>NC_062261.1:32064863-32382918 GCF_916048215.2 Malus sylvestris
ATATATATATATATATATATATATTTCTGTATACATATCATTTGTTTCGCTTCAAATAAAAAAAAGGAAATTTCATCAATTCTAGAATTCGGGATTGATGAAGTTTGAATATTTGAAATAAAGTTGTATGTCACAGCAGCTAAAATCTTTGTGGAAGTAAATTTTATAAATATTCGGGTGTTTGAATTTCTAGGGGTCAGGCGTCACAATGGGGAGGAAGGCTCGTCACAGTGACAGTGAGTTTGAGGGCCGATGGTGACTTCGACAGCGATGAGCTGAATGTTAGTTTAATTTGTAATTCTGTTGTTCGGTTTCGGTAGTTATCTGGTTTTGTTTTGGTGATTGTGTTGTTAATTGATGATTTGTGATGTAGATGGAGCAGGAAGAGGATGACTTTGATGATGAGCACGACGGTGAGGAGGAGGAAGAAGAATCAGAAAATGAGGAAGAAGATGGACGAGAAGAAGGGGAAGAGGAAAATGATGATGAGAAAAACGATAATAAAGATGCCGAGATGGAAGAACTCGAGAAAGAATACATGAATATTCGTCATCAGGAGCAGTAAGAGACTTCTGTTCACAATCCTTTTATTTTTTATTATAAACTTGTGGTGCTTAATTAGACTGACGACGTAGAACCAAATAATGTGAGTGTAGGAGATAATATGCATAGCAGTTGGAGGTTGGTGACGAAATTTGATATTAGGTTACAGAAGTCATACATGCGTCTGCAATTATTGAGTTCGAGATAAAAAGAAGGAACATACATCTATACATAGGTATAGGCAGATCTATGAAGTTAATTTTGTTCATCGTTTATTCCCTCTTCCCATGCAGAGATATTTTAAAGAATCTAAAGCGCCATAAGGACGAAGATCTTCTTAAGGATCAAGCAGTGAAGAACCAAAAGGTGCGTTGCTCAAGATAATAGCTATTGTAATATCCATGAAATAGGTTTTATTTTTCATCATGAAAATATTGCTCGTTGATTGGAGCTTCTTTTTATTCCTCGCCTTAAAGTTGACAAAAAATATTTATGTGGCGGATTATTGTCTGATCGATGTTTATTTTACCCATTTTTTATGTTTTTTTTTTTCATTTTTCGAAGGCTTTCTGGGACAAAGCTCTTGAGTTCAGATTCTTGCTTCAGAAAGCATTCTCAAATTCAAATAGATTACCACAGGTCGCTTTTGCTTTTCCTTCTTTTTTTTTTGTAGCTTTTTGACATGTTAAGATATTATGTTCGTACCCGAGATGTTGTCTGCAGGAGCCAGTTAGGTCTTTATTTTGTGATTCACATCAGGGTGTCAGTACAACATATTCTGATCTAGTTGACTCATCAAAGCAAACTTTAGATTCTCTAGCGGAACTACAAGAGGTATGGCTGTCGTAAAAAGTTGTTGTCTACCTAGTACTACTTGGTCTGTGGTTTAGCTTCATACCTTGTGGTAATATACAACAACAACAACAACAACAAAGCCTTTTCCCACTAAGTAGGGTCGGCTATATGAATCCTAGAACGCCATTGCGCTCGGTTTTGTGTCATGTCCTCCGTTAGATCCAAGTACTTTAAGTCTTTTCTTAGAGTCTCTTCCAAAGTTTTCCTAGGTCTTCCTCTACCCCTTCGGCCCTGAACCTCTGTCCCGTAGTCACATCTTCGAACCGGAGCGTCAGTCGGCCTTCTTTGCACATGTCCAAATCACCGGAGCCGATTTTCTCTCAT
The DNA here is from genome assembly GCF_916048215.2 of Malus sylvestris. Classification (NCBI taxonomy): domain Eukaryota; kingdom Viridiplantae; phylum Streptophyta; class Magnoliopsida; order Rosales; family Rosaceae; genus Malus; species Malus sylvestris. The sequence goes on from NC_062261.1 coordinate 32,066,586, forward strand.
CTTTCCTACAATTTCGGCTACTCCTACTTTACCTCGGATATCCTCATTCCCAATCTTATCCTTTCTCGTGTGCCCACACATCCCACGAAGCATCCTCATCTCCGCTACACCCATTTTGTGTACGTGTTGATGCTTCACCGCCCAACATTCTGTGCCATACAACATCGCTGGCCTTATTGCCGTCCTATAAAATTTTCCCTTGAGCTTCAGTGGCCTACGACGGTCACACAACACGCCGGATGCACTCTTACACTTCATCCATCCAGCTCGTATTCTATGGTTGAGATCTCCATCTAATTCTCCGTTCTCTTGCAAGATAGATCCTAGGTAGCGAAAACGGTCACTTTTTGTGATCTTCGCTAGATTGCTCCGGTCATTAGTGTGGATAAGTATATAAATGGATAGAGATAGGAAAGCAAACACAAGATGTACGTGGTTCACCCAGATTGGCTACGTCCACGGAATAGAAGAGTTCTCATTAATTGTGAAGGGTTTACACAAGTACATAGGTTCAAGCTCTCCTTTAGTGAGTACAAGTGAATGATTTAGTACAAATGACATTAGGAAATATTGTGGGAGAATGATCTCGTAATCACGAAACTTCTAAGTATCGGAGTGTGGTGTCGTCTTGACTTGCCTTATCTGTCTCATAGGTAGATGTGGCATCTTCTCTGGAAGTACTCTTCCTCCATCCAGGGGTGGTATCTTTAACTGGTGGAGATGCACAAGGTAATGTATCAATTTCACTGGAAGCTTACTTGTAGTTTCAGGCTTGGTCAAGCGCGATACAAACCATGTAGTAGGAGTCCCCCAAGTCGCCGAGCTAGGGGGTCTGCTGAAAGAGGTGACAGACAAGGTAAGCAATCAGAGCTCCGACTGATTGTTCACCTTCTCCCCATCTTGCAGCAGCATGAAGGATAAAGAGAAGAAAAATGAGAAGAGATGATATGAGATACTTTTGCTTTTGAAGAAGTAACTTTCCACAGGCTTATTCTTGAACTGAGCTGGAGGGTTTTCTGGTTTCCTCCAGAGTATAAGGCCGACTGAAGAATTTGAGGGTCAAAACAAGTCCATCAAATCTAGAGTACGTTCCACCCTGCTGATATGGGATACTTTTGCTTTTGACAGAGTAATGGATGTATCGGCACGTGTGCTGTTACGCTTGTCTCCACATGCTTCCTTGTATCCTTCGCACTTGCCCTATCTGTTCCTCAAGCAGATGCGGAATCTTCCCTGGAAACATAAGATGTTGAAGATGAGTACTCGAGAGCAATGCCAGGTAAGTAATCAGGTAAGGGGTTCCAGGCAGTCAGTTCCTGGCTGGAAGCTTGATTCCAAGTGCTGACTGATTGCTCTCTTTCTCCTTGTCTTGCAGGTAAAAACAAGGCCAAAGGAAAAGACAGGGAAAAAGCATGATATGGGATACTCTTGCTTTTAACCCTGAAGATATGAGATATTCTTGCTCTAGTATAGCTTGTTTGCAGAGGTATTATCGGGGGGAAAGAAAGCTGAATATTTCGAAAGGCTTCGTTGGGAGTGCCCTCTCAGATATGATGAAGGGTTGAGCATTTTTGCAGGTCTGCCTGTCCGTTGGGGATGGAGGTCGACATATATAGGAGTCTCCCTAACAACAAGTAGTAATGCTATTCCTTTACCCTGCTTGGTCATAGCACGGTAGTGGGAGCTGCCAGTTTCACATGTTTTAACTATGTCAGAGCACTTTGAAAAAGTGGTATGTAGTATCTGGCTCTCGAGATTCGGAGAACGATGCCTCTTCGATTTTTGAGAAAGCAATCATGCTGGGGGTCTGGCTCTCGAGATTCGGAGAGCAGTGTCTCTTCAATTTTTAAGGAAGTAATCATGTTGGGAGTCTGGCTCTCGAGATTCGGAGGGCGATGCCTCTTCGATTTTGGAGCAAGCAATCTTGTTGGGAGTGTTGTCTCGAATGTGAGTAAAGTTTGGGCATGTTTGCTAGTCTACCTTGCCACGAAGCACAAAGGTTGACACACAGGGACTTTCCAATTATCCAGCAATGATACTGTTCCTTTACCCTCTCTTCGATTTTGAGAAAGTAGTCATGTTGGGAGTCTGGCTCTCGAGATTCGGAAGACGGTGCCTCTTCGATTTTGGAGCAAGCAATCTTGTTGGGAGTGTTTTCTCGAATGTGAGTAAAGGTTGGGCATGTTTGCTAGTCTACCTTGCCACGAAGCACAGAGGTTGACACACAGGGACTTTCCAATTATCCAGCAGTGGTACTGTTCCTTTACCCTTGTGGGTAATAATATGGTAGCTAGACCTTCAAAATTTATGTGTCTAAACTTTGTTAGTGTTGTTTCTTTGCTATTCTTTTACCTTTCTTGGTCAGAGCGATGTAGTGGGAGCTGCAAGCTTCACGTGCTCAACTTTGGCAGAGAACTTTGGCAAAGTTATCTGTGGTACCCATGAGCTATTGTTGCGTGTGGGAAGTGGGTGATTGAACAGTAAGATTCATGTGCTTTCTACTTCACCAGAAGTCTTCGACAGAATGCCCATAATTTCTGCAAAGCTGAGTGTGCGTGTGACAGGTGCTGACAAGGCTAGAAAAGTAGGTGCCTCTTCGATTTCTGAGATCGGCTCTCGTGGTCTCTGAGCAGCCCAGCTTTTGAGAAAGCGAGCGCCTCTTCGATTGATTCGGAGAACGATGCCTCATCAATTTTTGAGAAAGCAATCATGCTGGGGGTCTGGCTCTCGAAGATTCGGGGAGCAGTGTCTCTTCGATTTTTGAGAAAGTAATCATGTTGGGAGTCTGGCTCTCGAGATTCGGAGGGCGGTGCCTCTTCGATTTTGGAGCAAGCAATCTTGTTGGGAGTGTTTTCTCGAATGTGAGTAAAGGTTGGGCATGTTTGCTAGTCTACCTTGCCACGAAGCACAGAGGTTGACACACAGGGACTTTCCAATTATCCAGCAATGGTACTGTTCCTTTACCCTCTCTTCGATTTTTAAGAAAGTAGTCATGTTGGGAGTCTGGCTCTCGAGATTCAGAGGACGGTGCCTCTTCGATTTTGGAGCAAGCAATCTTATTGGGAGTGTTTTCTTGAATGTGAGTAAAGGTTGGGCATGTTTGCTAGTCTACCTTGCCACGAAGCACAGAGGTTGACACACAGGGACTTTCCAATTATCCAGCAGTGGTACTGTTCCTTTACCCTTGTGGGTAATAATATGGTAGCTAGACCTTCAAAATTTATGGGTCTAAACTTTGTTAGTGCTGTTTCTTTGCTATTCCTTTACCCTTCTTGGTCAGAGCGATGTAGTGGGAGCTGCAAGCTTCACGTGCTCAACTTTGGCAGAGAACTTTGGCAAAGTTATCTGTGGTACCTATGAGCTATTGTTGCGTGTGGGAAGTGGGTGATTGAACAGTAAGATTCATGTGTTTTCTACTTCCCCAGAAGTCTTCGACAGAATGCCCATAATTTCCGCAAAGCTGAGTGTGCGTGTGACAGGTGCTGACAAGGCTGGAAAAGTAGGTGCCTCTTCGATTTTTGAGATCGGCCCTCGTGGTCTCTGGGGAGCCCAGCTTTTGAGAAAGCGAGCGCCTCTTCGATTTCTGAGATCGGCCTTCATGGTCTTTGAGCAGCCTAACTTTTGAGAAAGCAAACGCCTCTTCGATTTCTGAGATCAACCCTCATGATCTCTAAGCAGCCCAGCTTTTGAGAAAGCAAACGCCTCTTCGATTTCTGAGCAGGCTCCTCTTCGATTTCTGAAGCTCCGTCGAGTGCAGATTTTTATAGGGGCTGGCAATAAGTTCCAAAGCACACTTGAATCTCCACCAGTAGAAGCTTCATTCTTGCACTTCTAAGATCTTGATTTGTCCGACCTCTTCTCTCTTCAACACCTTTGAAAATGTCTGGCCCCTCCGACCGTCGTTTTGACTTGAACCTTGTTGAAGAGGCAGCCCCGCCTTCTCCAGACAACATATGGCGCCCATCCTTCGTCTTCCCTACTGGTCCTCTTACCGTTGGGGATTCCGTGATGAAGAATGATATGACCGCTGCGGTGGTGGCCAGGAACCTTCTCACTCCCAAAGATAACAGACTACTTTCCAAACGGTCTGATGAGTTAGCTGTTAAGGATTCGCTGGCTCTCAGTGTTCAGTGTGCAGGTTCGGTGTCTAATATGGCCCAACGCCTATTTGCTCGAACCCGCCAAGTTGAATCATTGGCGGCTGAAGTGATGAGTCTCAAACAGGAGATTAGAGGGCTCAAGCATGAGAATAAACAGTTGCACCGGCTCGCACATGACTATGCTACAAACATGAAGAGGAAGCTTGACCAGATGAAGGAAACTGATGGTCAGGTTTTACTTGATCATCAGAGATTTGTGGGTTTGTTCCAAAGGCATTTATTGCCTTCGTCTTCTGGGGCTGTACCGCGTAATGAAGCTCCAAATGATCAACCTCTGATGCCTCCTCCTTCTAGGGTTCTGTCCAGTACTGAGGCTCCAAATGATCCCCCTCCGGTGCCTTCTCTTTCTGGGGCTCTACCAACTGCTGAGACTTCTCCTAAGCAACCTTTGTGAAGGCTCCCTCTTGTGTGTTTATTTTGACTCATGTATATGTACATATTTGTAGCTTATCGGGGATATCAATAAATAAGCTTTCCTTCATTTCAACGTATTGTGTTAAATACACCAAAGCCTTCTTCGCTAAGTTCTTTGAATTTTCTTTTGTTGAAGCTTGTATGTTGAAGCTTTCTGAGTGGAGCATGTAGGTTGGGGTAGTGTTCCCTTAATTTTCCGAGTGAGGAAAACTTCTCGGTTGGAGACTTGGAAAATCCAAGTCACTGAGTGGGATCGGCTATATGAATCTTAGAACGCCATTGTGCTCGATCATGTGTCATGTCCTTCGTTATATCCAAGTACTCTAAGTCTTTTCTTAGAGTCTCTTCCAAAGTTTTCCTAGGTCTTCCTCTACCCCTTCGGCCCTGTCCCATAAATTATTACGATTTGTTAATATTGACATTTGTATATGCTAAAATTTATCACATCATGCCATTTTTTCTTGTTACAGGCTTTACTTGAGAAGAATCTGTTCATCGTTCAAGCAACAGATAGTATGTCCAAACTACATTTATCATACTATTATATTTATTTTGTAATACAATTGGCTCTCTATTATTGTTGTGCATTTGCTATTGGCGTGATAAGAATTGCCAGTATGTGTAAGGCTTGCTATGCTGGTACTGAGTTATTATTAAGAGAGTAAGAGTGTCAATCAAGATGAATGGATTAAGCTGAGCCTTGCCCAAGCTCATCCCAAAGTACAAAGCATCGAGCTTGAGCTTGGACCGGCTCAATTGTTAACCTAAATCTTCGCACATCAGCTTTGGGTCAGTTGAATTGTAATAAAGTTTGTGCTTAGTTCTAATTGAGATCAAGGCAGTCCCAACAGGTGATGGTTTACACACAAAAGGTTGGAAGTTCAGAGTAGTTCGATCGGTCAGAAATATTGTTGTATTCAACAAAAAGTAGACACTGCGGTTTTGTATACAGCATTCAAGGAAACATCAATAGGGTTTGCGTATATGTTCCAGTGGTCAAAGGCATAATCTCGGCATAGAAACTAAAAATTGTGGCTTTTGAAATTGTTTATGATTGTATACGCCCAAATGATGCCGGATATCCATGTTAATTTTCTGTTTTGGATCTGTATCTGCAGCTATTGTCTTCTTTATAGTGGGCTTGGAACCTAGTCGATCCTGAACTTCTATTATTCAAGTTTTTGTAACCTTAAAAATGAAACGCGCTATCGTAGTAATTCCTGCTAACAATTAAGCCATATATTGTCAGCATATTGTTATTGATTCAGATTTTTCACTATTTGATTATCCTCAGAGACAGCCTTTTATTCTTTGAAAAAGTTGCATAGGAAGAACAGGAAGATTGTTGACAGAAGAGCCTCTAAGAGTCGCAAGATAAGGTATCAGTAGATTCTTCGGTTCCCTATGTGAAACTGCTATGATTTTGCTTTGGAATATCTTGGAGCATCTGTAAAAGACATTCACATCTCCCAGACCCTGCGTAAAGCGGGAGCCTTGTGCACTGGGTACGATCTTAGGGGGTAAGGCTAGCCGACATTCACCTCTCCCAGACCCTGCGTAAAGCGGGAGCCTTGTGCACTAGGTACGACCTTTTTATCTGTAAAAGACATTTATGTTGTACTGATATTTATGTCTTGGGTTGCATTAGGTCGTAAGCAATCAGTGGCAGGGAAGAAAAATTTTGTAACGCTAATGCCATAATGTACACAATATTTGATGATGTTGAAGACATTTGAACTTGATATCTAATAGCAAGGGTTTTTCGTATCCCAAGTGGTTAACATGGCTTAGGGTTGGTTTGGTATTGCTGTGCTTTGAAAAAAAGCTACTGTAAGAATAAGCGGCTATGCTGTGAGAATAAGCGGCTGTGAAATAAATCAGTAGAGTGTTTGGTAAACTTTTTTGTAAAAGTGCTTTTGGAAAAAAAAAGCAATCTGATAGTGGGTCTTTTCATTAAAGGAGCACTGTAGCTCCGTGTGCTTTGAAAAAAGCCAGTTTTCCAAAGCTACAAATAGCAGCTTCAGCTTTTTCCTTTGATTTCAGCTTATTCTCACATTAACTTCCAAAATAAGCCTTTTTTTTTCAGTTTACCAAACACCTAAAACCCTCACAGCTTTTTTTCATGGGTGCTTTTTTTTTAAGCACCTCACTCACAAACCCAACCTTAGTTATGAACTCGAAGTCTTGTGTTTGAAAGCAGAAAACATCTTGAAGACAAGGTGATAATGTAGAGATGTCTGTGTTGAACAAAAATAAAAAATAAAATAAATTAAAGAGAGGAGACGCTGCAGAAATTGAAAAGCACAGAGAAGACAACGGAGAGGCAAAGCAAGAGAGCAAAGGCACAACAAAGGAAAAGAAAGAAGAAGAAGAAATCAAAAGCTACACACAAGAACAAGGAGCAGGAGAAACTACACGGCATTTGAAGGTATAAAGCCATCTCATTTGAAGGTAATCACCACTTCCGCTCCCCGCCGCTGCAGTTTAATCCCATGAATTTCTTCGAGGTCTAAACCACCCCATGAAGTTCTAATCAAACCTGAAAGAGAAGGAAAAATGGAGATGGTAAAGTCTGCAAAAAGAAAGCTACGGCAGGAAATAAAATAAAATAAAAAGGAAGTTGTCTTCAAAGTTGCTGGGAAATTTCTCTTCTCTGCTCAACCGATGACAACAGGTGTTGATTGAGCAACCAAACCGCAACACCACCGCTCTTCAACCGTTGTCTTCAGCAGTCCTTCGAAAGAAGCCCAAAGGCCCCGAGGACGGTGAACCAAGCAATCAAGCAAACCGCAACACTACCACTCTTCAACCGTTGTTTCCGGCAGTCCTTCGGAAGAAGCCCAAGGGCAATGCCATCCGCACTCCGAGGACGGTGAGTGATGTAGTTAGGCACGTGGGTCCAGACCATCAACAAAATTCAACAAAAGGCTCGTATGAGAAGATGGCAGCAATGGTCAGTGTGAAGAGGTGAAAGAAAAAAATGCAACACCAATCACCATGAGCCATCCCCATCCCACTGACAGTGGCGAGAATAACCCAAAGCCTTCAGAAAATGTGGAAGACATCCGAAGGCAAGAAAGCCGAGAATTTGGGAAAAGAGAAATGTCCCCAGGTCCAAGGATACAGCGGAAGTGGTTCTAAAGTTGCACTTTAAAACAGATTGCAGAGGCTCAAAGGCTCTCTGTGAAGTTTCTGCAGCTATACCCGATGACCATGCAGTATTATTTGAGACTAGGAAAGTTTAAAGTCTTCAAAGAGGGGAAAGAAAAAAGGCTTGCTGACAAAGTTGGAGATAAGCTCAGGACAAATGGGTTTAAAGTCCCATGTTAAGTAGGATTGAAAAGAAGGAAAGAAAAAAAGGGCTGCTTTAAACAGAACCCTTGTGGGATAAATCCCGTGAAGAAATCAGTGGAAATTATTTGTTCCAAGCACAATTCTCTACGAATTTGTCAAAAGAAAGAAAAGTTGCAAAGGAAAAGGAAAAAATGAGTTTAAAACTCAAAAGGAAGAGAAGAGGTTCAACCAAAAATACAAAGAGGTTTCTATCACATCGAAAAATTGTGGATGTGGTCTTCTTTTCAGCACATAAAGTCCTATGTGGACCTGAAAGAGTTCAAGCTGTTCCAGGTTCACAGAAATGGAAAATACTTGCTATCAAACTTCCCATATTAATTGGAAAAGACACTCACGTGGCATTGGAAACTTAAAGTTGAAAAGTCTAAATAAAAAAAGGCCTTGTTCTCTCCCTCATTCAAAGCCTTTCAGTATTTTCCTTGCCTCTGCAGGGCACCAAAAGCAAATTGGTTCTGCTAGGCACGTGAACTTATATTGGAGCAAGTGAGCAACCAAAAGAGCTATCCAATGCCTACTACCAGAACCTTAGTCAATCACGTGGCCTTCAAACTTTAGTCAAAATTATGACTAGTCATTCTTCTACTTGCTGTAGAACAACTCTCCAAAATGGGAAAGATCACGTGGAGATCAATGGAGCTATGGGATTTTATGCGGTCACAAAGGACAAAATTTCTTTATGGTGATTTAACTTATGCCGTTTCCAATTGGATCTCATCCTCCTCAAAACCACCAAGGAGACACACGGCAAGGACAAAAGCAAGTATAAAAAAAAAGGGTAAAGGAGAAAAGCATGGGAACTTAAAGTCGGAAAAGGCATTTATACAAAAAACATGGTGCTTTGCCTTGTTTTATTACGCAATGTGAAAGAAAAGACTTGTTGTGCTACTGTGTTGCCCAGTTGAGTGTCAGGCATGAAGACAAGATGAAATGGGTTTCAAGACAAAGTAAAGGAAGGCAAATAAAAGAAAGAAAGGTTGCTCACCATGTGGGAGTATGGTCTCACCCTAAATGCACTAAGCTTTGATTATTAAAGGAAGAGGTATTCATCAATTTCCCCCCTGAACTTGTGACTATTGGCCAATTTCCCCCCTCAACTTTAATTTTGGCCAATTTCCCCCCTCAACTTTCATAATTAGTCAATTTCCCCCCTCAACTTTAATTTGGCCAATTTCCCCCATCAACTCTCATAATTAGTCAATTTGCACTCTACTGTTAATTTTTTTAATTTGATCATAATTAAACAAGTGTGTGTAAGAAACTAAATAAGATGTATGTTAATCATTTTCCTATGTCTTTGTCCTATTACAAATAGATTAAAATTTAGAATTTTACAATTTATCATAGATAATATTATTAGTCATAATAAATCAGTATAGAGTAATTTTATTTGATTTTTACTATACAAAATTGATAACGAAAAGGATTGATGTGTACATTTTTGTATGTGAATACAATTTTCTTTATAAAAGTGAAAGCTAAGTTCAAGTAAATTGCGGAGAATTGAGTTTTAGTGCAAAAATGGCTAGTCAATTCATAATTTTCGACTCCTTATTAAGAATAACCCATTTTATTGAAATAGGTCTGATCCATGAGTTTAGGATTATTATTTCTTCTTCTACATGATTTAAACCCGATTCATAACTTTTTCTTATAATCAACCGATATCACATACTAATTGTATTATGTTTTTGTACATTTTACCCTATATTATGCAGGTGAGTTTATATTAATTTTAGTACTTTGTTGGAAGTTATTAGAAAAATTGAAAGAAAAAAAATAGATGGAAAATTTAAAAAAAAATTAACAGTAGGGTGCAAATTGACTAATTATGAGAGTTGAAGGGGGGGAAATTGGCCAAATTAAAGTTGAGGGGGGAAATTGACTAATTATGAGAGTTGAGGGGGGAAATTGGCCAAAATTAAAGTTGAGGGGGAAATTGGCCAATGGTCACAAGTTCAGGGGGGGAATTGATTTGATTATTAAAGGAAAAAGCATGGGTCATACTAGGCAAAACCCATCAATTCATTTTCCCCAGTCATCATCTTTTGGGCACCTGGCTTTTGCCAAAGTCTAAACACAAATCCAAATCAAATACTAATGAACTACGCCGGTTTGATTCTGTTAAGGATACGTAGGCAGTCTGATATCAAAATTTTAGACGCAACCGTGAAGCTGAAGCGAATCCCTGGTTTATATAAACTAAATTCACTCTTGCTATCAAATACCAAAATGGCACGAAGCGGAAGAAAAATTTTCAAAGGGCATGAAGCCGCAGCAAATCTCAATGGCATGAAGCAGTATCAAGTATCAAAAGGGCATGAAGTCGTGACAAGACTTAAATGGCACGAAGCCACATTATACTCCTCGCCCGCACGAGTTAAAACTGCACAAGGCATTATTGCTCCAATGGCTTAAAGTCCTTGCCTGCATGAGCTAAAACTGCACAAGGCATTAAAGCTCCAATGGTTTAAAGTCCTCACCTGCATGAGCTAAAACTGCACAAGGCATCAGTAGCTCCTTGCCTGCATGAGCTGAAACTACACAAGGCATCAAACCTCAACAAATACATGAACTATGAGTGACTTGATCCCTCAACGAGGGTACGTAGGCAATCTAGGATTCTACCTAGGTGCAGTCACAAAATCAAACAAACACCAAAATCCTCAAGTTATGATTTATTCAAATTAGAATCAAAGGGTATTCCTTCCCAAAAGAAGGGTTGTAATTAATAGGCGCGTAGTCTAGAATGGGTCGAACTCGAATTAATAAAACCCTCTTCGGAAAAATGAACGAGGGTGAAATTGTGTCAAGTGAATTATTTGTTTACATATTATGTACAATTTTTGCACCAACAGTCTGTATCTAGTAAAAATTAAGAACTCATGGAGGGCTTTTTGACTACTGTCACTTCTTTTTCTGAGAGGGGGAGGGCCGAACGATTAGAGTTAGCGTGAGAAAGAAGACGGCAGCGGTGACTAGCCCCCTGTTGATTATTAACTCAAACATGTAGTCAAAGTCTAAATCTTTGGGCTACTTTGTGGTAATGGGAGGCAAACAAGATTTGTGCCTAATTTGTGCCTAACTCCTTTTGACTTGATGGTAGGCCTTTGGCCATTGATGTCTTTGAGAAGCTTTTCTTTGGCTATAAAAGGAGAGCAAGGTGCAACCCATAAGCATGGAGAAGTAGAGAAGAACAAGGAAGAGAGAAAAATAGCAAGAAGCCATTTGGCATAGAGAAGAATTTTCTCAAATTGTCTTGCTTTGTATTTTTGGTTTTCTCTTCCTATTGTAAGTGTGAGAGCTTGGGGTTATTTGGGTCTTTGGGAAATTGAGTGATAAACACTATTGTATGTTCTCATTGATTATAGTGGAATACTCCGTCGTCTCCAAACTGGATGTAGGCATTGCCGAACCAATATAAATCTTGGTGTTCTTGTTGATGTTGTTTTTATTCTGTTCTGTCTTACTATTCACTTACAGTCGAATGCCGCTTCCGCACAACAAGTGGTACCAGAGCCCAGTTCCGTGAATAGTGTTGGCGCTACAGTTCTGTGAACAGTGAACTGCTACATTATCTATGAACAGTATTGTACCTGTGAACAGTGCCGTATTTGTGAATAGTGCTGAGTAGATGGCTGAAGATAAAGATGAATCTGTAAGGAAGGAGTCAGCATCGTCTTCGTCTACATCCAATAGACATCCAACCACTACTACAAGGTTAGAGGTTGATAAATTCAATGGCTCTAATAATTTTGGTATGTGGCAATGTGAAGTTATGGATGTGTTGTATCAACAAGAGTTGGATATGGTTCTGGAAGATAAACCAGAAGATATTGATGACAAGCAGTGGATGCGAATTAATCTTCATGCTTGTGCTGCTATTCGATCATTCCTTGATAAGGAGTTGAAATACCCGTATATGAAGGAAACTTCTGCTAAGGAGTTATGGACGAAATTGGAGGAGAAGTATATGACCAAGAGCGCAGAAAATCGTCTATTCTTGAAGAAGCGACTCTTCCGATTTCAGTATCGTCCAGGTATCTCTATGCACGAACACCTCAATGATTATAATAAAATACTTGCTGATTTAGCAAACCTTGATGTGAAAATTCCTGACGAGGATAAGGCACTATGTTTGTTAAATTCATTGCCTGATGATTATGATCATTTGACAACTACTCTGTTGTATGGAAAATCCGAGGTGAAACTTGATGAGGTGTCTGCGGCATTGGTGAATCATGAGTGTCGTAAGAAGGAACTGAAGACTCACAATTCACAAACCGAGGCATTTGTTGCAAGGGGTCAAACAGAGGAAAGAAAATCTGGGAAGCGGGGAAAATCTCGTTCAAAGTCACGAGGGAAGTTTCCTGCTAAAGATGAATGTGCTTTTTGTCGCCAAAAGGGTCATTGGAAGAAAGACTGCCCCAAATTGAAGAACAAAGAGAAGGAGAAAGCGGGTTCTGAAGCAAATATTGCAAAATCTGGAGATGATGATGATTTCGAGTTTGCTTTGGCTAGTTCATATGCTGATGGTCACTCAAATGAGTGGATTTTGGATTCAGGTTGCACCTATCATATGTGTCCCATTCGGGAGTGGTTTTCTAAATTCGAGGAGCTGGATGGTGGAGTTGTTTTGATGGGTAATAATAATGCCTACAAAACACAAGGGATAGGCAAAATCTGTTTGAAGATGCATGATGGAACAGTCAGAGAATTAAGTGATGTTCGGTATGTACCGGATATGAAGAAAAATCTCATTTTACTGGGTGCATTGGAATCCAAGGGTCTCAAGATCACCATGGAGGGTGGAGTTCTTAAAGCTGTGTACGGGGCACTGGTGGTGATGAAAGGTACAAGACGAAATAACTTGTATTTCTTGCAGGGGAATACAGTTATTGGTGGAGCAGCTGTCACCGAAGCTGCTAACGCAGATAGCACAGACACCACGAGGTTATGGCATATGCGTCTTGGGCATGCTGGTGAAAAAGCGTTGCAAGGATTGGTGAAGCAAGGCTTATTGAAAGGTGCAAAGGCATGCAAATTGGAATTCTGTGAGCATTGTGTGTTGGGTAAGCAAACTAGAGTAAAATTTGGCACTGCTATTCACCACACTAAAGGCATTCTTGATTATGTTCACACTGATGTTTGGGGACCTTCCAAGAATGCATCTTGGGGAGGTAGCCATTATTTTGTCTCCTTTGTTGATGACTTCTCTAGAAGAATATGGGTGTACACCATGAAGCGTAAAGATGAAGTCTTGAAGATATTCTTGAAGTGGAAAAAGATGATTGAAACGCAAAGCGGTCGAAAGATCAAGACTCTCAGATCAGACAATGGGGGTGAATATAAGTCTGATCCTTTCTTGAAAGTTTGTCAAGATGAGGGTATTGTGAGGCACTTCACGGTTAGGGAGACACCGCAACAGAATGGGGTGGCAGAGCGCATGAACCGTACTTTGCTTGAGAAAGTTCGGTGTATGTTGTCTAATGCTGGATTAGGCAAGGCGTTTTGGGCTGAGGCACTCACTTATGCAAGCCATCTCATTAATCGATTGCCAGCTGCTGCGAACGAGGGCAAAACGCCCATGGAGGTATGGTCTGGTAAACCTTGTACTGATTACAAGTTTTTACACATATTTGGTTGTCCTGCTTACTATTATGTCAGAGAAAGCAAGTTGGATCCAAGAGCAAAGAAAGCTCTATTTATGGGCTTTAGCACTGGCGTGAAGGGATACCGACTCTGGTGTCCAGATGAGAAGAAATTTGTTGTAAGCATAGATGTGACTTTTGATGAGGCTGCTATGGTTAATCAGAACAAGCATGAAGGTGAAACTGAAGCGACCGAGACCATGAGTAGCTCAAAGCAGGTGGAGTTACTGAAGACTCCAGTTGTTCCAGTAAGGTCTGATGTTTCAAACACTAGTCCTACAGTTAATTCTGATGATGAGGACGAGGACGATGAAGAGGAGGCACCTACCCAAGAGCCTCCACAGCAACAAGACTATATTGCAACCAGAAGATCGAGAAGGGAAATCCGAAAGCCTGCTCGATTTACTGATATTGTGGCATATGCACTTCCCGTTATTGAAGATGATATTCCATCCGCCTACAAAGAAGCTGTCATGAGTTCAGAGTGCGAGTTGTGGAAGAAATCTATGGATGAGGAGATAAAATCTCTTCATAAAAATGAGACTTGGAAGCTGGTTCAGTTACCAAAGGGGAAGAAAGCAATTGGTTGTAAATGGGTGTATGCCAAAAAGATGGAATCTTTGGGAAAAGACAATGTAAGATTCAAAGCCAGATTGGTAGCTAAAGGCTACGCTCAGAAGGAAGGCATTGACTACAATGAGGTATTTTCTCCTGTAGTAAAACATTCTTCTATTCGTATTTTGTTGGCTTTGGTTGTGCAGTTTGACCTTGAGTTGGCCCAACTTGATGTCAAGACTGCGTTCTTACATGGTGATTTGGAGGAGGAGATTTATATGTCTCAACCAGAAGGTTTTAAGGTTGCTGGAAAGGAAAATTGGGTTTGCAAATTGGAAAAATCATTGTATGGCTTGAAGCAGTCTCCAAGACAATGGTACAAGCGATTTGATAGATTTATGATCGGGCAGAAGTACACAAGAAGTCACTATGACCATTGTGTATACTTTCGCAAACTACAAGATGGAACCTTCATTTATCTGCTTTTATATGTTGATGATATGCTTATAGCATGTAAGAGCAAAGTGGAGATTACAAGGTTGAAGACTCAACTAAGTAACGAATTTGAGATGAAGGACTTGGGAGAAGCTCAGAAGATACTAGGTATGGAAATTGAAAGAGATAGAGCGAAGGGCAAGATTAGTCTGTGTCAGAAGCAGTATTTGAAGAATGTACTACAACGTTTCAGGATGAATGAAAATTCAAAACCGGTTAGTACACCTCTTGCCTCTCATTTCAAACTTAGCGCTTCTATGTCTCCTAAAACTGTTGAAGAGAGTCAGTACATGGCTCAAATTCCTTATGCAAATGTTGTTGATAGTTTGATGTATGCTATGGTGTGTACTAGGCCTGATATTTCACAAGCTGTTAGCATTGTCAGTAGATATATGCATAATCCAGGAAAAGGGCATTGGCAAGCTGTGAAATGGATTCTACGGTATATTCTGGGTACTGTGGATGTTGGTTTATTGTTCCAGCAGGATAAAGTTACTGGTAAATGTGTTGTTGGATATGTGGATTCTGATTACGCAGGTGATTTGGACAAGCGTAGGTCCACTACTGGTTTTGTATTCACTATTGCTGGAGGTCCAGTAAGTTGGAGGTCGATTCTGCAATCTACAGTTGCTTTGTCGACTACTGAGGCAGAATACATAGCTGTGACAGAAGCTATAAAGGAAGCCATCTGGCTTCAAGGGTTGCTTGATGACTTAGGGGTTCAACAAGACCATGTGGATGTTCATTGCGACAGTCAGAGTGCTATTCATTTAGCAAAGAATCAAGTTCATCATGCACGTACGAAACACATTGACGTGAGGTTCCATTTTGTTCGTGAGGTTATTGACGAGGGAGATATTCTTCTTCAGAAGATTGGGACCGCTGATAATCCTGCGGATATGTTAACAAAGCCAGTTTTGTTGCTCAAGTTTAAGCACTGCTTAGACTTGATTGGCATTTGTAAAATTTGTTGATTACCCCATGGGGGATTGGGAGACGACTATTAGGAGTTCTACTTAGAGGGTTTGAGTTAAGGTGGAGATTGTTGATTATTGACTCAAACATGTAGTCAAAGTCTAAATCTTTGGGCTACTTTGTGGTAATGGGAGGCAAACAAGATTTGTGCCTAATTTGTGCCTAACTCCTTTTGACTTGATGGTAGGCCTTTGGCCATTGATGTCTTTGAGAAGCTTTTCTTTGGCTATAAAAGGAGAGCAAGGTGCAACCCATAAGCATGGAGAAGTAGAGAAGAACAAGGAAGAGAGAAAAATAGCAAGAAGCCATTTGGCATAGAGAAGAATTTTCTCAAATTGTCTTGCTTTGTATTTTTGGTTTTCTCTTCCTATTGTAAGTGTGAGAGCTTGGGGTTATTTGGGTCTTTGGGAAATTGAGTGATAAACACTATTGTATGTTCTCATTGATTATAGTGGAATACTCCGTCGTCTCCAAACTGGATGTAGGCATTGCCGAACCAGTATAAATCTTGGTGTTCTTGTTGATGTTGTTTTTATTCTGTTCTGTCTTACTATTCACTTACAGTCGAATGCCGCTTCCGCACAACACCCCCTCCATCCTCCCAGATGGCAGTTATTGCCTCTGGCACTCGCTGCAGCAATTTTTTGATCAAGATCCTTCTGTTGCTCTTCTTCTTTGTCTGAAAAACATACAAATAACAGAAAATTTAGAGAAAAATGAAATGAATACGGGCAGACCCCTAAGTGCTTTAATGGAGCATAATTTACCTGAGTCCATGATGAGGGTTTTCAACCATTTCGGCCTACAAAAATCAGTATTTTTCATTTCTGCTTCACTGAACCAGCAAAAGTGATATTCTCCTGATATATGCTCCAGCGGTGACAAATCTCCACCGATGACAAATGGATCATTAGGATCTGGAGTGGTGTTGTGTTGGGTACTCATCTTGTCTTGGAGCTCTTGCACAAGCTCAACCCCAAACTCCTTTACCCGAAAAGACTCTCTACGGCTCATCGTCATTACGGAAACCACCACTTCATCTCCACATTCTAATATTATTGTTTGATTGTCCATTTTCCAATGGCTCAAACATGTTATGTCTTCTCCTGCCTCACTTCGAAAACGGTGACGGTAGAATCGTGGGCCATATATCCATTTCATACCCTTGCTCTTGTTACTCACTTCAATACTCATTACTGGATTACCCGAATATATCAAATTATGGTTTGCAAAGATAACAAAGATGTTGAAGCCTTGAATTTTGTGACTTGAAAGAAAAGGCACAATAAAAGATATTGAGGACTTTGTACTTTTATAGCTGAACCGGCCAGGAATCTCATTCCCCTCAAAAAATGTGTTGTATATACCATGTTGATGCAGTCCCTGTGTACATGGCACCTATATTAGGAAATTCTTTCCAATAAGAGAGAGAGAGAGAGAGAGAGAGAGAGAGAGGCACCTGAACGGGACTCCAAATCCAATCAACATGTTTAAAATTTTGCAAGCCGAAACGTTTCCTCATTTCCAAGTTGTGCAAGCTGAAAAGTTTCATCATTTCCAAATCAACTCTGCCAATAGGTTCCAAGTTGTCATAGGACTCGCACTCAATTACATTGTGATTCTCACCCACACAGGTCAATGCTCTCAACTCATTGGCTTGATATGTTATAGTTTTTAATGATATGCAACCCTCTACATCAAGGAGTCCAATTTTCGGCAACCCCACTAGTGATTCGAGCCTCTCACATTTCGATAAAAAGAGAGAATCGAGCCTCCTCAAACCTTTGATGAAAACAGGTAGGCTAGAAATTGGATTACCACCTAAAAATAGTGTTTGCAATGAGGATAGATTACTTAAATCCGTAGGAAAGGCATCATCAGAAAGATTGCACCTACTAAGGTTTAACTTTACTAAAGAACATGGCAAATAAGTCAAGATACTCGAACTTGTACCAGGCCGTAATTCACTTAGAATACCATCTGTTTCAAGAACTTTCACAGATTCCATCTTCTTCATCTTCTCATCAAGATTTGAGCAACCAGATAAATTGAGTGTTTCAAGTGATTTTAGCATGCACATGTTAGGAAGCATCCTAAGATTCTTGCAATCCTTCATATTCAAGTACACAAGTCTCTCTAGGTTTCCAATGGATTCATGAACATCAAGCAGGCTTTCGCAATCTACAAGAATCAATTCCTCTAGATTGGGGCAGTATGAGAAGTCCATGGTTTGTCTAAGGCCATGAGAATGGCTCACATCAAGGATCTTCAATGAAGGAAGAAACTGCAGGAAAAAAAATTAAAATAAAGAAAAAAAAGAGAAATAATATTTGTGGGATTAATTCTAACATATGCAATTGGTCAACGAATCAAAACTTAAAAAAGCAAAAGAAGGAAAATGAATTGAGATGCGTAAAGTAACATACTTTTGTTCCTTTGTAGACTTGTGTCAAGTTACTATATTGCATTTCAAGAACAATTAGGCACTCCAAAGGAAAATCAATGGGTATAGAATCCAAAGGAAATTCAGGCCAACACAGTCATCTTAATCCTGTAGGGAAATTTGCGTAACATCCCTCTAGCCGTACACGTCTAAGATGGAGTAGTTGTAATTTGTGCATCCTTTCAAATGCATTGGTTTCAAAGACTGTTTCATTTGTGTTTATTGGACTGTTTGCAGGATGCCAATGCATGTCCAGGAAAAGACCTTGGATTCTGTGTACCCTAAAGAAAAAAAGGGAACAACATTAATATGGATAATTTTCACAAGAAGAGAAAAACATATATATATATATCTAAAAGGCATGTTTCTATGTACAATCTTTTCCCTCAGTACTTGGAAGGAATCCTTACGACGCCATAGTCGACTACGTTTCTCAGGCTCTTCTGATTCTAGGTGAACTATTTCTCTTCCCATATCATGAATCAGATCGTGCATGTTCACCTTGTTGTCTCTATCAATTTTCACCAAGCATCTATCAATGAGATTTTGAATGCCAACAGTTGTATAGAAATCACATCCATCTAGTATTCTAACAATGTAGTTTTTGTCCCTTCCTATTAGGAAACAAGCAATGTGGAGGAATAATTTCCGGTCATGGTCATCTTGTAAACTGTCATAGCTTATTCTTAGTTTATTCATGATTTCGCCATTAGGAATAACTTTTAGCTTCTCTAATGCACTTTCCCACACACCCACACTTTCACCTAACAGAGAAGAACCCAAAACTTGAAGAGCTAATGGCAGTCCTCCAGTATGTTGCACTAGCTTTTTTGAATATTCCATGTAACCTTCAGGCGGATGGTCCTGG
The DNA here is from genome assembly GCF_916048215.2 of Malus sylvestris. NCBI lineage: Eukaryota > Viridiplantae > Streptophyta > Magnoliopsida > Rosales > Rosaceae > Malus > Malus sylvestris. Next base: position 32,085,498 of record NC_062261.1, read on the forward strand.
CCAAACGCATGCCAGCTTAAGAGCTCCAACGATTCATCGTAATCCAAAGTTTCAACTCCGTGGACCTTAGTAACTTGATGCGCCTTTAGCAACCTTTCATGCCTTGTTGTTATGATTATTTTGCTTCCGGGATAAAACCGATCTTTCATCCGTAGTACTGCATCTAATTGGTCCATATGGTCTACATCATCAAGAACAAGAAGAACCCTTCTAGAGCTTATGGCTCTTACAATCTTACTTATTCCTTCACTGACGTTGTGCACTTTCTCCTCCTTCCCCTTCAAAACATCATAAAGAAGTTGCATTTGCATTTGAACTAACCCGTTCAGTTGACTTGCCGTTTCTCTGATATTTTCAACAAAGCTGCTCCCTTCAAAACTTGTAAAATTTGAATTGTAAACATATTTAGCAATTGTTGTCTTCCCTATTCCAGACATCCCATGCACAGCAACTATACCAACATCACTTGATCCATCTTGTAACCATAAATTGATGTGTTTGACTCGAGATTGGATTCCAATCAAGTTGGATTCAACACCCAAGGGCGTGCGAATTAGCTTGTCACCAATCACCTTGACAATTTTTGTGATAAACTTCGACTCATACCTACGAATTTGTAAAAAAAAGAAATATAAATCAAACATGTTGTGTACCTAACAAAGTTACAAAGGTAACAACTGGAAGGATGCTAAACTTACACATTATTTTGACAGCATATCTTAATTAGTTAAAAATAAAAATGAAACTTTGTTGACAACATGAAACAAGGGAAAACGAAATTATGAAAGTTATTATATGCACTTTTGGTAAAAGAATTCTTGTATACACAGAGGTCAAGTCTAGATAACCAAACTAGTTTAAACTGAGAGGGGATTCGAACTCGAGACCTGTAGAACACATGGGTTTAGAGAGACAAGAACAAATTGTTCATGTGAAACAAGAAGGCAAAACAAATTGTTGGTTAAAAATAAATTAACCTTCCAATATTGACACTAGAAAGATAAAAGAGAGCAAATGAAAGTTACCCATCAGCTTGATTTGATAAGACCATCCCTGCTAGATCAGCAAGCTCTGCAAGTGCCTCCCTCCATCCCCACACCTTGTTCGGCGACTGAGTTTTCTCGTGTCTTGCAAATGCTTTTCCGATGCTTTCCGTCTGCTTCCTCGCATGGGATGGATCGACATCGTAGAAGACTGGTAATACTACATGGTCCGAGGTAGTCCTCTTGCGTTCAAGGATCATGACAAGCTCATCAAGGCACCATCTGGATGATGTGTAATCTTTCGAAAACACGACAACAGACATTCGTGATTGCCGGATTGCTTTCTGTAGTCCTGGCTTGATATCTTCTCCTCTCTCAAGTTCGTCGTCATCTCGGAAGGTGAGAAATCCTGCGTTGTTCAAGGCTGTGTAGAGGTGGTCGGTAAAAGTCCTGCGAGTGTCTTCGCCTCTGAAACTCAAGAAAACATCGTAACGGTAACCCCAATGAGTGTTGGAATCAGAGGATGTTCCTTCTTCCTTGAGCCGCTCTCACAAGCGCCATAGTTTACGATCGATGAACAAACAAAATAAATGCTGTGTCTTTGCCAGGGAAATATTTAAGGCTCTAATTGGTTGGCTCATTCCTATCTACTTCATGGAAAAATTGCAAATGAAAACCCGTCTCATCTTTTTGTAATTGAGTCATTTTAGTCAAAGCAAAATTACTTGGGTCGTTTTAGTCAAAGCAATTATTATTAATTGGGGCCTTTTTTTTTGGTAAATAATTGGGGCATTTTAGTTAAGTAAATGAAAACGCGTCTTAAAGCATTTCTCATAGAAAGCATTTCTCATAGATATGTCAAATGTTAATTTGATGATAGATATGGCAATGTCATTTTTCTTTTTCCAATCAATATGATTTTTAGTTATAAATGATATTTGTATAACTCATTTTAAAAAGAAATCATTGTAATTTTTTATTTTATTTTCAAGCCTTACAACTCAAAAAAGACATATACAAACTCAACAAAGCCTTCCACACTCTTGCTCAAGAGAGTGAAAGCAAAATCGTATTACATGGTTCAACAAACCTTCAATAGCTACAACACGTAGATTGTCGTCTACACTCTTGCTTAAGAGCGTGGAAGAAGAATCGTATTATATGGTTCAACAAACCTTCAACAGCTACAACACGTAGATTGTCTTCCACACTCTTGCTCTTGCTCAAGAGTGTGGAAGCAAAATCGTATTATATGGTTTAACAAACCTCCAACAACTACAATATGTAGAATGCCTTACATACTCTTGCTCAAGAGTGGGGAAGCAAAATCTATATATGTGGTCTCTCCCAAATTTTCTCGTCCATAGTTCACAAAAAAAAAAATTTATGCCAAAAAAAAATCCGAAATTAATTAATTAATTGTTAATTATTAATTAATCAATTATTTAATTATTAATTATGACATGTGGAGAAGGTCAACAAAACTTCAACACATAAGGGATAACTACAACATGTAAATTGTCTTCCACACTCTTGCTCAAGAGTGTGGAAGCAAAATCAATTTATGAAATCCTATAAAATGCTTCCCACACTTTGAAGAGTAGAGCTTCCCACACCCTTGAAGGGAGGGAGCTTCTCACACCATTGAAGGAAGGGAGCTTCTCACACCCAAGGGAGAGAGCTTCTCACACCTTTGAAGGGAAAAAGCCTTCACACACTTTAAGGGAAGAAGCCTCCCATACCTTAAAAGGAGAAAGCTTCACACTTTGCCTAACTACAAAAAATTCAAAAAGCCTTTCACACTCTTGCTTAAGAGTGTGGAAGAAAAATCTATTTATGTGGTTCAAAAAAACTTCAACTGAAAGCTTTAACAAAAAATTCAAAAAACCTTCAACACTCTTGCTCAAGAGGCTAGAAGTAAAATCTATTTATGTGGTTCAAAAAACTTTAACCGAAAGCTTCAACAAGAAATTCAAAAAGCCTTCCACACTCTTACTAAAGAGTGTGGAAGCAAAATCTATTTATGTGGTTAAAAAAAAGTTTTAACAAAAAAACTTCACCTACAAAGTTTCAACCAAAAAGCTTCACCTACAAAGCTTCAACCACTCAAGTTATGTGCCCAAACGAAAAAGCTTCAACCATTCATGGTATGTACACAAATAGTATCAATCATGGGTATAAAGGTATAAATAATTATTTGAATATTTTTCAAAGAGGAGTATTGTTGGATTTGTAATAGAGATAAGGTACAACTTATTTGATTAACGAGTCTATTATTTTGTTTGACCTCAACTCATTTCACTTAAAAATCGAGCTTAAATGCGCAAAAAACACTACAACATAACTGGTCTTTTGCGGCGCACAAAGACCGCCGTAAACAGTTATTCACGGTGTGAGCTCCCAAGCAGTAAAAGCCCCTGTCGTAAAAGATGTTTTGTCAAATATGACGTACTCTAGTAGTTGTGAATAATTTAAGTAAAACACGCCGTAAATGATCTTTAAGACGTGCATTGCGCGCCTTAATTGGTATTAGATATGACATTAATGGAGTATTGTAATACTGCAAAACCAATTACGGAATACATATATGCCATAATTTATATTAGATACGACATTTATTGAGTGTCATATCACTGTAAAGGCTATTACTGCATATGTTGTACATCGTAAAAGAATACTACCATCAACAGTTAATGTTGATTTTGCATGCCGTAGTTTACATTCATTTTAATTTTTATTTTAACAAATCATTTTAGATAGACCTCACTTCATAACATCTAAATTAATATTGAAATGAATACAACAGAAAGATAATAATCATCATAAACACATTAAACTCCAAATACTTAGATTAATTAGTAAATATTGTCAATTACAGTACAATTGGAAGTTTTGGCACAAACAAAAAATCTGAATTGTTTTGTTGCTCTTACAATTGATGCACATCCTAAAGTTGACAGAGGTACCTAATGATGACTACAAAATAAAATCATACCAAAAAAACACAAAGTAATCTCTCAAGCACACCCTCCATGTCCATAGAGCAACCAATTTGATCACAAAAGAGCACCATACCAACAAAATACAAAGCAACTCGTTTAGTGTTGTGCTAATTCTCAAACCTGTAAGACCACAATATATTTAGCTAGTAAGTGATAGAAAAACAAGAAAAGGAGTGTGCCATGAGGCAAGAGGAAAAGAGGAGATAATTTAGAGGCTTACTGAAGAGCATCAGTTGCGACCTCAAAAACGAACTTCTGTGTGACGACAACTACCCGCCCAATTATGCGAATAGAATAAAAATCAGTTCCACAAACAAAAACATCCTTAATCCATAATCAAATTGTAGCCATGAATCTTAACCAATTTGTCAACAAGAAAGTATGTGCTTATATCAGAATTGAATTTCACTTCTTCGATGATAAAGCATGTACTCATGTATTAATAATATCAAGCATATAGTAAATTTGATTAAGCAGCGGTCATTTACCATACATATATTCTTAGAGGTCAAGGCAACTGTTATGTGCCTTCAAGCATCCATGTGATGATAATATCGTATACAACAAATCATAGTCACAACTCTTGCCAAAAAACAGCCTCTCGAACAGATAATGATAATAGAGATCTTATTTAGAAAATGTAGCATGCAATCACTAATGCGAAACCATGGGCAGACCATGGTATGCTAAGGCAGCTGACAATCACAGAAATATCTAAGAACATGTAGAAAGTACAGTGAAGTTCACAGTTTTGCAACCTCATATTATTCACATTTAAATAACAACAATTTCTCTGCCAAAACCTTAGATGATTCGCACTCACCCAAACAATTCATCTAATGACTCAAAAATCCAGCTAACGCACCTCTGCAACCTTCTCTGTCTCTTCAATTAAACTAGTCCAGGCATCGAAATCCAAGGAACTGGCCCTCACAATGTTCCACAGTCCATCTTCTTGGACAGACATGGCTGCAGCAAAAGAAAAGAAATAAATAAATATAAGAAAACATGTAAACTGTTAAATGAAGTAAATCCAGCAGCACAATACAGTTTCTTAGGAACTATACGGAGGATAAGAGAAAATTGGATGAAATTCAAAGCGATCTTAGTGAAATCTGAACCCCAATTAACAGATAGAAAAACCATACAACTATCAACTATCAACACTGAACTGCCATGTAGCACAATAATCTACCAATCACGAATCAATCAAAAGACAGGAAAGTGACTTCGGCGAAACATATTACAGCGACGATAAAATCACCATACCATCACAACTATCGATCATGTTGTTCATAACATATCAAGATAAGAAAAATAAGGGAACTAACCTGCATAGAACCTCCCAGTGAGATTCTGAAGCGCAGCTTGAGCATGTTCTTCCTCCCTAAATGAACGTACATATTACTAACCTAAAACACAAACACACAATCCCAATCAATTAGAACCTCCCTTTCGCTTTAGACTTCTATCTAACCGTTCAAAATGGTATCACCATATGCATGGTAGTGGACATATACCCCCCCCAGAGACAAAGTGAAATCGACTTCCCAATGATACAATGGTAGAAATTTTCTCAAAACAGAAGAATGTTTCAATACAAAAGAATGTTTCAATACAAAGTGGCCTAACAATCTCTCTAGAATAAATTACACAAGAACTCGGGTTCAATACAAGTTAAGTATCACATAGAAGAACCCATGGTCACTAATTTTAATAGATACTTGGTTAATAGTCAGCTGAAATCTAAAGTGAAGGGGAAGAAACAATGATACACGAAGCGCTAGAAGTTTACAAAGACTAGAAAAAATCTTAACCCTGATGCATTTCTAGAGTTAGCTAACGATAAAGAGATTAGCAGTTGGAATTTCATCCAAAAAATTGACGACTTGGAATATTTATGTGACATTAAAATATTTAGCATTGTGCTCTTAACACCAAAAGTTTGAAAAGGCATAACTACCAATAAAATACACCACAACAGATAAAGGATTGGGCATATAACCTAAAAGAAGACAGCTTCTCCATGCTTGCACCCAGCACAAAGCAGGGATTTAGTTCGAGGAAGAGTAGGATCTGCAGCTACATCCTCCAATATTTGAGTGTGCTCGCTAACAGCATGGTATCACATTTCTATAGGCACAGTTGGTCTCAGCAACCTCTTGCAAACAAAGAAAAAACATAACACAGTCACTATCGACCCTACGAATTAACTGGTTACGGAATTTATAAGTTAAGAGAATAAATTCATAAAAACATTCCCGAAAATTGCTTCATTAGAAACTCGAGAAAAGTAACATACCTGAAAATTGCTTCACTAGAAACTCAATATGTTCATTGGACCCAAAACCTAACACCAACACAAAAATTGAAGAGTCAGTTGAAAGAGATTGAAACGAAAACAAAACTCCAAATCTAATAGAGGTATTGAGAGAACAGTGAACAAACCTTATTTTGTGCCTCGTTGTTTATTCTTTGTTAACCTTAATCATTTTTTGTAAGCTATTGAACGTTGTGATACGGTTTATAGGTTTTACTCCGGAATTATGTCATATTGCTTTTGTCAAGTGGCAATTTAGCCACCTAGTTAAAACATCGGTGACATCCCTTTCCGTCAAGTTCTGATCTCTTCCAAGTACTAGACATCGCTTCAGTAGTTGTATAACTTGCATATATTTATGGGGGGGGGGGGGAACATCACTGACCAACCCTTGTGTTATTCCCTCGTGAATTTCTTTTAGTATCGTAAAATTCTTTCCTTTCGGTTATTTCAAGATGAAAGTTGAGCTGCAAACTCAACAGGCCAAATGCAAACAGAGGCCATACAAGGGAAGACCGTCAAACTAAAAAGAGTTAAGTTCATTGAAAGATCAAATTTAGTTTGTGTCCGAGTTTTATCTAACATGTCTATTCAACCTTCACGATTGATTCAGCTTTAAGTTTACAACTCAGGAGAAAGAAACACGACTCCGGTCCTTGTTATTCTTTGCCAACACAAGGCATTTGTTCTCATGGGTAGAGAGAACAGTTGCAGGCAAATCTATTCAAACAGATCAACGCCCCAGAACTTGCAAGGTAGATTTGTCCGGTGTTTCCTGTTTACCTTTGCAATCAGGTCCATGTCCTCTTTGGTGAGCTCAAAGTCAAAAACTTGAAAATTCTCTTTCAATCTCTCAAGTTTTGATGTCTTCGGGATGACAACTGTGTTCCGTTGGATGCCCCACCTTAGAACAACTTGGGCAGCAGTCTTTTTGTATTTCTCAGCCAGATTCTGACAAAAGAGGAATGCGATTGAGAGGAAACAATCTTACTATATTTGACTGGTAATTTGAAAATAAATCCAGTAATTCAACTTCAAGTGATAGAAAAAACGACCCTACCTTAAGAACTGGATCGTCTAGACATGAAACTGAACCAAACCACTCGCTGTTGGCCACAGCACCTCCAAGAGGAGTGTGGGCAGTGACACAGATGCCATGCTTCTGACAGAATTTGACAAGAGATTCACGTTGGAAGTATGGGTGAGTCTCAATCTGATTCACTGCGGGCTTCACTTCGGAATAAGCTAAGCAATCTCTCGTCAGAAAGATATCATAGTTACTGCAGAAAGCACAATTCATATGCAAAACAATTGACAAATGAATGAAATTAAAATGCCAGAATATAGACTATGAATCTTCCACTAGGGCTGGTGCCATATGTTGCACTAAGCATGAAAGAGATAAAGAAAATTTAAAGGAGCTTCCCATATCATTTGTGCATATGCAGAAGCACCCAAACTTGTTGATACTGTGTGGCACAACTCAGAGAATACCGAATTACTGAAATAAACCTAGTGATATTGCGACATAATTTATAATCTTTCTCTAACAGCACATATCATGTGTAAGTTTGTATTATGCATCAACAAGCAATAAGACACAATAGTTAACCTCTTCCTGAACTAAACTATATGATATCTCCAACCGAAGCTGTATTTGTAAAAATTTATTACCGTTTTAACGCGCACACACATTACTGCAACGTTTCAATTTTCTTCAGCACATTCACTTATATTTTTGTGAGTTGGTTTCCCATATATACCCCAAATGAACTAGGTTGCATAGCTAATACCGTAATATATTGCATAGGAAGTAAAAGGGAAATATAACCTAAATTCGCAATATCATTATTGATTCAAGTAATGATCCTTGAAATGTGCAAAGTTTGTATGATCACCTAATTCCAATGCTACGAACTAAACCCATAGAGACCAGCTCTTCCATAGCATGCCAGGTAGTTTCCAAAGATATGGTTGTGTCTATTTCTAGCACCCCATCCTCATCCAAAGCACTGCCAGTCGTACCAACTCCTGCATGTATATAAATAAATACAACAACAACAAAGCCTTTTCCCACTAAGTGGGGTCGGCTATGTATATAAATAAATAGACAGATGAATTCAATAATCAATATAAGAGAATCCAAGCTGTAGAGGCATCAGTTGGTAGCAAGGAAACTGTTTTCCTTTTGGAGTAATCTATAGTTTTCAATCACACACTAGTATTGTCAACCACATTTCAAAAAATAGTAGAGCACAGGTCACATAATATAATACAGAGAGGTTTTGCACAAAGTAGTCAAATACCAAGAATTAATACCGGTATGCTTGGTGGCAACAGGAAAGTGAACAAGGTACAGATCCAGATAATCCAACCGAAGCTTCTTCAGACTGTCTTTACAGGCCTCTACAACGTGTCCATGATCCGAATTCCAAAGCTGCATTAAGGATGAAGAAACAGAGAGAAAAATACTAGTCAGCCGGAGCGGCAAATAAAATTTTGATTGAAAATACACTTGCCTTGGTGGTGATGAAGAGATCCTCTCGCTTAACAAGCCCAGTCGAAAATGCTTCTGCAAGTGCCTCCCCAACTTCTGGTTCATTCTTGTAATCAGCTGAAAGCAGCATTAACTCGTCAACGCATGTTACAACCGCAAAGGTAATTTGTGCTACAAGCTACGAATTCCCGCCATATGGGCAAAAATGATTATGAGAAGGTAGATTCAAATGTTTTAGCTGGGAAACCCAGATGACAAATTAACGAAAGAAAAGGAAAGAAATCAAACCCATATGAACAAACAACAAAGTGTAAAGCTGGGTGAGAATTAAGGTGAATGGATAGTTGGATACCAGCGCAATCGAAATGGCGATAGCCAAGGTTGAGGGCATTGAGAACGAGGTCTCTGATTTCTTTTCCTTCCATGCGCCAAACACCCAGACCCACTACTGGCATGTTGAACCCACTGTTGAGTGTTATCGCCATTTTTCCTTCCTTTCTTTCGAGTTTGGATTTTGGCCTCTGCCTCTGCCTCACTCACTGTAATAGTGGAGTTTGTAGTCCGCGACGGCAGCTGCTCCGCTATAATCTCATCCAATTGCCTTTGTCTCTCTCCGTATTAGTGGGCCATTATACGATGGATTTAAAGATCATATCCTCTTCTGATAAGTCCAAAGGAGAGTGATGATTTCTTTTTGTCCATTTGTCGCTCTTTTTAGGCAAGCAAGGGATATTTTTCAGTGAAATCCAACACAAAATCACTGTTCATTAACAGTGAAAGGGCGGAATCGCCCTTTTTCTGTTTTTGTCCTCCTTTGCACTGAAAAATGAGTGCTTCATCGTTATCCTTTCCTGTTCGAGTACAGCAGAAGTGAGAGGGACAGGCTTTGTTGGAGTGTCGTTTTCCTATATATACTGTCGAGGCATTAGAAACTCAGACCGACATCTTCTTTCTCCTTCCGAATATCCCTTCCCCATTTTATTTTATTTTATTTTCTACTACTAATTATTATATATTTGGCAAAATACCAAACCCCTCTCTCTCCCTCTTCTGATAAGGATCTGTTTCTTGAGCACGAGAAACTGTTTCTTGAGCAGAAGAAAAGTCTTCTTTTTCTCATTCAGCCTTTCTGTCACTGTCAGTAAAATTTTCAACCAATTGCTTTGAAGATCATGAGTGAATATATGAATGATTGGCATTAAAAAGAATATAATAATTTTCATCATCGTCGATCAGCAGAAGCTCCACAAGCGAATGTCACTTTCCTCATATAAGTCATACATCATAGGTTCTTCAGTGCCGATTTCAATTCTTTATTTTCGTGGCTTTTTCTGCCTGTTTTGGTCTCTCTCAAACCCTGTGTTCTCTGCGTTTTCCATCTCCACATCCTTCTTATCTTTTCCATCCAAATTATCTGTTTAAATTTCTTTCGTTTAAAATCGCTGGACAAGTTAATTGTTGCTGTAAAGTATCTGCTTCTACGGCCGTTCTACATCTATTCACACTGTTTGTACTTTTTTCGGTCTGGGATTTCCTGGTTTTGGCTAGGGATAAGCAAACGAGTGCATAACTGTGATTATTTACTCATAATCGTTTATACTGATCCGCATAGCCATTTATTTGTCAAGTTGAATGAGCTACATTATATTATAATTAGCTATATAAACCATACACTAATTATCAATAGTATTGATTTAAGTTTTGTCTGATAGAGAACATAATTTGTGTTAATATATATATAAAATAAATGGATAAACGGTTACCTGTTTATAACAACGGTTAATACATATAACCACCTATTTAAATTTCACGGATAAATGGTTATACTCATAACCGTTTATTTATCTAAACGATTATCTATAACTGTAGCCATGAAATTTAAATAGACAGGTAACCAAGGTTACCCATAACCGCGGGTATTTTGCCCATCCTCCTTCTGGCCTGAATTTTGGCTGATTTCCACCCCTTTCATCGCAACCTGTCTTCAGATCACTACGGAACTAATCTTATTTAGTTGAGGTGTGCTTTATTAGAGAGAGAGATGGCAGCGGCGGCATTGGTTGGAGTTAGAGGTGTGTTTTATAGGTGAAAAAGGATAACATTTTTTTATTTAGTTAGAGGGTTTTGTTTCTTTGTTTAGATCTTAGGTATTACTAGATAATTTGGTTGTCTTTTGTTGGAGGAAATAGTTATTTTTTAGGGCTTTGGATGCAGCCTTTAAAGTTTAATGTTACTTGCTTTCAATCCGTTTAGAAAAATTTTATTAGAAAACTTCATTTTAATCCTTGACAAAAATGACTTTTAGATTAAAATCATGAGTAAGATTAAAATCTAATTTTAGTTCTTTAATATATTACCAACCTCATTTATTAATTATATTTTGATTTTTTAATTATTTCTCTTTTTCTTTCTATTTTTTAATGTATTAATTTTATTTCATTTATTGTAATATATTTTGTTGTAAACATTTAGATAAATTAATTTTTGTTATACAATATGTACTTTGTCATTTCCATTTAGGTACATTAAATTCATTATAATACATTTCGATACATACATTTAGGTATACACATTTCCGTTCATACATTTCGATACAAACATTTAGGTATATTAATTCAATATTTCGGTACACACATTTAGGTACATTAATTTAATATAATACATTTAGGTGCATATATTTCGGTACATACATTTCAATACTAACATTTATGATACACCTCGACCGAAGTCGAGACGTGTTGGCCTTCACGTGAAGGTGATGTAGCCAAGTGTGCAACAGAAGTGTATACGATACTAAGAAAATGCGAATAAATAAAAAACCAACCTAAGCTAATTTAACTAGTGATACTAAATAAGTGCGTGAAAGTGGTCAAGTACCAAATACAAGTATTCAGAGCATAGGCAATCCAACAGTGCAGTCAAACCAACTAAGTGCTAATTATACAAAACAGGGAGAAGATCCCTACTTATTTATGAATATGTCAGAACCGCCGGGAAGTCCTCGTGAGCCATCCAAAGATGATCAGCTACATAGAACCTTGAGGGGTGCAAAACAAAAGGGTGAGTGGGCAAAAACAAAACGTTTAAAAACACATTTATCTTTTCTGAACATAATAATCCCTCACTGTAAAACCCGTATAGTTTCAAAAAAATAATACTACGTATATATGTAAAGCAATGCATAAGGGTAGTGAAACCCAAAATATGCCATGTCATAACGTTTCAACTTTAAATCAAGTAAGCTAGGTGTAGAATCAATATAAATAACATGCCAGTCGGAGTCACCTAATGTGACCTATACGACTAGAACCATAGCTCATCAACCTAGGCTAGCACACAAGTCGGAGTCACCTGATGTGACTTGTACAACATGATAGTTATAAATACGTACACTCAAGTGCTACGATCACGTGAAGGCTGTGCGATAAATCGCGGGTCACCTACGAGTCGGAACCACCTATTGTGGTTTGTACGACAGGCTGGCACCAGACTTGGATCCAAGGTGAGCGTGTAGTGCAGGAGGTGAATGATCACGTGAAGGATGTGCCCTAATCCCCGGGCGAGAGCACTAATATCGGGTGCAGCCCTGATGAGTTCTAAATAAATATATGCATACCAATGCAACACAACCCATTCAATCACATCATACTCACTTGAAGCTTACCTGAGTCTTCATAGCATCACACAATATAATTCACAAGTAACTGTGCAATACTCAAAGTGCAACTCATTACGACATGGCATTCAAAGTATAAATCATTTAAGAAAACGTTCTGTAAACCATATCATATATATATATATATATAGAGAGAGAGAGAGAGAGAGAGAGAGAGAGAGAAAGAAAATGCCCAGTCACTGATAAGTAGCAGGATCGTAGCCCTCTAGCCTCGGTTGTCCACGCTCGTCATTAGGGTACGTCTCACCTATATGCGAAATAACTAATTTTGCATTAATTTTAAAGCACATACACAAGCCTTAGGAATAACTTCTCATACGTTACTCAAATGAGGTGTTTGAATATACCAACATAATCTACTCAACAACACGAGCACCCCCATATTTTTAGAATAATTTTTAGATGCCACACGCGCCCTCATGCACCAGCCAAGGCACGGCCACGCGCGCCTACAACGCACAAGCATGTGCCTGGCACACTGACGGAATCCCTAACGGCGTTAGGGAATATTCCGTTAAAATAATAAAATATTTTGTTAAAATCCTAATGGAGTTACCTGACGCCGTCAGTATATTCCGTCAAAGTTGACAGAATATTTCTCTTCTTCTCCAATGTCTCGTCGGAATCCGCCACCGACCGCTGTCTGTTATGCCAGAAATTGGAAAAACTTCAAACTTCAATATCTTTTTCAATTCTCAACCAAAGTCCATGAAATTTATATGAATTTGAAGTTCTTGAAGAATATAACACAATCGTACACAAAATCCTATGAAAAATGGTCGGAAAAATACTTGGAAAATCTAGCTACCTCTGCAACTTCTCGAAACCACGCGTCCCAACGTCAACTCTGTCCCAAATCTAGTCTAGGGTCTCTAAGAAGTTGAATAAAAGCTTCCTCGAGCCTTAAAACTTTGTGAATCGTTCGCGATTCACAAGTCTCAAATTCCCACTATGCCAGAGCTCGTGGAACAACAGCTAAATCTCACCAAAACTAGAACCTATGGGTATGGTTAGGTTTGAGAGCTTGAGAGGAGTGTGATGGTGATTTCCAAAAGCTTTATCCGTGCAAGTTGATGATGGTTGGGTGTTTGGGTGCTACGGTGTACGGATGAGGAAAAGTCGAGAAGGTGAGGGAGAGAAGAATGGTGCGTATGTGTGTGGGTGTATGTGTGTGTGAGTGCACGAGATTGGTCAGAATAAATGATCACAAGCCCTGATTGGGCTGCCGTGAGGGGGGGAGAGAGAGTTATGTTAAGTGGCCCAAAGAAAAATGAAATCAAACCCAAAATCTGATTGGGCCCAATAAAGTAGGAATTAAGGTGATTGGTGGACAAGAATAGATATAATCCACCCTAAAATATATTTCTACCCATTCTCGCTCATTAATTGCCGTAACTTTTCCGTTAGAAAATCGATTCGACTCTAACTTGCGTCAATGCGCTTGTGACGTCGAGTATGATTTAATCACGACGGCAGAAATAATAATTTAAAATTGCATATTCACATCCACGTCACTAAGCCAACGAGGGTATATTCGTCACTTTACACACTCGGGGAGAAAAATATATAATAATTTGGGACGAGTCGTCACAATTTAAATACATTAGTTCAATATAATATATTATTTAGGTACATTAATTCAATATAATATATTTCGGTACTAACATTTTGGTACACACATTTAAGTACATTAATTTAATATAATATATTTCGGTGCATATTGCGGTACATACATTTCGGTACTAACATTTAAATACATTAGTTCTAACATTTAAATACATTAGTTCAATATAATACATTTCGGTACTAACACTTAGGTACATTAATTGAGTCTTTCAAGTTTGAAGAATATTGAATTAAATTAATAAATTAAAAAACTCTTTTTTGGTAAAATTAAAATTTGTGTATTAATAAATTTAAATATTTAATGGAAGACATTAAATAAAATGCAAATTAATTATTTTGAATTAAAGACATATAAAGGGATTATTGTGACAGCCTGTTTCTAATTTTATGATTTTATGAATTTTAAAAACTTGATTTTACGAAAATGCCTTAGAGACGAGGGTATTGATTTTCGTTGATCAATGATTAGTAAGGTGTATGAAATATCCCTTTAGCATATTCCGGAAATGCTCGTTAAAATGGGTGCGTTGGCACAAGTAGAAGCGGATTAAGAGTAATGTTTTTACTATTTATTATTTTATTTTAATAGTTGTTATTAGGAAATTGGGAAAGAAGAAGAAAAAGGTTACGGGGAGAAAGGAAAAACGGAAGAGAAAGTGATTGGGCAAAGCTGCCTAATCAAAAGAAAAAGAGAGGAAACATGCAGACGAATCGAAGAAGGAGGAGATGAGTTGACCAATCAGGAAGAGAAGAAAGAAGGAGAAAGGAGGGAAGGGAGGAACGGGGAATCACGACCCGCAGATTGGCAACCCGACCCGGTCGGTGCTCTTGCCATTTCCGACGAGTTTTGGCCCATTTTTCCGACAAATTGCATCAAACCAACCCTTGTAAAACCCTCCACGACCTTCCCTCTACCCATTCCATCTCAAATTTGGAGACGTTTAGCCTTGAAAATGGAGGAACACGTAAGGAAGGGAGCGGCGGCTTTGGTTCGAATCACCCAATCCCGCAGCAATTTCTTTCAATTGCCACCACCCATAACTTCCTCTTGAGACCTAGAACAAAGCCCAAACAGTAGTTGGAGCATCGTAGTTGATTTGAAGGTCGAATTGAAAGCACCCATTTCTAGGGTTCTTCACGGTTTTGGCAAAATTGAAGTGTTTCCAGGCCAAATTGGCCTTGGCCTCAGGCATAAAGTTTACTCTACTCATTTAGATCTTCAATTTTGTATTTTTTGAGAATTTTTGGAAATAGTTGGATTTTTCCGGCGAGCCGGGGCGGCCAACTGCCACCCGCGGCGGCCCGTGCGGCGGCGCGTGGCCAATGGCCCGCCAATGTCATTCTTAGCATGTGTTTAAGGTTCTAGGTTCAGTTTTGATAATTGATGGACTTAAATTGAGTAATTGAACCTAAGTTCGTTTCGATTCGTGGTTAGGTGAAAATGTGAATTGACGATCCGACCGTTGGATCATCACCAAACTTTGATACGTTGTATTACGTAATATTTGAGGATTATAGGAACTTACGGATCGGGAATCCGATTTACGGATCTTTTGGAATTAGAGTTGTAAGTTCATAAAATAGAATGTTAACTGTCACTTGGTTTTGGAAATTGACGGAGATCCGACTGTTGGATGGTAACGAATTTTTAGGATGATGTCCTAGAGGTATATGGTGGACCTCTGGAAGTTATGGATTTGAAATCTGAGTTGCAGATCTTCCGGACCGAACTACGTAGTGACGTGTCTTATATAAGTTATATATTCTATCGATATGAATTCTAAGGTTGGATTTGATTATTGTTCTAAGCGCTGATCATCTTGACGCCTTGATGTGTGGTGCTACGGAGTTGTTGGGCGAACTCCAGGTGAGTGGGCAGTTTTTGTTTTTCGTATTACCTATATACTATTAATTGTCCCAGAAATTGAATTTATATGAAAGTATGTTTTCAATTGCCATGATGCATATTATAAATTATATGAATTGATATTGATGCATATATATATATATATATGTGAATTGGTGTTGTGGACGCACAGGTGAGTATCAGGTGAGTTTATATGGTTTATATGAATGAATGATGATGTGAATTATGTTGAGAGCTCATAACCTGCACCCCTGGTGTTAGTGCTTATGTTATTCACCCTGCATCACACGCTCACCTTGGATCCAAGTAGATGCTAGTCGTACAGATCACTAGAGGTGGTTCCGACATGCCAGTCGTACAGACCATTAGAGGGGTTCCGACTGGTAGGTGACCTTAGATTATGTGCACAGATGATTGATGAGAGAAGCACTAGAGCGTATTATTTCACCATCTTAGTCGTACAGACTACCATAGGTAGTTCCGACTTATGTGCAGTGTAGTGTCGTACAGGTCACAGTGGTGACTCCGGCAAGGCCGTACAGGTCACAGTTGGTGACTCCGGCTGGATGGGATATTGAGCTATAGAATCAGTCGTACAGGACCACTGTAGGGTCTCCGGTTGATTTATTATTTCGCCTGATTTATATTGATGCATTCATACTATATTTTGGCATATGACATGGCATGACATATTCTTTTTGAAAAGCGATGAAGGATTGTGATTTGAGCTTTTGATGATATATATATGTTTATGTACTACTTTTCTGGGAAAGTATACAGGTGTTACAGTGAGGGGTTAGAAATGTTTTAAATGAAATGTTTTCGAAAAACTTTGTTTTACTGACCCACTCAATTTTGTTTTGCGCCCCTCCAGGTTCTAGTTAGCAGAGCTTTGGTGGCCACGAGGAATCCAGCGGTGTTTTGACAGAATTCACAAAAGTAGGACTCAACCTAAGGTGTTTCATCATAGTAATTGTATTTTTTTAAAGCTTCCGAACTGTGTAAATGGTTACGTCACACTCACGTGACGGCCAGCACGCCATCCTTCGGGACGGGGTGTGTCAATTATAATCAATATGTAATCTAAAACCAGGTTTGTTTAAGTTTTAATATTATTAAAGGATTAAAGTTAAAAACCCCCAAATTTTTGGCATGGCGTCGATGAAATTGTTTGGTGTGGTATTGTTTCTTTCTTTGTATTAATTGAGCTTATAATGTATTTTAAGGCCTGTATTATAGATTTTTTTTTTCATTTTTTCATATCAAATCTTAAATTATCGGTGTTAATAAAATTGATTTGGTTTTGCAGATCATAATTTTTAAGCGACAAATCAACCTGCAAATTCAGTTCAGGTATGAATGCTTCCGCTTATTTAGATTGTTGAATTGATCTTTACCTTTACTAGATTTTATTTTTCCATGTTGTTTGCTACATTATCATGTTACTTTATTATTAATAATACTAATTTGGTTATGTAGATTAAGATTTTTAAGCGAGAATCAAGTTCAAAATTCAATTGAGGTATGAATCTTTTTGCTTATTTGGGCTGTTGAATTCATCCTTGCCTTTATTGCATTTCTTTTTTTACTGTTGTTTGTGATGTGAAAATTACTTGACACACAAATTAAACCCTATTGATGACAATTGTAGCAAAGATGTAAGTAGAGATCGTTCTAAATCGAGAATTAACTAGGGTTGCTAATCTACTCAAATCAAACTCTAAAACACTATACTAGACTTAAAAACACAAGAATAGACTCTATAGACTCTAAACTGACCTAAAATACCCAAATCTGCAAAACTAAGTGAAATTGACTCAATTCTAAACCTAACAAGTGATTTGGACGAAATTATAACTTACTTTGACTCAAAAGTTTAAAAGAAAACATATTGTAACTTAACTAACTCAGAAAACACTTAAAAGACTCAAAACAGCACAATACTAACAATTAGACTCAAAACAGATTCTAGAGATGAAATTGGACGAATTTAAGACTAAACTAAGACCCAAACAATGTTTATGGACTAAACCTACCCTATATTGACTCAAAACACTCTAAAGAACCTAATTAGGATAGATTTTGACCTAATAACATAAAACAGAAAATGGTGTTTGATTTCTGACGAAATTGAATTAAAACTAAACAAATTGCAAATCAAAGTAAACTAAAACGAAATTAAGATGAATTCAAGGGTGAAAAGCTAGTTAAAGGATCCTTCTCCACACATGAACATATGCAACATAAATCAATTTCCAGTATTGTTTCTTTAAACCATGAACGACAATGCCCCAAATTAATAGTGAATGCACAAATTAACTATCAAATTTCCCTAAATTCATTGAATTGGATGAATGCATGCAACAACCCAAATGATTCTTCTCAAGTTCCCTATATGAACAACATGATAGAGATACATTCAAAGATCATTAAATTCCATGGAAATCATAAGCATTGACAAAATCTGATGGGCTAGGGTTTCCACAAAATCTGATGGGAAAGGGTTAGGGTTTTGGAGATAAAAGGCTTGGCCCATCCAAGGGAGAAAAGAATTAGGGTTTTATGCAGATTTTTTAGGCTTCTAGAACACTAGGTGCGGCACAACCATATGGTAGATGGATTAGGGTTTAAACTTAGCAGAAAATAAAGGATTAGGACCCTAGGGGGCGGCATGGGCTTAGAACAAAGCTGAAAAAGGATTAGGAAACTTCCAATTCAAGAGTAGAAACTTTCAAGAATGGAAACCTCCAAGAATAGCAACTTCCAACTTTAGAAACTTTGGTTTCCAATTCTGAACTCTTTGTTCTTCATGTTCATTTCTTCATTTCTTGCCTCCTTTGATCTTCAATTTCGTCCATCCATTTGACTCCAAGCATGTGATATCCATTTTATGCTCAAAATTGCTTCAAAAGGCTCCAAATTGCACTTTCTTGCCAACTTTGTCATTTAGACCTACAAATACATGAAAATAGCTTAAAACACTATAATAACCACAAACTAACTATAAAAGTGCAAGAAAACAAGCTAACTAAGTCGCATAAATATGCTCCTATCAGTTTGGTGCATTTTGGTATCGATTTCATTGTAATTTTATGGATTTTAAGTGGTTATTTGGATTTTGGATTGTGAGAAGGATTTGGTGGGTTTTCAAGATAATCATATAAGTTCCTACATTATTTGAAGTCTGTCAGAACCGTCGTACAGTCCTCGTGAGCCACCAACACGAACATCTAACTAGAGCCTGGAGGGGCGCAAAACAGAAAACGTGAGTGGGCAAAAAACAAAGCTTTTGAGAACCATTTCACTTTCAAAAAATAATAACTCTTCACCGTAAAACCCGTATAATTTTCCAGAAAGTACTAATACATACGTATATAGAAATCATGCTCGAGAGTAGCAAAAACCAAGTATATGCCATGTCAAGTATCTCAACAATGAAATAGGTAAGTCAGGTAAAATGAATCAATGCAAAATGATATGACAGCCAGAGTCACCTAACGCAACCTGTACGGCTGAACCTATAGCTAATCTACTAAATCTGCACACGAGTCGGAACCACCTAATGTGGTATGTACGATAGACTATGTGTAAATAGGTACACTCAAGTGCTACTATCATGTGAAGGCTATGCGAAGTATCGCAAGTCACATACGAGCCAGAACCACCTAAGGTGGTATGTACGACAGGGTAGCATTTGCCTTGGATCCAAGGTGAGCATGTGGTGCGGGAGGTGAACGATCATGTGAAGTTTAGGCCCTGGCCTCGGGTGGTGCACTAATACTGGGGTGCAGGATAATGAGCACTAAATGTATTTATACATAACCATACACACTACAGTCATTATTATCAATATGTACTCACCTGAAGCTTACTTGAGCGTCCGCAGCGTCATGCAATAATATGCATATCTATACTAATGCACATACTAAAATGTAATGCAATTGACATGGCATTTAAAAAATGTAAATCCATTTAAAACAATTTTTGGGAAAAATGTAAAGCATATATACGTATTTATAGAAAGCCAAAAGCCCACTCACTAGTATGTAGCAGGGTCGTAACCCCCGAGTCTCGCTTGGATGTGCTCGTCCTCCAAAAACGTCTCACTTATATGTGAAACAACTATTTTAACGTTAATTTTAAGCACATAACCAAAACCGTGTAATAAATTCTCATACGTTGCTCAATTGGAATGTTTGAATATACCATCGTGGCCCACTCAACACCACGAGCATCTCCATATTTTTAGAATAGGTTTCCGACGTCCCACGCGCCCTCACACGCCGGCCATGCGCAGGCACGTGCCTGGCACACTAACGGAATCCCTAACGGCGTTAGGGAATATTCCGTCTAAAAACTAACGATGTTACCTGATGCCGTCAGTATATTCCGTCAAAGTTGACCGAATATTCCTTATCTTCTCTAGTGGCTTCGCCAGAATTTGCCATCGGCCGCCGTCTGTATCGCCGATTTCTGGAAAAACTTCAAACTTCAATATCTCACTCATTTTTCAACCAAAATTCATGAATTTTATATGGATTTAAAGCTCTCAGAGAGTAGAACACAACCTTACCTATTTTAAGTCCAAAATATAATGGAAAATAGCCGGAAAAATCCTTTGGAAAAACCAGCTAAACCTGGAAACCCACAGTCGAGCTTATTCCGACGTCCAACCTTAACCAAAACTTGTTTAAAACACTGGGGGAGTGGCGTTGATACCTTTTTGAGTCTTAAAACCAAGTGAAACTTTGGCGATCACGTCGGGGAAACAGGGCACCCCGTTAAAGCTCCTAAGTTCTCGAGTTCCCGTGAACCATTCTTCGTTCCAAAGGTATCACTAGGATAGTGAGACCCTGGGGAACATGATGATGTGAAGTTCGTGTTCAATCTGTGAAGTTTTGGAGGGGTTTGTGAGCTGGGGGTCTAGGTGTACGAAGAGAGAGAGAGTGTTCGAGAAAGAGGGAGAGATGAATGGTGAAGTTTAGCACGTGTGCGTGTATTTGGTCACTAGATTGGGCAGAAATAAGGGAAGCAGGGCCTTGATTGGGCCATGAGATATAGGGCTAGTAAATGATCCAAGAACAACCTTAAATTTTAATTGGACCAAAGAAAGTAGGAGGTTTGGTGATTGGTCCATTTCCTTAGCCCGATTACACATTCGTTTATTCGTAATATTTTCATGACGAACCCAACTCGGCCCTAACTCGCGTCAACGCTTTCGTGACGTTAAGTACAATTTAATTACGTCAGCGAGAAAATAATTTAAAATTATCTACGTACATCAACGTCCCTAAGCCTCGAGGGCATAATCATCATTTTCACGCATTCGAGGATAAAATATATATATTAATTTGGGACAGGTCGTCACAAAAACGACAAATGTTTCTTCAAAATTTTTCATTAAAAATCATTCATTAATGTGTTTTTCAATGCAAATTTGTTGCGTGAAACTTTTTTCATTAAAGCTCCCTTATATAAAATGATTAAGACAAAAAGTAGTTATTTGATCTAAATAAAATTGATTGGAACCATGAAAATGCAAGGAACAAGCTTCAGCAAGGCACACGTGTGCAGATGTGGTTGGATGTGCTCAAATCAAAATCAAATTGTTGCTTAAATTTTCAGCTCTAATTCTCTTGTATATAAAATACTTCAATGATAGGTTGGGTGGTCATGCACGTGTGGTAGTGTTGGATTTCAAAAAAAATTCGTGTTGGAGCTAAGACACTAAGGTCTCGTTTGGCAAGTCGAATTGTACTGGCTATTTCAGTCGGATATGATAAATAGTCGTCGGATAGTACTAACTAAATTAGTCGGGCGTTTGGTGCAACATCGGACTAATAGTCGTATTATTTATATTATGTCTGTTATTATCTAGAAACCTAAAGACTTTCAAATCCTATATTCAAAACAAGAAGCAAATAAAAATTCCCCAGATTAAAGCAAAACATAATTTCAACTATGTTTGATTATGTGCTGGATTAATAGAACTTTAGATTATAATTATTTTTTATTGATAATTTGAAATAATGATTGATAGTAAAATGAAGAAAAAAAAGCAACTACACATAAGAAGAATTAAAGAAAATCAGAAAAAAAAAGAAAGAAAAAAACAGAACAGCACAACACCGCCACCATTGTGATTCTCACCACCGACCACAAACCATCATCTCCATGGCTTCTAATCCTTTGAAACCGAAAAACAAGATGAAATCTCTCCTAATTTATTGAAATTTCCAGATTGTGTGGGGAGAAAGAGATTATGGTTCGACAGGATTTCCAAGGAGTTAGACAGTTGTTGAGAATTTCTACATTTGTTGAAATTTCCACATCCAGAGGAGGGATACAGAGAGATTATGATTCAAATCTTTGAGAACGTAGAAATAAGTCGTTGGGTTGGAGAATAATATGAGAAACCAGACGACATCGTGTTTCTGATTGAAAATGGAAGGGAGTGCGCAACGTGTTTTTGATTCACTGCCAGACTAATTATATCCTTTGCCTTTCGAGAGTATTAGTAAGCGGGTGCTGCCTGTATAAAAGAGGCTGGACCGTGTTATTAATCCCCCGACTATTTTATACCTAACTGCATCAAACATTGGATCTGTATAATTAATCTTATCCGATTCATTATACGAGCTGCCAAATGAGGTCTAATACTACTTTATATTCAACTCCTTATGTAACATATAATTAAAGGTAATGCTATTTATACATCATTTTTAAAAAATCTTTTATACTATACAATTTTGTTATCTTTTGTTCCTTGACTTTCTTCAATTTATTCGACCCAACGACCATAAATTAAAAGTAGTGTGTGACGGTAAAAATAAGTGTGTGGAAAGCACCACCCATGAGAGCAACTTCACCCCTCCAATTGCAAGAAGGATTGGGCGATTCAATCTACCAAAACCAACAAAATGAGCTCCACCCCAACCCAAACAAGTCTAGCTACAGTAAAAAGACGAAGGCACGACTACTCACTCGGGCTAAATCGTCCAATCCAGCATTTTAGGGAGTGTGACGTCACCTACGTTATTTTTATTTTGGGCTAGGGGCTTGGGCTTCACATACTTGTGAGCGCAAGTGGACCGACCAACCTTGTAGTGCTAGGGGCCTTCAACCATTTGATTTGCACAAGATTTCTATCATACAGTCCAGATTTTTCAACAAAAAAAATTCAAAAGAAAGGAAAATTTTGAAAAAAAAAAAAACTTATTAGCTATTGTGGCTCATGTGGCACTTTTTGGGTTGTTGGATTACAAAAAAGAATGTAATAAAAGGTTCATATTAATTAGGTAAAAAAATAAATATTAGAAATTATAAAAAAAAATTACAAATTACAGAATCATAACACGTGAAGAGATCAGTTAAAAATCTTATTCGAAATTAAACATATATTTATCTTCTTGTTAATTTAAAAAAATATATTTTTGGGGTGTAGATGCACACGGGTAGTTATTGTTCACTAAGCAGTAATTGCCTTTACTCAATAGCCCGAACAATAATTGCCTTGGTATGGTGGAGTTGCTCTAATCAATCCTAGTACGCCATGTTCCATTGGGTCTAATATTAATCATTGGGATTAGGTATATATAATTATTTGAATATTTTTCAGATAAAAGTATCGTTGGATTTTGTAATAGAGATAAGGTACACTTATGAGCCAAGCTTTAACAAACAAGTCGAGTTTGAACCAAATTCGAGCTATTTGATAAAAATGTACAAGCATTTCACTAGCTTTATGAGCTGAACATAGCAAAGCTCTATATCGACTTATTTCATTAACGAGTATTATTTTGTTTGATTTCAACTCATTTCATTGAAAATCGACCTTATATGAGCAAAAAAAAAAACCGATTTGAATTGGTTCGAGCATATTAAAGCCCAACATGTGGTGCCCACTTTATGAAAATTGTGGTGTTTTGTTTTGAATGCGAGAAAGATTAACAAGAAATATGGGTGCTAACTCTTTCATTCCAAATCCACAAACAAAAGACATGGCCATAATTGAGGGATTGGAGGAGATGGGAGAGATTTAGAGGGAAATTGTTATAAAATTGGCTTGGGTTACATCTGCCAATCTATCACCACTATTTTAGGTATTTTAGGTAAGTCTCTATTATATTTTAAGAGGTGTTGGGTTTGAATTAGCCGCACAATGATTCAAATAGGGGTGTGTTATCCACACACCCCAAATTACTTCTCACACACCCCTTGCTATTTCTGTCCGTTGATCTTCTTCAATTCATCCGATCCGACGGCCGAAAATTAGAAGGGTGTGTGAGAAGTAAAATGGGTTGTATGGATATCACACCCCTTCAAATATCATAATTTAGTATTGAATTAGCCATTTAAATGAGTCCAATATAAAATTTAACACTAACTGAATCAAGAGATTTACTACCAGATTGTGGTAGTATATAAGTCACCCTTATTAAGTGTGCAACAAAGTGCAAATCAAATGAGACGGACCTTATTCAGGCCTGGTTTGGTACTAAGGTGATTATGAAAAAAGCTAGTATAAAAAAAAGATGGGAGTTGTTTTTGTGTTTGGTAAACATTCATCTTCAGTTTTTTTTTCACAGTTTTTGGTGAAAAAAAGCCAAAAACAAGAAGCTGCAAAACCCAGTTTTGAAAAACCGGATTTTTTTCACATCTGTTTTACATAAAAGTTTACCAAACACTATAATACTGCTTTTTTTTTTTCAAAAGCACTTTTACAAAAACTTTTACCAACTACTCTGCTGCTTTATTTCACATCTGTTTATTCTCACAGCATAGCAGAAACAGTTTTTTTTTCAAAGTACAGCAATACCAAACCAGCCCTCAGTCTAATATTGGCCTAACTGGCCCACGAAGCCCATTTCAGACCTAAAAGTCTTTTGATCGAAGAGGGAGGAAATAATCGATAGATTTGGGGAGTGAGGATCCTCGCCGGATCCTCTTTGTGAAGATCTCAGAATCCTTAAATCACATTCGTTCATAGTATATTGTGCGGTCAAAAATCTTTGTAAATTTTTTTATTTAAAATTGAATATAAATAATATTTGATGAAAACTAACCACACAATACATGATAAACAGATATAATTGAAGGATCCTCGGAATCCTTTCAAAGAGGATCTGACAAGGACTCTCTCTCAGATTTGAGAACTACGTTTAGCAGCCGGGTTTGGGTTTTAGAATCGGGTAATTCCAACCCGGTAAATTCCATATCAATGCTTAAACCCCCAAACCCAAACCCTGCAGCTGCTTCTCAGACTTGTCTCCGCCACTCTCCAACCCTCGCTGTCTTCCTTCTTCTTTCAGCTTCAGAAGGTTAGGGTTTCTCTCTCTCTCTCTCTCTCTCTCTCTCTCTCTCTATATATATATATATATATATTTCTGTATACATATCATTTGTTTCGCTTCAAATAAAAAAAGGAAATTTCATCGATTCTAGAATTTCTAGGGGTCTGGCGGTCCAATGGGGAGGAAGGCTCGTCACAGTGACAGTGAGTTTGAGGACGATGGTGACTTCGACAGCGATGAGCTGAATGTTAGTTTAATTTGTAATTCTGTTGTTCTGTTTCGGTAGTTATCTGGTTTTGTTTTGGTGATTGTGTTGTTAATTGATGATTTGTGATGTAGATGGAGCAGGAAGAGGATGACTTTGATGATGAGCAATACGGTGAGGAGGAGGAAGAAGAATCAGAAAATGAGGAAGAAGATGGACGAGAAGAAGGGGAAGAGGAAAATGGTGATGAGAAAAACGATAATAAAGATGCCGAGATGGAAGAACTCGAGAAAGAATACATGAATCTTCGTAATCAGGAGCAGTAAGAGACTTCTGTTCACAATCCTTTTATTTTTTATTATAAACTTGTGATGCTTAATTAGACTGACGACGTAGAACTAAATAATGTGAGTTTAGGAGATAATATGCATAGCAGTTGGGAGGTTGGTGACGAAATTTGATATTAGGTTACAGAAGTCATACATGCGTCTGCAATTATTGAGTTCGAGATAAAAAGAAGGAACATACATCTATACATAGGTATAGGCGGATGTATGAAGTTAATTTTGTTCATCGTTTATTCCCTCTTTCCATGCAGAGATATTTTAAAGAATCTAAAGGACGAAGATCTTCTTAAAGGTCAAGCAGTGAAGAACCAAAAGGTGCATTGTTCAAGATAATAGCTCTTGTCATATCCATGAAATAGGTTTTATTTTTCATCATGAAATTATTGCTCCTTGATTAGAGCTTCTTTTTATGCCTAGCCTTAAAGTTGACAAAAAATATTTATGTAGCGGATTATTGTCTGATCGATGT
The DNA here is from genome assembly GCF_916048215.2 of Malus sylvestris. Classification (NCBI taxonomy): domain Eukaryota; kingdom Viridiplantae; phylum Streptophyta; class Magnoliopsida; order Rosales; family Rosaceae; genus Malus; species Malus sylvestris. Next base: position 32,111,783 of record NC_062261.1, read on the forward strand.
TTATTTTACCCATTTTTTATGTTTTTTTTTTCATTTCCCGAAGGCTCTCTGAGACAAAGCTCTTGAGTTCAGATTCTTGCTTCAGAAAGCATTCTCAAATTCAAATAGATTACCACAGGTTGCTTTTGCTTTTCCCCCTTTTTTTTTTGTAGCTTTTTGACATGTTAAGATATTATGTTCTTACCCGAGAGGTTGTCTGCAGAAGCCAGTTAGGTCTTTATTTTGTGATTCACATCAGGGTGTCAGTACAGCATATTCTGATCTAGTTGACTCATCAAAGTGAACTTTAGATTCTCTAGCGGAACTACAAGAGGTATGGCTGTCAGAAAAACTTGTTGTCTACCTAGTACTACTTGGTCTGTGGTTTAGCTTCATACCTTGTGGTAATATAATATAAATTATTACGATTTAAGCAACAGATAGTATGTGCAAGCAACATATAGTATGTGCAAACTACATTTATCATACTATTGTATTGATTTTGTAATACAATTGGCTCTCTATTATTGTTGTGCATTTGCTATTGGCGTGATAAGAATTGCCAGTATGTGTAAGGTTTGCTATGCTGGTACTGAGTTATTATTAAGAGAGTAAGAGCGTCAATCAAGAGGAATGGATTAAGCTGAGCCTTGCCCAAGCTCATCCCAAAGTACAAAGCATCGAGCTTGAGCTTGGACCGGCTCAATTGTTAACCTAAATCTTTGCACATCAGCTTTGGGTCAGTTGAATTGTAATAAAGTTTGTGCTTAGTTCTAATTGAGATCAAGGCAGTCCCAACAGGTGATGGTTTACACACAATAGGTTGGAAGTTCAGAGTAGTTTGATCGGTCAGAAATATTGTTGTATTCAACAAAAATTAGACACTGCGATTTTGTATACAGCATTCATGGAAACATCAATAGGGTTTAGGTATATGGTCCAGTGGTCAAAAGCATAATGTCGGCATAGAAGCTAAATCAGTTGGGTCTTGCTTTGTTGATCTGAGGATAGCCAAGATGAAGCCAGATTTGAAATCTGCCCCAGGACAAATCTTTCCTGCTCGATCTCGTATAAACCTTAGCCTAAAAAGGTCGTACCCAGTGCACAAGGCTCCCGCTTTACACAGGGTCCGGGAGAGGTGAATGTCGGCTAGCCTTACCCCCATTTTATGGAGAGGCTGCTCCCAAGTCTCGAACCCGAGACCTACCGATACTGCATATGTTCATGTAGTGCTTCTCCTATTAAATATCCTGTCCTGAAGGTAACCGGGATTTGTTCTTCTGGGTCAGTTTGTAAGGTTAGGGTTTTTTGTTTTTTTTTTGTTTTTCGCTTTCTGTTGTTCTGGCAAGTTTTGTTGTAGTGTGTGTGTGTCCATCATCATGTCATTCGAATCATATGTTTGAATTTGGATTTGGAATGGTTTTTCTGATGTTTGTATTTTTTGTATATTATAATTCAGTGCAGGTTTGCGTTGGATATAGGATAGTCATGGATCTGTTCAAAGCTGGGCTAATGAAAGTTTCAAATCTTGATCATACAATGGTAGGTTCTGTAACTGTTTTGTCATCATAGGTTCTGTAGTTTGAATAATATAAATTAGGGTTTTTCGGTTAGTGTCCAAAGGATGATTCTTTTTGTTATCATGCATATTTAAGCTGTAAACATTCTGAAAAGCTGCTTAATTGAAGTGAAATTTCCAGTTTTTGAGCCCGATTTCAAGTCTTGAACTTTGAATTTGGCTATATGTAGATCAGCTGAAGCTATCTACGTCATAGTTTAAAGTATTTGTATTGGTAATTATGTGTTTAAGTTGCGCAGCTTGAGTTGCCCCAATATCTTTTGTGTGCAATTTGGTTTTTAGAAATGTGGGTTTTGATGTTTTGGCAGGCATTGGAAAAAAAAATAGAAATTGGTTTTCGCTCAATGCGTAGTTAATCTTAAAATACGGTTTATTAAATTGGGTTCATGAATTATGGGTGCTAGCAAATTAGCGACGTCGACTCCTGTAACGAAGAGGTTGATGAGAGACTTCAAGAGGCTGCAACAGTACGCAAAAAGGCTGTTGATGCTCCTAGTTTTTTTTCTGTAATCGATTTAGGAGTTCCTATTGTATTCTTAAGCATAACGTCTGACTGCCAATGACATATTCTATTGCTTTCTACAGCTGCCAATGCCTAAACCTCCAACAAAATGGAAACTTTTGCCAAAACAAAAGGTAAATCATTACTGCAGGAGCTGAACAGTACCTTTCCTCTGTTTTTTTTTTCTTTCTTCTTCCCCCTTCAAGGCTTTGTTTTGGTTCTCATATGTGGCCATTTGGTCATTGAGAAATGTAGTTGGATTTAAGATTTTGAGAAATTGGACCATCTTTAGGAAAATATCAGAATTTGGGATTGGACCTGTCAAGTTGTTATAAGAAAAATCATAGGTATCCACGGACATGATTGCTATCCATTTGAATTTTGTTACAATAGTTTCCCTTGAGCATAATGGTTGCACTGAATTTGTATTTTGATGATTCAATTTTGGGTTTGAAAAAATGCTCACTGGTTGAAATTTGAAATTCTGTTAATTTTCCATTCAGGTTAAACAAAATATCTCCAGGATCCCCATTTTTTTAATGGCGCTGTTAAGGTAAATTTTAATTATCCCTCTTGCAGATTAATTTTCGATGGATTATGTCTTCTGAGTAGTATACAAGCCGGACATTGTATCTTTGAGAAAGTTTATGGTGTATAGTTTCTGCATAAGTTTATTTTGGGAGTGGTATAGAACCGTATATGGAGCTTCGTGGTGCATGCACTGGAAATTTTATGATTTAGGATTTTTTCGATTTCCTCCCCGTAGTTGTTTTATGTATGGTGGATTAATTGAATTTGGAAGGAAAGCAACTCAATGGTTGTCTTTTTCCTTTTTATTGCAAGAATGCTACTAGAAGAATGGCAGATTTTAACTATGACTGTCATTGAAGATTTATCTTGAATCTGGACAGGTTTTTGTCAATTGTTATTTACAAAGGTTGTGACTCTTCGTGCTGGCACCAAAATAAAGTTTGTAGAAGGTTGTTGACTGACGATAAAAGGTAGCTTGCAATTTTTATTTTAATGAATCTTATTAAATGCATTTGAGTACCACAGAAATTTACTCAATTATTTTAGCAATTAGAAAAATCACTCTCTTCACTAAAACTGTTATTCATGTACATTAACAACGTTTATTTTTCCAAATTGTAACAGAGAAGCATGCATATCATGAAAAATAAAAGACGGAAGTTCTGAAGTGACGACCAAGAAAGTTTAGAAGTCTAATATAGTTGTAAACAAGAATGTAAATCAGGGAAGAAAAATGTTAATATAATTATGATTCTGGATGACTCATTTGCGAATTTTATCTTAATTTGAATAATTTTTGTCTCTAGGTGTACAGTTACATCTGTGATTTGTTGTTTATGTGGTGAAAAAATAAGATGACTTTATACTTTTTTTTGATACTTAATTTTGAGTTTTGAATTTGAGTTCTCATCCAAGAAGAAAGGTCACTTGAGTTTTGAGTTCCCATATATTTCATTGTTTCATTTATACATCTGTTGGAGGATTGGAGGGGATTGGGAGGCAGATGAGTGAGACTTCTGATGGTTACACAGAAATAAATGGTCTCTCGCATCTTGAACCAGTTTCTCTGGATTTGGCAGGTATGATTCCAACCTTTGTTTTATTTTTTTATAGAGGAACTATGCTTTCCATATCAATCAGAATATTCTGTTATTACAAGCAACATAGAGTTAGGCCAACTAAACTGGCTGGACAGAAAAAATGGTCCTAATTTTTCACTATCTAATGATGTTGGCAAGTAATGTTGATTGTTCTAAACGTTGGCGGTCCTTCTGTTTTCCACAATGTAAGCCCAAGATTATGCGACGGTGCTCGATTTGGATTTGTTGCATAGCTAGAAAGATGATCTTGCAGTAATTGTAATATGCCAAGGTATTGATTCTTTTGAATCCCAGTTTGAAAAAACAGTCAGATTTATATATATTTTGCATCATTACAATTAGTCTACTTGGGTTAGCTTAAGATTACAGAGAACACCCTACTACATGGGGGAATAAATCTTTCTTATAGCATGCATATCCATATATAGCAAGCAAAGTTTCACTTCGTTGGTTCTTAGGCACGAGACCATCTTTCCTTTAGCTTATAATTAGCTGCTCATAAATTTTTGGCATCTTATTTTTCTTCTTATTGGGGTGTTTTACAGTACCGTAGATTTTTTCAAGGAGCTTCCTCAGTTTGTTGTCAAGGTTGGTTCAATTTTAAGTAATATTTATGGTGTAGATTGGGAAAACAAACTTGAGGTATTAATTTTTCAAAGATAGTTTATGCTTGAAATTAGCTGTGTTTTTATGTCTTCCAACATTCTGTTTTCTTGGAGTTACTCAGTCCTGTACTCATTATTTGAGTTGTTAATTTTTCATGCTAAAGAGTTGCAGGCAAATGTTGTGTATTTGAGCCTGTTAAGCGAGTGAGCTCCTTCTTTTGCAAATTGTGAATAAATTTTTGCAATTGCATCTGGTCCAGTCAGTGTGCCCCTCCCTCCATCCCCCATGGTATTATTTTTTTATTTCAGTCATTCAGAGCAGACCACACATATTTCATCTAATTACGATGCTCCTAATAACCTAATCATCCACCGTCAAAACATTTCCAATTTTTTTACTAATTTTAATTTTGGCTTTTAAGTTTGGGTTCTGGTTTTTAATATTTATATTTTTGTCCAAATTCGATGGCATGAAAGGATTCGATGATTTCTGATTGTATGAAAGTTGTGTGGTTCAAAAGATGATAGCATTTTGTTCTAAGAATTAGGAAGCAGTTGCTAAGTGAGGATTCTCCGTTTCTCTTTGGATAGAAAATAATTAAGTGAAAATGCATTGATTTGGTTTTAATTTTCCTGATTTCTTCAACATGCGTATTAAACTAAAGCGAAATGCTTATTTCGGCGTATGTATTGTATATTAAACTCAACTAAATGGAAATGTTCATTACATTGCATGTGGTGTGTACTTTGTATTTTACGGACCTATGCTTTCTGTGCTAATGTTTTATTGTTGTTGGTGTAAGTTTTTATATCAAGTACTAGCAAACATAGTGTTTTTGCCTCTTGCAAGGAAATTGTCTTTTTTCCCGAGTACTTTTACAAGGATTTAGAATGGAAGTGTGTTGCAAATTGTTCTGTTTAATAGAAACATAGACATGCAGGATGGAACCGATCACATATCCCTCTGTTCATTCATTATTATGTTGAATTTATTCAGGTAAATGTTTCTTATTCTTCCAGTTACCATTATTACGCTGACTTCCCGCAGCATAGCGCGGGCTTATTTTCTAGTAATTCATAAATCAGGCTTATTTCAGGATGAAGAAAAACGTATATAGTCACTCAAAGGCAAATACTTGAATCTTACAATTCTTTTTTAGAAATCCATAGACAACATTCTGGAGCTTCCAAACCAAAGAAATATCTAAGACTTGGAACAAGGAGGCATATGAGCAGGCGGTGGGAGGATGCTGGTTTCTTTGGTATTTCCATTCCTAACTATGAGCACAGTTACCATTCCCCAGCTGGTATGTCTTTCCAAATGACAATGCATAAACCATACTCCTGCAAAATCATAATCAATTCAAACATGTAACGCACGTTACTTTGGTAGCTATAAAACTAAGAGAGTGATACTATCACAATATGTATTACCAACCCAACCATATTATAAAAAATTGAGTGTGTTTAGTATTATGCTATAAAATATGGTCGTTCCCCAGTAGAGAGACCATGCATGTGACGTTGTAACGGTTACATTCAAAATTATAGAACTTACCAGGATTATCGGCTTTAAACCTGATGGTTGCCCATCCATTCTTTGGAACTCCAATGGTGTTTACTTCTGGGGGATCAACCAAATTGTAGGTCTTGGGCGATGTTGTATTGTCAAAATTTCCGTGACCAGTTCCGACCAAATAGAAGCTGAAACCATGGAGATGCATTGGATGGTTCTCAGCTGCGATGATGTTGGTTCCTTGGAAGATGATCTCAACTCCTTCACCATATTCAATCATCCTCGCCCTCGTCCCAAAGTCCGAATATATTGTGCTGCTAGTCACGTTTCCAGTGTAGTTGTAAGGATCAAGCGGTTTGTCCGGGAAATTGGAACTGTAAACTCCATTAATTCCCCTGTACAAACAAAGTAAGGTCAAGTTTTTTTCTTGGGAATAAATAAGGTTAATTGATAAATATTGGAGTTTTACTTTGGTGTTTCACCATTTCTAATGAGACTAGGTACTTCCATCAATCTTTGATCAAAATATAATTAATTTAGACAAAAGTATAACTATCATTCAAATTGCAACTACGAGGGGACCATTGTAGTTTTTTGGTATACTTGGAACGTAGTCATGCGACATTACTATTTCATTCAAATTATAACACATAAATATGTTTTCTATTAATATACCCTAAAATTGAAAAATATGAACCATGTCTACCGTTATATTAACAATTGGAATGATACACAATGTGATTTGTGCCAACAAAATGAGAAATGGGGGAGAAAGAAAAGAGAAAGAGGTGATGAACGGAACCATGGCAATTAGGATTTCAAGATGCTGCCCATACTAGCAATAAAAATAGTAGCATTAGCAACTATCATTATTGAAATGGCAAAAATAACCATCATAATAGAATATTAAAATCACCAATAATTGTTTTATTGAAGAAAAAAATTGTACGTACTGATAGTATGCTTGCAGTACATCAACGGATGGAGTCACGAAACTGATATTGTTTAAGCTTGCAGAAAGTGCATTGTTATCGGGGCCTTCACATGAAGAATTAGCACAAATTCTTTCATTGACTGCAACAGCGATAAACATCCTGGAATGAATTTTAAGTGGGACATCAATAGGGTGCTCTTCGCTTGCCAAGGCCCTGATTTGCTTAATGAAGTTATCAGCAGCAGTTGAATTGGCTTCCGCCGGAAGAGTTGGAAGGGAAATGATTGATGGGGTGCTGTAGTTGCCGTTATATTGAACAATTGCAGTGGTGGTGCCGTTGTGATGTGAAACATTAATTCCATCCATAAAAGAATGAGAAGCCATGTAATACTGGCTGGGAGGTTGGTTTGCGGTTACTAAAATGTCCATGGTTTGGCCTGGAGTTATCATGATGTAAGAGGTGGTTAGAGGTTTTATGTACGAAGCGTCTTGTGCTACGACTGTGAGGGTGTGGTTCGCGATGCCGAAGAACTGTTCTTCGTTCATCACGGCGTTGATTACCCGGAGAAGATAGGTCTTACCGTAATCAACCAGCCATCGGTATGTTGTCCCTGCATGCAACACAAAATCCATTAATTAGTACTTGTTTTACACAAATCACTACAAACCCTAACAGATGACTCTTGTGAAACTTTAGGTTGGTTGCAGAAACAATTTATGTTCAGAAGGAATCAAAACACTTAATACTATATCAGCTGTTTGTACGTATTTGGAGTTTAGAGACTATTTATGAGATGGCGTATTCTTACATTTGAATAATTAACTTGGCGTAGAGAGTTTATGGCTTAAATTTACTTGCAAAGAGCAAATAAAGCTAAACTTACTTTTCATGCAATGCATATATATAAATATGATCTCCAATTTTTTAATAAAAATGGGGTTAGTTTTTGGACCCACACTGCATCGAACTTTAATGATTCGAATTGTCTATTTTTCAACGTGCACCTCATAGATCATTCTTCCAAAATATTAGCCAAATGAAAATATTTGAGGTATCTAATTGAGTTCAAAGAAATTGACGAATACTTTGGTCCCTCAAGAAACATTAAAATTTCATTGTAATAATTATATAGGCAACAATTTTAGATTGAACTGAAATTTTGCAAGAATGATTTATGAATCGAGACTTACAAAATACATGCTTCGGATGGTTAAAATTCGATGTGCAATGGGCCCCATAACTAACTTCCTTTTTTTTTTTTTTCAAAATTTGAAGATCCATATCCTTAAAGTGCTTATAACACAACATATATATATATATATATATATATATATATATATATATATATATATACCCGAAATAAAAAAGTGCTTACACACACACACACACGCACACACACGCATACATATATATGCACAAAATAAAAAAACATGTCTCTTAAGTTTTTAAGAAATTTGATATTCTTTTTTATAATATGGTTTTACTGAATAAGCAAAGATATTAAATACAGCTCGAACAACTCAGTAATACCTAAGAAATCATTGCAGTTGACAACACTTCAATATGAATAGTAGTTTCGTAATAGAAAAAAAGTTTGAATAGTGATTTTCCATCGTTTTCTTCCAACTCAGTTTTGCTAACTAACTAATCTACGAGTCGAGGCACTTAGTATTATAATCTAATGGTGTTCCTTTTCACTTTTAAGTAAGAGGTATTAGGCTCAATTCTCGTCAAATGCAAATTTGAACTATATTATTGCCACCTCCTTTTCTTTACTATAAATAATATCGTTTTTTTCAAAAAAAAAAAAAAAAAAAAAAGCAAACACTAAACTAAACTGCAAGTCAGAAAAGCCAAAACCGATCCCTTTCTTTGTATGTTATTTTACAGACACCTTTTAGTCTTTGACAAAAATGAAAATACACCCTCTAGTCTCCATCATTCACGTTGATCGTTGTATATTATTAAACTAGATTAGGTTAATTGGATCTTTAATTAGTCTTACCATTGGAACAAACATACAAATCTCCGGGTTGTCCGTTAATTGTGAAGGCATCTGAAACATTTGGATCACCACCTTTTGCGAGAGCCTCTTTTATTATTTCCATCACATCTCCCTTAAACCATGATCCTGCCAAGTTAGATACTTAGTTTTAATGTATATACATGTACAATTTAATATTTATAATTTACGTACTCTACAATGGTACAACTGTACGATGTAATACTTTTGCACCACAGGGGGGCCACAATAGTTGTTTATCTTTTGCAAAATAGGAAGTTGATTTTTATTGTTTATGCACGAACAATGATAAGGAAACTAAATTTTTGTAAAAAATAATGTGGATTTTTATAATTAGATTATTATTTAAGTATTGATTAATATGTTTATTTTATAATAATGATACATTATTTGGTTTACAAATTTGAATTAATTTTTTTATCTACATAACTACCCTTAACGCAATATGGAAACTTGCAAAAAGGAAAAGGGAATGCGCTCCAGAGTTTCAAAATACAACATTTTTTGTCGTTTTACTTCTCAGTACACATCACGCATAATAAGTTTATGCTAATATTGAATACTGACAATTTAGATTCTGTATATGACACAACAAAAACACTAACAAAAGACTTTTCTAGTTTTTGTTTTACATATATTATGGAGATATTTTTCGTATATCCGGAAGATAGACAAATAATATGCTATTTGCTTATAATATATTTTAAAGTTGAATATATATGAGAAAATTAAGGTTTACTATAAAATAAAGAAATTTTTTTCTCACCACCTTTAAATGTTGGTGATGTTCATCATCATATTTATTATCGTTTGATAAATTTAAATTTTGAGATATGTGTAGCTAATAAACAGTGCACGTGTTACATCCAAATCCCCATTACGTCATTCTTTGAATCATGTGATATTCTATAACAAAAATGATGAGACCTGATTGCTATGATGACTACTTAACCACCAAACCATAAAGTATATACCAAAGTAACGTGGAGGTTGGAAAATAAATAAAAATATTTTCATTTTACATTCATTAAGTTATTTAGGCATATAAAACTAATCACTTCCATAATTTGAGATGTTCTCCAATATTGTATTTCAGATTCACTTATATTAAAAACAAGATCTGGTAAGGTATATGTATTTATTTATTACATTCATTATTTAACAGTCATGGACATGACACAAAATCGAGCGCAATGGCGTTCTAGGATTCATATAGCCGACCCAAGTTAGTGGGAAAATGTTTTGTTGTTGTTGTTGTTGTTATTTAACAGTCATATATGCAACTAAAAATAGAGAATATCATATTTAACCGTTAGACGGTTCATATATTAAGTAATTGCATGTATTTTGATCAATCCACGATTTTAGGTGCCTAATAGTAACACGGTTATAACTAAATAGTTAAAGAATTAATAGATATGAAACTAATGAAAGTACCTAGAATAACTGTTTCTTGTGCATCTGGTGTTGCAAATGGATAAGTGGTGCCGGTGGCCGGTAGAATAACAATTGCACCATGGACGGTGGCGCGTGTCCAGTCACTATGAGCATGCCACCATAATGTTCCTTCTTCATTGGAGAATATAACTTCGTACGTGAAGCTTGTTCCTGGTTGAATAGGGCATTGAGTGATGTTTTCAGGTCCATCGGACCATGGATTTCTTGGATTCTTCACTCCATGCCTATACAAATTAAACAACAAATTGAGCAGTCAATTATGTGTTTACTTATAAAACAAAAACAAACCGAGCTAAAAGTTAAATGCATATACAATTTCCTTTACGGGGATGCACAACAATACACACATGCATTAAAGCTATTGATGGAAATTCACCTACTAAATTATACAAAAGTCAGAAGACACAAATTTGAGGTGTTCCTTCACATCCATTGCTTCAGTCTTTTTAATCTCTATGGAACAATATGTTTACATTAAGTGGTGGGGAAATAAAATACTGTCCAACCTGCTATTTATGATATTTGAACATAAAATTGTTCACCTATAAATGAATAGAATATCATTGTACCACCATACTAAGTAGTTTGTTCACGCTCTCAATTTTTCAAAAACTCCTCTCTCTCTCTCTCTGTCTCGCTCTCTCTCTCTCTCTGTGTGTTTGAAAAAGACTACTACTCAGTATTCATTAGCCTCAATCGATGTAACTTAAAAACGCGCTTAGCTAGCTGCTGTCAATTATCACTATGATTTTTCCACAGAGCTTATTATTCATCATTCTTTTTTCTTTTTTGGTAAGTATCTACCAAGCTAAGCTTTCTATCTTTCAATTACAATAACTCTTGGTCAATGTCAAAAAAACAAGCACGCACTCACACACAGAGCTAGCCATGGGCTACGATTAGTGGAGGCTGCGAGCGAAGATTAGTGGAGGCTGCGAGCGAAGATTACCAGTGAACAGTGAGACCGTAATATCCTTGGTTGTGGACATTGATAAAAGCGGTGTCTCCTCTGTTAACAGTGATGGTTGGTCCCGGAAAAGTTCCATTCACAGTTAAGATGCTCTTTGTGCTACAAACCTTTGTAAAATTTGTTTCTTGCAGCTGCGAAACCAAAAATATGAAATAAAGACTTTTTTATTTTATTTTAAATACAACCACATATTTGCAGTAAGGGTGAGACAATAGGACAAATGATATTCGAACTCAGCCTCTACTAGAATCAAATATATGACCTCTCAAAATAAAGACAAGCTGGCATGCAGTATATGTAGCAAGCACTTACATGGAAATAATAATAATGGATGGCGCCATTAGCCTTGCTCAGGAACATAAACCCTACAAGAGCTAAGACCAGGAAAGCCATGTTGTTGTAGTTCCCCATTTTTGTCTGAAAACTAACTTCCCACCCTGTGTCCTTCAGGTCGCCCTTGAGATGTTGTGCGAGTTGGATCTCCGCTCGACTGCAATTTATAGAATAAGACTTCGTAGCAATTAGTTGCTTCTTTGATTAGTAGACACGACTCGTCCCCACTATTTTATTTTTCCACTTGATTGAACATTTCACATTACGTACCGAACAGACCAAAAAAAAAATAAAAAAAAAATGAAAACCACAAACACACGAAAACGAAGTATAAAATGACCAAAAGGAAAACACAATTGCTAAATCAATGCGACTACGCTTTGTTGGTACTTCGTATAGGCACTAATACTTGAATTCCGCACAAATTATGTCATGTATGTATGTGTAGGATTATCTTCCCTCCTATTTACATTCCCTTCTCTCTCCTCCTCTCACTTTGTGCTTTTTGTCTCGTTGTCTTTATAAAAATATCAATATAAAATGTTAACGTGACTTAATTGTAACAGTTCAAGTAGGAGGAGAGGAAAGAAGAGAGATTAGAAGGGGAAAGAGACATCCTTCGCTTTCCATATCAACCTAAAAGTGATATGACACACTAACAAGACTAACAATAGTCCAGTAAATGCCAGATCAAATAACTAGGATCGTGACAGGGTGAATACGTTACCCCGGGTATTGCACATAGTTAATGATCTAAGAACATCTTTTTCCCCTCTTTTTTTTTTTGTTTTTGGGGTTTTTCCATTTTAATCCTTGATAAAGATTGAAATTCAATTAAAACCTTATGTTAGATTATATATTCATTATAGTCCTTTGACTAAATTTCCATGTCAGCATAAATATTAAAATTTATATTTTCTTGTTTTTAAATATTTAATGCGTTTTTTTGGTTCCTATAAAGCCCCTATTAAATATTTGATTTTAATTTGCTCCATATTTTTTGGCATTGATTTTTGTCTGACTTTCTAAAATAATAAACATAATTCAAAAAAATATTAGTGATACGTTACAAGAATTAACAAATACCTAATTCAAATTATTCATTATCACCATTCAAAGCATAGAGGAAATATAAATAGCCAAACCATATATTTTACATAATCGAATGCACTTAAACCATGTCCTAATGTGCTTAAATCATATAACCTAGTCAAATACACATAAATCATAGTACCAAGTCAAATGCACCTAAACCATGGTACTTATATGAATGCACCTAAACCATGATACCTATATGAATGCACCTAAATCATGATACCTATATGAATGCACCTAAATCATAGTACCTATATGAATGCACCTGAATCATTTAAGTACTATCAATTAGGTCTTATCCATTCGGTATGGTCGGTTAGGTACTATATAGTGTATGTCCGATTAATTTGGTATGATCAATTAAGTTGTGATTTCACATTCTATTTTCTCAATTTGTATTTTTTTTTTTCATTTATCTCTGGATTCACCGTCAATTTGGCATCTAAAAGCCCCTTTTTTCTTCTTTCTTCCGAATACAACGAGATTTTTGGTTTGTAAGTTTTATGGCTTTTTTTGTTTGATCATGGTTTCTAAGTTTTCTGGGTTCTTTGATTGGAATAACACATGAAGATTTATGTTATAACAAACATGTTAATTATGGATCTAGTTAATTAAGCATTCTTGAAAAATTAATTATATATATGTTTCTCTAATTGGTTTTAAGAGAGTAATGAGGGTAAATAGGGAAACTAAAAATGCAATAAATTTATTAAAAAATGATTAAATGTGACATGGAATACTATAATCTGACATGGAGGACTATTTTTAGTTTTTAATCTTACATACGGTATTATTGAAAAAGCAATTTTATTTAGGGATTAAAATGAAGTTTTCTATTTGTTTTTTTGGTTCCATTCCTTAGTACTTGCCTTTAGTAACGCGCTTTGTTCTTTTACATCTTATTATTTACTTATAATTTTTATTCCTTTTTATTTTTTAAATATTTTTTATTTAAAAAAAATTAAGAAATAAATGAAAAAAACTAGCCTCTCCGTGGGTGGTTTTGTTTTGTTAGTCTAGATTTTTTTTTTAAATCAAATTGTTTTATTTTAAAATCCTAATTATAGAAGAGTATTTTGGAATCATGAATAATTCAACTTTTGTCTTCTGGCTTTCTATATTTATGGACAATATTGTTTCAATCCTTGTAATATAATTTGTATTTTTTTTTCAAGTGCTGCTATAATGTGGATTTAACACATTTTATGTATGAAGGTGTTGTTGAGAGTAGAAATCACGCGTTGGAGAAAGAATGGACATTGTATGTATTTATAAGTTTTTTGGCTACTTTCTATATTGCCAATGGATTGTGGTGAAACTCCAACTTTCATGTTGTTCTATTTGTGAAACCAAATGGTCACACATGCTTCACGTCACCAAATTTGTATTGTTCATGTGTTGGGCTTAAAAATCGTTACATGTTTGAGGGTGTAGAATATATATGTATCCTACGTTGGAGAAAAAAAAACCTTGCATGTATTTATAAATAATTATTGTCAATTGAATTTATGATGAAATCCTAACGTTTCATGTGCATATTTGAGATTAATTTGAACAAGTTTTGTTCGGGGCAAGAATTTCCGCTGGGGATGCTTCCTGGCCGACGAGCACACAGCTCCCCTGGAGGTCGGCGCCAGTTGAGGGCTGCTGTCAGGCTTCTGCTTCGTTCCTGGGTGTTGTCGGGCAAGTCTCTTCGGGCAGGTCTTGTCGGGCAAGACTCCTCGGGCAAGACTGAAAGAGAAGGACAACGTTAACTTTGAGAGGTGCCTTTGTGGGGCCTTAGGTATAGGCCTTGAGGCTCACAATCAAGGTTAACATTTAGGTGCTCAGGCATGCCACTGCCATCTTTAGCATGGCAGATGTAAAATAGTTGTCGTTCTTTCATTATATATATGTATGTATTCAAGAAACCGGGTTAGTTATAACAGGTGCCTTTGTGGGGCCTTAGGTATAGGCCTTGAGGCTTCCCATCAGAATTCATTCTTCTACTTAGGCTCTCAAGATCGCTGAATGGGATGAATCCAAATGGATACCTTTGTGAGGCCTTAGGTGTAGGCCTTAAGGCTTTCCATTAGAATTCATCCCGTGCTTAAGCGATCTCGGCAATCATGATATAATAGAAAGAAAACTAGAAAGGAGGTCGATTACTTGCGCCCCAAGTAACTTCGAACTTCTCGTTTATCAAGGATTGTCGTGGATGGGTTAAGTCCACATAAAGTTCTTTTTTATGCCTTGAGGCCAAGGACTTTTAAACTAATCAGATTTACATGCCTGCGGGCTTAGGACTTGGATCTGATTTAAGCACTGAAGATATATTTAAATCGGATCCAAGTATTGAGAAAGCTCTAACATCGTGATTTTGCTAGAAACAAACTTACATATAACTAAAAATATACAACATATCGCTAGACTTCAAAGAAAGAAAAGACAAAGACAGAACAAAGCAGGTCGGGCAAGATTAAACCTTATTAATTAAGGCTGATCGTCTTGCAGGTCCCTATCTTTGTAGTTCTGTCAAAGGTCTGAAAGCTTAGGTGGAGAGGGGAAAGGAGAATACAAAAGGGTGAATCGATACTACAACAAGTTGGAACAAGGTAGCAGAGCTATTACAAAGTTTAGGAGAAAAGATTATCCCGAGGGGGATGAAAGCTTGGGTTGACTACAGCTTCGTTTTGGAAGGCAAATCTGGCTTTTTGAGCAGAGTTTGTGCTTTTGTTTGTTTGATTGAGTGTCCCTATTCCTGTCTTCTCTTCCTCCTTTTATAGACTACTCGGTTTGGCTCCTGTAGCAACAGCTTTGCCCGAATGCGGTCTGAAGGTGATGACTCATCAGCTTTATTACATGTAATGCCACCATAAAGTACTTTATGGGCTGTGCAGTCTGATCAGTCTACACCACTTGGTCCTTGGGTAGGTAGGCAAGTGGCCTTTGTGAATTGTATCAAGTCAGAAAATGCCCTTTCCTGCCTTCCCAAGTTTCGGCTGGGCTTTGATTTTCTACTCCTCCAGGCCTCCTTTTGGGCCGACTCCATCTTTGGGCCAAAAATCAAGTTTTAACCCAAACAAGTTTGAATAGCGACCTGCTAATCCGTGGCTTGGACTGCAAGGTCGTAGCATGCATACATTCTTTTACCATGAAATCACGTGCCTCTTGATGAAGATTCAATTTTGGCAGTTAACCTACTCCTGGCTTGATTCGAGTCCAAAAATGCATTCTCTCACACATATTACCTGCTCCATTAGCGTAATACATTAAACATTATAATTACATATCACGGTGTAGCGAAGCCAATTTCTTTAATGAGGTGCGTGTGTGTGTGTATATATATATCTAAAATATGTGTGTTTGTACGTGTGTAATGCATTATATTAACACAACCAAGTCTTACAATAATCAGGGATATTACTAAAAGAATGTCTATCATGGATTTAAAACACAAAACTAGACGACTCTGTCTACGGCAGAAAATAATACATACCAGGTCAAGCACTGACAGTGTCGAATAACGGCATTTGGCCGGTTGTTATGGTTACTGCATAAACCTAAAACAACTTAGTACTACTCCAGTCAAAAATACCATATTGTATTGTTTGTACTCGTCGGTTAAAGCATTTCCTCTTTGGCGCCAAATATTTACCCGACGAATTTTTCTATTGCCTACGAATTATGTTCGTCATGTAAGACCTTTTAGTCAATGCATGCCTTTGATTTATTTTTCCCTACCACTGGCAATGTCTGTCGTGTAAGTGAAGGTTACCCGATGAAATTTTGCCCGTCGCCTGAAACTTCGTAGGGCAACCTCAAATTTCTGGTAGTGATGTTTATATATATATATATATATTTTTTTTTAAGTTCAATACAACATCGTGCCAATTATCAAATGCAAATGACAGAGAAAGTGTACATGTACAAAACCAAATGAGAGAAAAACCAAAACGATAAGTCAAGATTTTTTTGGCCTTCGCTTGTTTTATATTTTAATCCATATGGTGTATACATTTTTTCCTAATATTATTCAAATATATACACTTTATTAAGATGGAACAAACTAAAGTTCTATATTAAGATTGAACAAACTAAGGTTCTATATACCATAAGATTGGATGAATCGGTTTTATATATGCCCTATTACCTATATTGAGTACAAATATGGAAAATAAAAATAGAATTTTATACAGGCGCGCATACCCCGCCGTAACTATAAAAGGTTTTTCACACGCGCATGAGCGCGTGCAGAAAGGTGTGCACTTGTAGAAAGGCTAGTTAATACAAATGCAGTAAACTCATAGTGGGCTTCATGAATTGAATAAAATGGATCTTTTCAACTAAGCGGTAGAGTCATGTATGATGATCAAAACTGTTCATTTTGAGGTCTCCTTAAGGCTATATTTGTATGAAATATTTTCAAGATTTAACGGATTGATGTCAAGTTATGAAGTAGTGGATCATAAAATGTTATATAGAGGAATTAGAAAAATCTCATGACTCATGAGCGCGTTACAAAAGCATGTAAGAGAAATTTGTAGATAACACCTAACAATTAGGGATTAGAAAATCCCTCTCATATGCTTATGTAATGCTCATAAAAGGTTTTTCTAATCCCTTCTATGTTGCATTTTCTAGTCCATTCCTTAATAATTGGGCATCAATCCCTTCCCACATTCAAACATAACTATAGGATTAGTAAAGAACAAACTATTTTGAGAATCATTTAGTTATTTGGTTAGCAATGCACACTATTTGGATCATCTATTTATTAGTTAATTGTACAAAATGATTACATATTTTGTATTATTTCTTTTTTTTTTCGCATAAATGAGCCTTAAAGAGTGAAACTCACATTGTGAAAAGAATGATTCTTATATTTGTTTGTGTTTTTTTAGTAGTTAGGCTACTTTCAATATTACCATTTATTTTTATGATAGAACCCTGATTTTTTTTTATAATATCAAAGCAGATTGATCCATGTGTAAATTTCAATAGTAAAACGTGTTTACGACACCTAAGTTGTGTTGTCTACATATTGGGGTTGAATATTAGCCACACGTTAATGAGCATGTTGAGAATATGAATCTCACGTTGAAAAAGGAAGAGACCTAGCATGTGTGTATAAGAAGTTAGACTATTTCCCATCCAGTCAACCAGTTTAAGATGAAGCGTCAACTTTCTTCAAAAAATAGTGAGTCATAAGATTCTATGGTATTGTCCGAAAGATAGCAACTGGTACCCTTTTTTTAAAAAGGGTACGTGATACCCTTTATTTTAATTAATACTTAAGAATTTTCGTCCATTTGCATAATGCTTTAAGAACAGTCCAATGTTCCTAAATATCTCTTGCCTTTTATGTAACCATGTTATAGTTCAATTAGACAGAGAATTAATCACAATCCAGATGGCTATTTTTTATTTTTATTTTGAGTTTCATCTTAATAGCTACCAATTAACGTATAGCTTAACACATAGATGCATTAAACAAAGATTTATCAAGAGAAATGAAATGATATTCACACACCTCTTTTATCCTTTTAGGCGTAACTTTGTTTATTTTTGTTCATTGATCTTCCTTTCATTTATTCAATCTAGTGGCTAGACATCTAGGGAGAGAAGATAGGTGTGTAAAAATCTCTTTTCTTTTAAAAAAATTGAAATTAGGATTTAAACCCTCGCGGTGTTAAACTGTTAACAAATTTAGTCCAAAAATGATTCTTGTTGAATGTCCGTTAAATACAGGGGTAAAAATGTACACCTCCTTCCTTGTCTCGCTGTTCCCTCTCTGCAATTTGTATTTTCTTGTCTGAGGCCATCATTGGCAGCGGTCGTTGATCTTCTCTTCTTCGAATGATTGTAAGCACGTGAGATTCTTCGGAATTTGACAGCAGCCGAAGATATTCAACAATGTAGACTAAAAAGTTTATAACCTATACTGAAAAGCAGCTACCTTGATTATGCTTTGAATTTCAAATACTAGTTGTCTGAAAAGATGCTACCTTGATTATGCTTTGAATTTCAAGTACTAGATGTCACTTCCGGCTAATGCACATTGCGTATGTTCACCAGATTTGAATTTCTAATTGCATGCATATATCAAGTTTATAAACCATCATTTTCATTCTTCACACTTTTGAAGATTTTTTTTCAAATCTGGAATTAGAACCTGATATATGTATGCATCCATAGTTTCTAAAACTGTATATCTCCGGTTAGAAGATTTGGTCTGTTCTCTTATTCCTCTATCTGCCTGATTGCTAGGGTCAAAAAAAAAAAAAAAAGAAAAAAAAAGAAAAAAAAAAGGTTGGCTGGATCAAGGATGGGAATTGGCCGGTTAGGAAACCCACGAAATGGTTGGAGATAGACAGATAGGAGAGAAGATGAATATACAAATTACAGAGATTAAAAGAGAGTGAATAAAAAGAAAGAGTGAGGTAAACTACATTTTTATCCCTGCATTTAACAAAAAAATCACTTTTGAACTAAGCTAATGGACTAACACCACGAGGGTTTAAATCCAAATTTTTTTACCATGAGACTTATCTTCCGATTACCTTATCACCATAAAAACCATTTTATCCGATTAAGCCCAAAAAAAAATAAAAAATCAACATTGATTAAACAAAGCCATGTTAAAGTCCAATAAATAGTATGCGCAGGCAAGAAGAAGAAAAACAACCAATAAAGCAAGTAAACAAAAATAATACTTTAAATTAATTAGAATAAAAACTCAAATTAGAATGAAATCAGGTAGATTATGCTTAATTTCTATTGCATATGGCATAAGATAATGGGTGGGGTACTGTTGGCAAAATGTTTTCACTAGAATGGGTTATTAGGTGGGCATTTAGTTGGTTGATTTTTTTTCCCCGCATGCCATGTGAGTGTAGGCATCTGCCACCAATGAGCCCATGATGGTTCTGTGCAACATGACTTAACATTTAATTTTTAAATTACAAGAAATGTAATGTCAGACTATAATTGTTTAATTATTTGATGATATTGTCAAATGTTACATGTAATGAAAAGTTATAATTAATAATACGTCATGTATGTTTCAGTTGTGAATGTCATATTACATTGTCTGTTATGTGTGAACTAATTACATTACACAATCATCCTTCAAATTAATAGCAGTACATTTTTCCTCAAGTGGACTGATCCCAAATCCTTATAATTTCCAAACTACTTCACAAAATGGTAAATGAAATAAAACAAAATCATTTACACGAGGATGTATCTAGTCATTCCCTTGAAAAACTGGGACATGAAAATCATTGCATGTGCCAGTGGAGTGCACGCGTTATTCAATATTCCTCGGACTCTTTAATTAGTAAACTTCTGCGGTTGACTCTGCTGGTGCTAGGGTGGGGAGTCCGTAACTCATCTTTTGCAATCCATTGCTTTTCATAAATTTGATATGCTTTTCTCCGAGCCGCCTTGACAAATCTGCCCAGAACTGAACTATTTAGGGATTTGTTATGCGGAAAGGCATCATTTCAGCATCTCTTTCATCAAGAGCATTAGATTAAATAATGCAAATTTTTAAAATTTAATCCAACAATTAAAATTAAAAATTATTTTAAAAGTTATAATAAAACTTTAATTGTTAGATTACATTTTAAAAATCAATATCACCTGATCAGATAATCTTTACGGAAGAAATCTGAAAAAAATCTCCTTCCCTCGTTCTGCAATCACCAAAGAAAAGCGTTTGGACCACTGAGGTTTGACAAACGCGCGCATACTGCTTCCTTGCTTAGTGGAAGCCACTGTTTTGTTATCTAAAGACACTAATTGCCTTAGTGACAGATTTTGATTCTGATGTGAGAGTGAGATACAAAAAGACCGGTGGAATCAAGTATCGATGGGACAGATCAAAGGCATTGACTAATTATTACCACACTATTTTATCCTTTTGTGTCAACAGAATTTGGTATGTATTCACACTACTACCAATACGAAACTTTATCTCAACATGTCTCGTTGCAATGTAAAGTGATATTTCATTGAGTATATTTATTATTACAAGCCATTCTCTAAAGCAACTCTATTTTTATGTCGGAACAGAAACTAGTTGTAGAGTCTACTTTTGCATTGAATTTTAAATTGTCTAAATTTTGAAGTCTATTTTCATAAATCATCTTTGAAAAAATAAAATTTCAATTGAAAACAACTTACTCAACAGATTATCGTGATGAAATAAATTTTAATATTTCTTAAAACATAATTTTCAATAATTTCTTTGAGTTCAAGTAGATGCCTTAAACATTTTTATTTGATTAATATTTTAAAATGATAATATATGAAATACAACTTTAAAAATAAACATTTTAGATCATTAAAATTTAATATTGAGTGCGTCCCACAACTAAACCGATCTCGATTTCTAATAAAAATTTGAATCTCTACTCACTGTTACACAATCACTGTCTAATGTAAAAATAATTTTATATACTTGATCTACAACATTCTTATGAATAACCAATATGTATTGATCTAGTCTTTAATTTTACAGTATGTGTGTGTGCGCGCACTCGTGTGTATCAAGACCGCAAGGGATATTAATATACTCTTTATTTGTGTCCAAGTTATATATATGTGGACAGGTAGGGAGAGTACTGCAAGACTACTGAATAATTTTATTTTTGTCCAAGTTATACATGGACAAATTATGTGTTATATAGATAGTAGCTAAACCTAATTTCAGAAGTTGACGCAAATTTTATATTATTTATTCAATGCATGGGTTGTGAATCGTGATTAACGTGATCGATCAATATTCATTACTAAAACTTCATAAGAAAATCCCGCTAAAAGATATTACTATAGTTGGAAAACTCGCAGAACCTTTATTATATTATATATGTATGCATGATTGTGTTAAAATATCAACATGCGAAATTTCATGCGATTAACATGCATGCAATATTCTGTCGTTTTGTGCCCCACCTTATCTGTTACCAGGGCGAACATGTGTACGCTTATATGATTTCACATTTCACGTTTCAAACTCATACTAATCGTTTTGCATGCAAATAAAAGTATTTGGAAAGAATTTTGTGTTCTTTGCCCTACGTTTTTCAAGGTTGTGGACCCCCGTTGTTGCACTAGTTTTTATTCCGTGCAGAACTATGTTTTGGTGCATTAATTGCTTGCTTTCAAATTGGACTCGCTCTTTCTCTATTGATATGACATTAGTTACCGACAACACATCAACGTCTGGGCAAACTACACTGTATACGTACATCTATGCACTCCCATTCCAGTTTTTATACACTCATATTTCTTTTTATTTGTGCAGTTACGGTTAAACCACGTCAACGTTTTATGTCACTATTGCTTTTTTTTCTTATTATCTCTATAAAAAATTAATATAAAATATTAACGTGATTTAACTGTGATCATACAAAATAAAAAAGAGATGAAAGTGTATGAAGCTGGGTCCTTTGCCACGCATCAAAAGAAGGATCGGCAACTTTTTTGATTTAACGGATTTTATTATGTTACAAAGAACAATTAAAAGAGAGATGGCGTTTTAATTGAGGGAAAAGGATCCGATGTTCATCTTTCCACGCCTCAAAAGAAGGATCGGCAACTTTTTTGATTTAACGGATTTTATTATGTTACGAAGAACAATTAAAGGGGAGATGGCGTTTTAATTGAGGTAAAAGGATCCGGTATTCATCTTGCCACGCATCAAAAGGAGGATCGGCAACTTTTTTTATTTAAACGGATTTTATTATGTTACAAAGAACAATCAAAAGACGGAGAGCGTTTTAATTGAGGAAAAAAAGGATCTTCGTCAGATCTTTTTCGTTGGGATTCTAAGAATTTCGTGATCATAATTGTTTATCGTACATTATGAGATCATAAATCATTTCAAAATCTAAAATTTAAAATTAAATATTAATAGTACCTAACGGTTTCACAGGATTCCTAAGAAAATGATTCGGCAAGGATTCTTTTCCTTAATTGAGCCAACAGGATCCTCTCTAGATTGTAAGATAGGATCCTTGCCAAATTCTCTTTGTGAGGATAATGAAATCCTTTAATCCTATTTTGGGTCAGAAATTATTTTAAATTATATTATTTAAAATTAAACACAAATAATATCTGATAAAAACAAACTGTATGATGTACAATATACAGACAAAATTAAATAATCCCATAATCCTCACAAAAATGTTCCGATGAGAATCCAATCTCCGGGTTGTTTGTCATTCATAGCCACGTTGTGCACGCATTTCAATGATCATCGTTTGTAATTGTCAAATACAAACCTTCAATGCGGTAAATGTTTTGAAATGTCTCTTGTTAGGAATTTTAATTCACACATTTACTTAATTACAAAAAATTAAGAATCGTAAATATTTTAATTCTTGAGTTAGGGATAGTTTGGTATTGTTATGCATTTAAAAAAATTGTTTTTATTATGCTGTGATAATAAACAGTTATAAAATAAAGTTGTTAAGCGTTTGGTAAAAATTTTATTTTATTTATAAAAGTGCTTTTAATAAAAAAAACATTATCTAAGTGTTTGGTAAACTTTTATAGAAATTGCTTTGAATATTAAATGACTAAAAAGAATATAGTATCTATGTAATATAATAATTGTCAAAGATAATAATGTAGGGGCAAAGATTATAATTTTGTAGAACATGTGGGGGTATACTTGTCATCTATGCTTTTCTACTTTCATTGACAGCAGATTTTTTAAAAAGCACTTTTTTTTTTTACCAAAGACATTTCATGTTCCAGATTTTTTTAATAAGTTGCTTTTTTTTTTTTAGATCACCACAATCTCCAACCAACCCTTAATTTGTTGATTATATAAGTATTCAAAACTCTATTTTTTATTTTTTATTTTGCCTAGAGCATGAGCGAAGGATAGTAGTAATCCCCAGTGGATCTCAAAAAGACTAAAGGGATTTCCGCTTATCTTTGGCACAATCAAATAACACATGTCCTCCCTGATAGAGTATAGCTTGATGTATAGGATGATGACATGTGTAATTAGATTAGAAGAGGAGTTAGTTAAGGCAGTTAGTCTTGTTGTTAGAAGTGTATAAATATCTCAACCTCTTGTATTACTTAGTTGTTAAGAAATATATCAAGAACATTCATTCTCTCTCTCTTCTCTCTGAATTGTTATCTCTCTCTCTAGAATATCTGTATACAATTTCATAGATTTAGTTACATTTACATGGTATCACTCGCCTTTGTTGCCTGCGCTTGATCTTCGATCCTCCGTCTCTGCTTCCGCTCGCCTCGACGTTGTAATTGTTCTTGGAATTTGTCTTCGGTATCTTCAATTCTCTTCGTCTTCTCAAAATCCTGATTTCTAGGGTTTTATTTTGTGTTCTTGGTTGATCGTCTTCCTGCGTCGATCATTTTCTCTGCTCTTTTGGTCAGTGCCTTCCACCTGTTTGCAAAAAGGTCTCACTGAGTTTGTCTGAAGCAATGGTGACTGCCTTGCAACTTCAAATTGTACAATCTCCGATTACTGCCCTAATCTCCTCCATTTCGACTTCGGTGAATGTCAAATTGGATGACTCCAACTACCTTAATTGGCATTTTCAGATCCAACTCTTGTTGGAAAGCAATGGCATTATGGGGTTTGTTGATGGTTCACATCCCTGTCCTCCTCAATTTTCCGATCAATCTGGTGGCTCTGGTATGAACTCTAGCTCTAATGCTTCTATTGCAACGGATGAGTTTATGGTTTGGAAAATGCATGATAAGGCTGTAATGCAACTGCTCACTGCTACCCTTTCACCTGCGGCTCTATCTTGTGCTATTGGTAGTAAGAGTTCTCAGGATATATGGATTCGTTTGAAAGAACAATTCTCTACTGTGTCTAAGACTAGCATCTTTCAAATGAAATCTAATCTCCAAACTATTAAGAAGGGTTCTGATTCGGTGTCCCAGTATCTTCATAGGATAAAAGAGGCTCGGGATTACTTATCTGCTGCTGGAGTTCATTTTGCTGATGAAGATATTGTTATCCTTGCTCTCAATGGATTACCCTCTGAATATAATACTTTTCGGTGTGTCATTAGAGGTCGGGAGAATGTGATATCTCTTAAAGAGTTTCGGTCTCAGTTGCATGCTGAAGAGACTATGGTTGAGAATTCTATCACTGCACCATTTACTGCAATGGTTGCAAATAATGTTCCGCATTCCAGAAAGGGTGTTTCTGGTCAATCTCAGCTCTTTTCTGGTGGTTATAAGCAGTTCAATGGCAACAGAAACAAAGGAAAAGTCAAGTTTAATCAAGGGTTTCGGTCTTATCCACCCAAATCGTCTTTTTCCACTCAAACACATGTGCTACCAACACCGAATCCGGGCATCCTTGGTCACTCTCCTTTGCAGTCTTATGGCCATTCAAGTGTTGCCTTGGTGCAAACCTGTCAACTGTGTCATGCTGAAGGACACACTGCACCATTCTGCCGGTCAGAGTTAATTGTCAAATCTGTGGCAAGCAAAATCACACCACATGGTATTGTTTTTATAATGATAAAGGTCCTAATTTTGTTGGTAATCCCAGTCAGTTTATCCGTCTCAGCAGCATTCCTCAACCTTTGGTGCTCCCGGGTACAATGTTTCTAGTCAGCCTTCTACCATGAATGGACACCAATTCTCTCCTCAGGCTATGCATACTGTGATGCCTCCGTCTCCTTCCGTGGCATCTCCTTCTTCCTCTAATCCTCAAGTGTGGCTCACTGACTCTGGTGCTACAAATCACATGACTTCTGATCTCAGCAACTTATCTCTGGCATCTCCATATCCTACATCTGAGATTGTACAAACTGCCAATGGTGAAGGTTTGCCTGTATCTCATATTGGCAGTACTGTTCTTAATCTTTCTACAGTTAATTCTGTTCCTCCCATAAAGCTCAATTCTGTGCTATATGTTCCGAAGTTAACCCAAAATTTATTGTCTGTGCATCGGATCTGTTTGGATAACAATTGCTGGCTAATTTTTGATGCTTTTTGCTTCTGGATTCAGGACAAGGCCACAGGGAGGATCATTTACAAAGGAGTATGCAGTAATGGTCTATACCCGATTCCCTGTCTTTCAACCAATTCTCATGGATCCAATTCAGTCCCGTTCCAAGCTAAAGCTCTTCTCGGTCAACACATTCACTCTACTACTTGGCACCATAGACTAGGTCATCCATCCAATTCTATTGCTTCTTTGATGTTAAAACAAGCTCATATTCCCTGTCCCAAACTATCCTTACCTGTCCTGTGCTCTAGTTGTTTGGAGGGGAAGTTTTGTAAACTTCCTTTTTCTCTCAGTCCACATAAGTTTGTAAAACCCTTTGCTATAGTTCACAGTGACCTTTGGGGTCCAGCTCATTCTGTTTCTATTGATGGTTACAAGTATTATGTGACCTTTATTGATGAGTGTACACGATACTGCTGGATTTTCCCATTAATAAATAAATCTGATGTTTTTGCCAAATTTGTTGCATTCTATTCCTTTGTTAATACTCAGTTTGCAACTTCTATTCAAACTCTTCAAAGTGATGGAGGGGGAGAGTATGTTAGTAAAGCATTTCAGTCCTTTCTTCTTGAAAAAGGCATTACACATCATAAATCATGTCCATATACCCCAGAGCAAAATGGCCTCGCTGAGCGAAAGCATCGGCATATCATTGAAACAACTGTGACCCTTTTGCAAACTGCTAGATTACCTGCCATGTTTTGGTCCTATGCTTGTCAAACAGCCATCTACCTCATAAATAGAATGCCCACTCCTGTTCTAGGCAATCATTCTCCATTTGAACTATTGTTTGGTCTTCTCCCTGTCATTTCCCATCTAAGATCATTTGGTTGTGCTTGTTATCCGCTATTAAGGCCTTATAATGACTCTAAGCTACAACCAAAGACCACCAAGTGTATTTTCCTGGGGTATGCTACAAACTATAAAGGATATATATGTTATGAGGTTTCTAAACAAAGACTATACATATCCCGGCATGTAGTATTTGATGAGTCTCAATTCCCATACAAAGACTTGTTGGTCCATCATACCTCATCACACCTTAGTTCTACCACCCACAGTCCAATATTTGTTTCCACTGATAATGTTGTGATCCCTATGCCTACTGTCCCCATAACATCACAATCCCATTCTGTCTCTTCAGACTTGCCTGGTTCTCCTCATATGTCACTCTCTCCGATTACATCATCACCACTATCCTCTCAGTCCATTACTGCCTCTAATACTTCCCAACCTCCTGTGGCCCTTGTCAATGGTTCTCCTCCGTCTCAAGGTTCAGAGGTCCACTTTCATCCTGATACTTTGTCAGTGGTACTGGAGGTTCCACCCATCAATTTACATCCTATGCAAACTCGGAGCAAGAGTGGAATTATCAAGAAGAGGGTTTTATTAGCTACTGTTCAGGAGGCTGTGGGTACTGATTTGTCTCTTATTGAACCTTCTTCCTACAAATCTGCCCTTAAGGATCCAATTTGGTTTAAGGCTATGCAAGAGGAAATCAGTGCTTTACATACACAAGGTACCTGGAATCTGGTGGTCCTTCCTTCTTCGAAGAATTTGGTGGGGTGCAAGTGGATCTTCAAGATCAAGAGACATTCTGATGGTACTATTGCCCGTCATAAAGCTCGGCTAGTGGCTAAAGGGTTCAGTCAAGAACCTGGTATTGACTATGGGGAAACATTCAGTCCGGTGGTTAAACCTACCACTGTTCGATTAGTATTGGCTCTTGCAACTCAGTTTGGTTGGTCCCTTCGCCAACTCGATGTCAAAAATGCTTTTTTACATGGCATTTTAGAAGACGAAGTGTACATGGCTCAGCCTCCTGGGTTTGAAGATGTGCATCATCCTCACCTCGTTTGCAAACTGCAGAAATCTCTATATGGCCTTAAGCAAGCTCCCCGAGCTTGGAATGATAGATTCACCAAGTTCCTGCCTCAGTTGGGGTTTAAAACTACTTATGCCGATTCCTCTTTGTTTGTTAAAACGGTGGATTCTGGTATAGTCATTCTTCTCCTCTATGTGGATGATATTATCATCACAGGGAGTGCATCTGCATCCATACAACAGGTTATTACTGCTTTACACACTGAGTTTGACATCAAGGATTTAGGGGATTTGCATTATTTTCTTGGCATTCAAATTTCCCGGACTGCCACTGGTTTATTCTTGTCCCAATCGAAATATGTGTTGGATCTTCTCACCAAAACAGAGATGATCGATGCCAAACCTTGTGACACTCCTTGTTTGCCGTATACCAGGCTTCTCAAGGATGATGGTGATCCATATACCAATCCCACTTTGTACAGAAGTGTGGTAGGTGCCTTGCAGTACCTTACGTCTACAAGGCCGGATATCGCTTTCTCTGTTCATCAAGTGGCTCAGTTCATGCAATCTCCTATGGTTGCTCACTTCACAGCAGTCAAACGCATCTTGCGGTACTTAAAAGGCACCATTAGTCATGGCATTGGTTATTCTCGTGGCTCCCTTCAATTAAAGGCCTTCAGTGATGCTGACTGGGCAGGGGATCCTAATGACCGCCGGTCGACTACTGGCTTGGTTGTGTTTTTAGGGAATAGTCCTATTTCTTGGTCATCCAAGAAGCAACTGACAGTATCCCGGTCGTCTACAGAGGCCGAATATCGTGCCCTGTCATCCACATCAGCAGAATTGGACTGGATCCAGCAACTCTTAGTATTCTTGCAGGTTCCTTTATCCTCCCCACCTGTGTTGTTTTGTGATAATCTGTCTGCCATTGCGTTGTCCTTTAATCCCGTTCAACATCAACGCACTAAACACATTGAGATTGATGTTCATTTTGTGCGGGAACGGGTGGCAAAGAAGCAACTCTCTGTGCAGTTTGTGTCGTCCAAAGAGCAGTTTGCTGACATTTTGACTAAAGGATTGAGTTCTCCTTTGTTTCATATTCACTGTTCCAATCTCATGCTTCGTGCCTCCCAGCTTGAGTTTGCGGGGGGATGATAGAGTATAGCTTGATGTATAGGATGATGACATGTGTAATTAGATTAGAAGAGGAGTTAGTTAAGGCAGTTAGTCTTGTTGTTAGAAGTGTATAAATATCTCAACCTCTTGTATTACTTAGTTGTTAAGAAATATATCAAGAACATTCATTCTCTCTCTCTTCTCTCTGAATTGTTATCTCTCTCTCTAGAATATCTATATACAATTTCATAGATTTAGTTACATTTACACTCCCAAAGCTTTCAACTAGAGAATCACCCTTATTTTTGTCAATTTTGTGCCTCAAACCCAAACCATGAACCAAATTTGACTTAAAATCTACCACATTTCCACTAGAAAACTTACCGTGGTTAAGTATTCGAAACATTTCAATTCATAAAATCTCTATAAAAATCCTTACTTTCCTCTATTTACCCGCACAAAGGAATTCATATCGATTGTCGCTGTGCGAATTCATAGAAAATCTAATTCCCTTTCATAACTTCCATATTGGTTTGCTGGTAGCATAACATTACCATTAGGAAATGGAAGAGTTTTGAACTCGAGACGAATGGGTGGAAATCCAACACTCTATCCACTAAGATGTTGGACAACATACATCTATTTAACTGCCTATTCTTGACTTCCGTACCGACCATAAAAAAATAGTTCTCTTATTAAACTTCACTAAAAGACAGATTATTGTTTTATAATTTGTAGTTGTCTTATTAAGAGTTAAGGTTTTTAAGCCTTTATCAGTGAGCTATATATCAATGTTCCAGTTTTATTTTGGACCTTATCAATGCAATATTTTTGCTAATTAAGTTTAGATCAAATGAATAAGATCACGTGCTGCATGCCCATATTAATACATATTAATTTTACCTTTATGCCCAAATTAAACCCGAAATGCCCTTTATTCAAATTACACAAAACAAAACAACAAAAACATCAAAAGAGAATGGTTAGTACAATGAATAAATTATTAGGTAGCACAATACTGAGAGATTTTTCAACGTGACCGGTGTGGATGCAAATTTCCGCCTTCTTCTTCTTGGACAAAATTACACATACAAAACAATTAACACCTTAGGTCAAGACCAAGAGCCTCACGCACCCACAATGAATGGGGGGGGCTTTGGCCGAAGAACCTCTGATGCCAAAGTTAGAATTTAGAGAGAAAAGTATTTGGAGAGTTTTTTGAGATTTTTGCCAAAGTGTTGGAATAACTTTTTGGTGAGAATGAGTGCCTATTTATAGGGTTAGGCTTTGCCCAATTTTCCCAAGGTGTGGCTGGCCACTAATGGGTTTTGGTGGTTATAGTTTTAGCTTAATTAGCCAATTTATTGGCTAATTAAGTATAAAAGAAATAAATAGGAGGTTACAAAATTGAATAATTGTGTAAATAGGGTAATAAAATGGAGAAAAGTGTGAAAAGCTAGGGAGAAAGGGGGTGGCCGGTCAATCACTAGTTTTGGGATTGAGTGGGATATATGTTGTGGTTATTTGAATGTTTAACGGATTAATTGGGTAATTAATCCATGAATTAACCAATTAATATAATTTTGTAATAAATATTTTGGAGGTTACGGGATATTGAATTGTTACATTTTTGGAGCATTTTTGAGCTGCTCGCGTGTAGGAATCTCGGTGTGCCTCAAGGGTAGTTTGGTCCTATTTTACTCAAAAATTCACGTGTCGCCTTGTGATTATATTTGGCTCCACAAATGCCCCCACACCTGCTGGGCTGCTCATAGGAAAGGGCAGCAGGTGTAAAGATCTTCTTACTTTAGGAAACTTATGACTGCTTCCTATTTTGATGTAGATTCCCTCTTTAATATGAAATTAGATCCTTCTAGGAAAGGGAAATAAATTTCTCCCAAAGCTTATTTAAGTCCACCTTAAGTGGGTTATTAGTTTAGCTTTGAAAAGTGATTTATTATACCCTATAAGAGAGAGAGAGAGCTTAGAGGATATTTGTTCCCCTCCTCTAGCAATCTTCTACATCTTGCCCGTGCAAAGGACCGTCTTTCGTTGCTTTCTTCATCTTCTCCACGCTGCACCGATGTAAGAAAAACTTAATTCTCCTTATCTTCTTCTTGGGAGGTGCTGCCACGGGGCAGCCGTCGGGGTGGTGCGGCACGTTGGCTGGCATGGGCTAGGAATTGGCTTGGCATGGGCCAAAGAGGTGATGTGGCAGGGGCCATTGTTTGTGTTGCTCGGTTTGATTGAAGCCAAAGATTGGCTCGGCATGGGCCGAGGAAGTGGCGTCGCATGGACAACGATTTGGGCTGCCACGTCTGGGCTACTTGCCAAAAATGAGGAAACTGCTTGAGTTTGATTTCTCAACTATCGTAGATGGAGCAATCAAGGATGAAGCTGCTAAGATCGGAGTTGCCGAAGATGAAGTGTCGGATGAGCGAACTGTTAAAGTAAAAGTAGTTGCTACCCTCTAACCATTTGTTGCTTAGTTGATCTTCAAGCATTTGATCTTTGAACTATATGGCCTTCTCGCATTAGAGAGCTTACCCAGATGGGTGTCGGGAAATTAGTTTACCCTCTCGCACTGGAGAGCAATTAGTTTAACCTCTCGCACTAGAGAGCAGACCCTTTTGGGTGTCGGGGAATTGGTTTACCCTCTCGCACTGGAGAGCTTACCCATATGGGTGTTGGGGAATTGGTTTACCCTTTCACACTGGAGAGCAATTAGTTTATCTTTTCGCATTAGAGAGCTTACCCATATGGGTGTCGGGGAATCGGTTTACCCTCTCGCACTGGAGAGCAATTAGTTTAACCTCTCGCACTGGAGAACAGACCCTTTTGGGTGTCGGGGAATTGGTTTACCCTTTCACACTGGAGAGCAATTAGTTTATCCTCTCACATTGGAGAGCAGACCCATAAAGGGTTTTGAGCAGTTGTTGTGGACAGCAGTTGAGCCAGATTTATGAATAACTTCTTGAATCTTCATTGAGAATAAAGAAATAAGTCAACTGTGCTGGAAAGTAGAAACTGCATAACAAACTGGATATTCTTCGGCTTGTGAAGCTTTATTCATCGAGCTGCTTGAGTCTTAAAACTTATTTGGAAAAAATCCAAACGTGGTTCAGGGGGTGATGGGAACTTCCCCTGCTTGAGTAGGCCATTTTGTTGACTTGTCAAGATACTCATCGCATTGGCCCTCATTTGTCAGCTTCTCAAGGTACTGCTTCCACTTCAGGCAGCCGTTGGTAGTGTGGCCTGGTCCTTGATGGAATGCGTAATATTTTGTATGATCCATCGTGGTAAGATCGCCTTTCATGGGTGGCGGCAGTTCGAACCAAGGTTCATTCTTGAGCTTGCGGAGAATTTGACCGATTGGAACTGTGAACTTGGTGAATGTTTCAAGCGCTGAGTCTTCTCTGGTTGGGGAACGTTCCATGTGCTTCTTTTCTGACTCGTTTTTGTTAGACTGCTTGGCGTCCCATAATGAATGCTTTTCTGCCAAAGCATACAAAGCTGCTAGGGTTAATTATTCTCCCATGATCAATTTTTTGAATAAAGGATGTTTTGTGGGAAACCAATTTCTGAATGCTGCCGTTGCTATGTCTTCGTTGCAGCCAACAATCTTGGCCTTCTCCAATTTGAACCTCTTGACATAGTCGCGAATTGTCTCTCGAGGATCTTTTACAATGTTGAAGAGATGGTCGAATGTCCTTTTGATTGAGCGGTTAGACGAATACTCCTTAGTGAAAACAAAGGAAAGTTCATTAAAACTCTGGATCGACTGCGGCGGTAGAGTGTGAAACCAGTCTTGCGCCTCGCCTTGTAGTGTTGTGGTAAAAATTTTGCACCTAAGCGCATCGTTGTTCCTGTAGAGGATCATGGTACTGCGGTAATACTTGAGATGTCGATCTGGATCTTCGTCTCCCTTGTACGGAATGAAGTGAGGCATAGTGAACCCGCGAGGTGGATCTATCCACTCGATCTCATTTGTGAATGGTGACATGCTTATGTTGGTTATGTCTTGTCGAAGCGCATCGTCAACAACCTCGTTTCGTTGGAAATTGTGCAGTCTTTCAGTTAGAAGCCTATCAACTTCTTCTTGAATTTACCTCTGTTGGGGCAATGGAATTTTCGACTGCCTTCGGTCGTGACCTATGGGTTTAGGCTGCTCTTCTCTATGCCCGACCCCTCCATGTCGCAGCTGCAGTGCATGTGGCATGTATCTAGCAGGCGAACGGGCCGTTCGCAGACTGCCGGTTGAACTTGAGTCGGATTGAGTGACTGCTTCTCTCCGTCTGCCGTGTTGCCTACTCCGATGTAAGGTGGAGAATGCTCCTTGCAAGCGTAGTTGTGAATGAACAGTTCGCCTAGAAGGTTGTCCATGTTGATAATCAGAGTGTGACCTCAACCTTGAACGTATGCTCGTCCGTGGGCTTGATTGGGAATGCACGCTCCTCCGCGCGCTAAGACAAGAGTATAAGTTATCCCAATGACCTAGGCGGGAGCGTAAACTACCATAACGTTCGGATCGTGGCTGGTTGATAGGTTGCTTGCCGGGACGCTGGTGGAGAGGTTCATCTGCCCTTGTCCTACTTAGGGACACCTCGTCTAGGGCACGTTGGTTCTCGGTGCGTTACAAGAGTTAATTCGCCAAGGTTGTCTATTGTGTAAGGGCATTCGTCAACTTTATGAGTTGTCGAGACAAATGTTGTTCGCTATTTGGATTGGAAGAGCTTGGAATGAATGTGCTTCCTTGAGCAATGGAAGTGCAGTAAGCTCTAGGCGCGAGATTTGAACTGGGAAATGTCAAATCCGCGGTGAAATATGGTGAAAATACCCCCGGCTTGATGGTTGCTCCGGATAGTTGAGATATTCTTGGGCCAACTTGAGCTGCTTGGAAACCATGAGAGGTAGGGCTTTGGGAGCAGGCTGAATTACGGGAGCAAGCAAGGCTGCGAGAGCAGGCTGGGTCACGACAGTAGTTTGCTCGGCAAGAGCAGGTTGGGCCGTAAGAGCAAACTGGGCCACGAGGGTGGACTGCTCGGCGAGAGTAAGCTGGAGTGACATGGCTCGGGCAGTGGCTTTGGTGGCGTGGGCCTTGGATAGCACAGCTTGGGCCGTAGTGGTGGAGCCATGGACTTCGCCGCGGGTGATTGCCATGGTGGAGCCTTGTGGTGATGGTGTCACTCCCCCTAAGATCACGTTTAGTCTCGTGGATCGTCGCGGTCCTATTTCTTGAATATTGGAATTTTCACTTATGGAATTTTCTAAATTTCTAGCCATTGTATTTATCTTTTACGTTTTATCAAAGAATCTTGGCAAATAAAAAATTCTAATAATAAGAACGTATGAAAAATACAAGTGGACTAGAAAATAGAGAAAAAACCTTTTTGCGCGAGAGTCTTCTACGAGTGTGAATCTCAGCTCTCAATGAAAGCACCAATTTGTGGATGCAAATTTCCGCCTTCTTCTTCTTGGACAAAATTGCACCTACAAAACAATTAACACCTTAGGTCAAAGCAAAGAGCCTCACACGCCCACAATGAATGGGGGGGCTTTGGCCGAAGAACCTCCGATGCCAAAGTTAGAATTTAGAGAGAAAAGTATTTGGAGAGTTTTTTGGGATTTTTGCCAAAGTGTTGGAATAGCTTTTTGGTGAGAATGGGTGCCTATTTATAGGGTTAGGCTTTGCCCAATTTTCCCAAGGTGTGGCTGGCCACTAATGGGTTTTGGTGGTTATAGTTTTAGCTTAATTAGCCAATTTATTGGCTAATTAAGTATAAAAGAAATAAATAGGAGGTTACAAAATTGAATAATTGTGTAAATAGGGTAATAAAATGGAGAAAAGTGTGAAAAGCTAGGGAGAAAGGGGGTGGCCGGTCAATCACTAGTTTTGGGATTGAGTGGGATATATGTTGTAGTTATTTGGATGTTTTAATTGATGTTTAATGGATTAATTGGGTAATTAATCCATTAATTAACCAATTAATATAAATTTGGAATAAATATTTTGGAGGTTACGGGATATTGAATTGTTATATTTTTGGAGCATTTTTGAGTTGCTCGCATGTAGGAATCTCGGTGTGCCTCAAGGGTAGTTTGGTCCTCTTTTACCCAAAAATTCACATGTCGCCTTGTGATTATTTTTGGCTCCACAACCGGCATACGAGGAGGTACACCACATGTTAATATACGAATTGTGGGATATATCATATATGTGTTAAAAAGTTAATAACTTAAAAAATTAAATTTTTCTTCACTTGCAAAAAAACATGTGGTGTACCACTTGTATTTCCGTTAATAAAAAGTTTCTCATTAATCTAAATGTCGCTCCTCCGCATGTCGGTATTTGATTAGTAAGTACTAGCATGTGGCATATCACTGGCCGAGAGGTTATTGCCATTGACAGACAAAGAGTATTCAAAATCGGAAGGGTGTTGGGGAGGGATTTGGATCCTCTCCTGAGCTAATGGAGAGGATCCTCCTGTTTGTAGCCGTTTGATAAAAATCTAACAGTCCAAGATGATGGGTCAGGACTTAGAAGGATCCTTTCCATTAGCTCAGGAGAGGATCCAAATCCGTTTGGGAGAATAACATGAAGGGAAGATAAGAATCAGGATCCTCTCCTGAGCACATGGTCAGGATCCTCCTGACTAGGCCCATCGGACCGTTCAACTTTTATCCAACGGCTATAATTATTATAACTTTTAGAGGGGCCCCTTGTTTGTAGCTGTTGGATAAAATTTAAAAGGCCCGATGAGCCTGGTCAGGAGGATCCTGACCATGTGCTCAGGAGAGGATCCTGATTCAGAATACATTGGCTAGGGGATTGAGGTTGGTGAATCCATAGACCACGTGTTGCATGCCCATATTAATACATATTAATTTTACCTTTATGCCCAAATTAATTCTGAACAACCCTTTATTCAAATTACACAAAACAAAACAAAACAAAACAAAACAAAAACATCAAATGATAATGATAATTATAATGAAGAAATTATTAGGTAGCACAATACTGAGAGATTTTTCAGTTTGACCGGCATACAATGTGGTACACTGTGTTACTATACAAATAGTAGAATATGTGTGTGAAAAAGTTAATAACTTAAAAAATTAAATTTTCTATTACTTACATAAAAACATGTGATGTACCGTTTGTATTTCCGTCACAATAAAAAATTTCTCATTAATCTACATGTCGCTCCTCTGCATGTCAGTATTTGATTAGTAAGTACTACCACGTGGCATATTATTGGCTGAGAGGTTATTGCTATTGACAGACAAAGAGTCTTCAAAATTGGAAGGGTGTTGGGGAGAATAACATGAAGGGAAGGATACTTTGGCTAAAGGATTGAGGTTGGTGAATAGATGGACCAGCTTTTTTCCATCGAATTCTGATTAGGATTCAAACAAAGATTTTGACGTTGAATCTAAGTTGGAGTTTTTGGCAGAGACTGCCCCACCGGAAACCTCATCAACCGCATCCATAGAAACAAAAACCACCACAGAGATTTGTAATTAAAAAAAGGAAAAAAAAAAGAAGCAGCTACTACGATAAAAATTATTGAAAATTTATAACAATCAAATAAAAAATGAGACTTTAATTGTTGCTCATATGCTCTCTGTATGTAGGTCTCCATCTGCAAATGAGAATTATAAGAGCTTTGAGATTTTAGAGCATAATTGAACAAAAATATACGAAAACGAAAAAAGATAGAAAATGTATTGAAAATTATGAGTTCAAACCACAACCTGATCTGAACCAAATCAGCACCACGCACACAACCATTCAAACCCTAAAAACTTTAATACAAATATCCACCGCAAGAACCAAACCACTCGAGTTCAAATCCTCTATGTTAATATGCGAAGGTTATTATATATTATTCTTTCTTAATAATTAAAAATCTTAAAAAAATGGAAAATTTAATGAAAATTATGAGAATGGAGAAATATTAAAATTGTATGAACTGCAGAAGATGTGTGAGTGATGAAAAAAATAGAACAAAAAAATGGACATTGCATTGCAGTGTTTGAATCTAAATATAAAAATTAGGAGTCGCGCAAGGTATGAAGTGTATATGACGTATGAGTGATAGAAAACACGAAACTAGAAAACAAACATTGCAACGCAACCGATGGTTGAAAAAAAAATTCAATGGAATATATAAATTTTAAGATAAATTGCAGATAGAAGTGATAGGAGCCTCACTATGAATCAACCATTGACGAGAGTGCACCAAAAATTCTGTTAAAATTGGTTCACAGCCTACGGCATGGCCTGAGGAATAGTGGACTGGGTAGTCCCCTTATTCGGATTTGGATCCTCTCCTGAGCCCAAGGAGAGGATCCTCCTGACCAAGACACTTGGACAGTTAGATTTTCATCAAACGGCTATAATTACTATAACTTTAAAGGGACCCCTTGTTTGTAGCCGTTAGATAAAAATCCAACGGTCCACGTGTCTTGGTCAGGAGGATCCTCTCCTTAGGCTCAAAAGAGGATCCAAATCCCCCTTATTCATGATGGATTTTTTTTTAATTTTTAAATCGGGTGTCAGAGAGCGATCTGCACTATTGTCTCCATTGGAGACGAGGATATGAGTGAAAAAAGCCCTCAACTGAGCTTTGGTTGTTACCCATCACTACTAGAAATTACGGCTTGCCTTACAAATTAAAGTTTACGCGAAGGATGGCATTTTATCCGTGAAAAAACTTTACCTGACATATATTTCAGTTGGTCGGGCGAACATCGCCAACATATTGGGTTGACTGAAAATATTTACACAATAAAAGGATTTCGTAGGGCAGAAACTCATTCTTCGGATAAACTTTTGGCGGGAAGATGGGAAACTTTGACCAGACGAAGAAAATGATTGTCGTTTAGGAAATATTAATAGAGTTGCGTTGGTCGACACCAGGAATGTGACAAAGCTATAAAGTGTAGTGATGTAGAAAATATGAGTAAATTTAAATTTAAACCTAAAAGTGCCTAAATGCAAGAGTGCACATATGAGCCAGATTGAACTTATTTCACACGTGATGTCACAACATAAGTAAAGTACATTAAAAGTAGAATGAGAATTATATCATCAAAGGTAATTTCCTATATCAACATTTGCCAAGAGTCCTCGTCAACACAGAAGCTCTGCCACTAAAACCTGGAAGGGCGAAAAATAAGGGTGAGTGGGCCTAAAAATAAAACTTTGTAAAACCTTTTCGAAAAAGTAATAACCCTCGCTGTAAAACAAGTATAGTTTCCAAAGTACCTAGGATGTTAACCCTCTTTTGAGTAGTGAAAATTTGAGTTTTTATTGAGTGAAAACATTCATGGAGCTCTTATGAGTTTTCATGTGTGTTCTTCAATGTTCTTGATGTTCTTACCAAGAACAAAAAGGGTTGGTGTTTTGATTCAAAGTTTTTGGTTGTTTACATAAATTCTTGTTTTGTGATGGTAGGTATGACTTTTTAATCATGACTAGATGTGACCACCCATACCTATTTTTTCAACAAAAACCAACCCATCACCTTTTCAACAAACTTTAAGACTTTGTTGTTTTTCAACAAAACCAGCCCATCACTTAACTACCATGACCAGCCACCCCTAAGTAGGGGGTACTTTTGGAGCTTTTATGCAATTACATAAAGTTTTGATGCTTTTGTGTATTTCCACTTTGACCCAAAAGTTTACGTTTTTACGTAAAGGCCCAAAATCACTAAAGGACAAATTGTTTAGCTCCTTTAATGATGTTTTTGTTATTGGTGAAATTTTTGGATTCTAGTTGTAATTACATGAAGTTGTGGACTTGTGTTTTTACAAGGTGACCCCAAAAGTTTATGTTCTTGCATTGTGGCCTAATAGTTGTGGTCATTGCATTTTCGGCCCAAATTTTGATGAGAACAAAATGGTTTTGTCTCTTTAATGAGAATTGGATTTTTATTTCATTTAGTTCCATTTATATCAATTCTATGAATTCGAAAACCAATTGTCTAAGTTGCTTTCTTAGTTAATGTGATGGATTAAGAAAAGGGAGATTATGAACCAAAGAACACGATAATTGAGCTATGTGATTGGCCGCTTTGCATTATGAATGTTTGGGTTAAGTAGTTTATATTTGAATGTAATTTGATTAGTTCAAATGTGTTGTAAAAGGGCATAAGTCCTTCAAATGTGTTGTAAAAGGGCATAAGCCCTCTTTATTTCATGTATTCCTTTTTGTTTATTTGTATGCAAATTGGAATAGTTGGGTCTAACGCCCAATATGAAATAATGGTTTAATTAGATTAAATGTGTAACTAAAATCAACAACTACCTACCTTAGACCCAAGGTCCAACACAAGGCTCGTGTTGGATCAAATCAAACGGTTCATAATCATCTTAAGACCTAAGATGACTATATAGTCCATATGAGGATGCAATGCATTTGTTAGAAGTTCCATATAGTCTTGCTTGTTTTATTGAAATAGTGGGAGTATTATGTAGTACTAATTCATATAAACTTGGACCAATGGTTGTGATAGGCCCAAGTTCTTTTAATAAGATTAAGTTGAAATTGATGTAACCCAACACTATTCCCTTAACAAAACGAATATTAAGTTGACAAGCGAAAGATGCTTTGAACGTCTCTTCATAGGCCTTCCACCATGGCGGGCTCTAATCGTTTGTGACTCATACACCAGCTTCACCCTATCATAGGGAAGTTCAAAGTATGTGCTTACCTTCAGGAGGAGTCCATATGTACATATATGATGTGGTGAGGTAGGCAACGAGGATGGCCAACATCATATCATTGAGAGGTTATTCTTGAACCCCTACACGAACTAGCATGGCGGGAATAACTTAACTAAGTGCAATGGTGCCGATATCATATCATTGTGAAGCATCATTCTCTAAAGGCCAAACAAGATGGGTAATTACAAGAGTTGTAAATGACTAAAGCGTTATTCTCTCACCATTATTTTTGGTAACCGACATTGTATCATCGTGAGGTGGGCTTGGTAATGGTGAGCCTCCCATACCCCGCTAAGAGTTCAACATAACTCTCGAATTCCATTGAGGGATGTGGAATTTGCCAAAAATAGTAGGTGGTACTATTTGATTTAAGACCCAATCAAGTAGTTTTAAAATCAACAATCTAATACGATTTATGTTATGTTATGTAGTTAATGACATGCCTAAAATTACACCTACCATTATACTTGACAAAAAGGGTCTTAGGGGCCAACGTTTCCTTGCTTGGTATCATCACATTGAGAATGTCTCAAAGATGAATAACATATCGTATGTGCTCAAGCAATCTCATCCTCACGTACCTCCTACGAAACTAGTTTCAAAGGAGGAGTGTCAAAATTATGCTAGACACTTTGAGGATGACTTACAAACCAAATGCTTCATCCTCACTTCACTTAGTGAGGCGCTTAAGAAGTTACATAAACACATGGACACTTCATGTGCCATGGTTGATAGTTTGCATAGGATGCATGACAGTGAGACAAGTAACATACGATTGTCAAATGTTTGTAGTTTATTGAATACCAAAATGGCAAAGAAGGCATCGGTCCAGAAACATGGACAAAAGATGCAAAGGATATTTCAAGATCTTGATAGTTTAGGAACTTCCATCGATGGGAAAATGGCCCAAGACTTTTTCCTTGCATCTTTCTCGGATGATTTCACTAAGTTTATAGTAAACTATAAAGTGAATAGATTCGATCGTACTTTTTAGGAGATGATTGACATGTGATGTAAGTTTGAACAAGGTTTCAAAAAGGACAGTGGGAGTGAGAATGCAATCATAAAGAAAAGGTTGCATAAGAAAAAGGCAATAAAATCCAAAGGAACATGCTTTCATTGTGGAAATGATGAACGTTGGAAGAAGAAATACAGGGTGCGCATTGCGAGCCTTATAACACGAACTTTTGAAGGGACTATTTCTGTCATAGAGAGTGCTTTTACAGTAAGCTCAAATTCCTGGATATTTGATTCAGGAGCTAGTTAACGTATCTGCAATTTGTTTCAAGGATTAACAGGAAGCAGGACATTGCGCAATGGGGAGATGATTGTGTGAGTTGGGAATGACACTAAGATCTCTGCAAAAGCAGTAGACACCTATATGCTTAAACTACCCTCTGGGAAAGTCTTGGAACTTAAAAATTGTTTATATTTTCCTTCATGTATAAATAATTTGATTCCTATCTCTATGCTTTTATGAGATGGGCACTCAGTATTGTTTAACAAAATGAGTTGCCCTTTATACTTGAACGGTCGTTTTATCTCTCATGGTAAGATAGAGGGACTTTTTCACCTAGAGACAAGTAGTGGGATGCACTGTATTGAAAGTGGGAATACCTCAAAACCTAAAAAGGCTAGAGAAGAAGTTAACCAAGAAAATATGTGGCATCTTAAACCTGGACATGTGAACCTTGATAAAATTCACAAGATGTTGAAATATGGATATTTCCGCCCATTAGGTAATGACCAGATGGGTACTTGTGAATGTTGCTTGAAAGGGAAGATGACCAAATCTCCATTCACTAGGAAGGGAGAGCGTTCCACTAAAATTCTAAGGTTAATCCACACTATGTATGTGGACCAATGTCTACTACGTCGAGAGGATGCTTCTCCTACTATATCACATTCATCAACGATCATTCTCAGTTTGGCTATGTATATCATATGAAGTACAAGTCAGAATCTTTTGAAAAGTTCAAAGAATTCAAGAATGAAGTTGAGAAGCAAACTGGGAAACAGATAAAGATCCTAAGATCAGATCGAGGGGGAGGGTATCTAAGTAACGAGTTCCTAGATTATCTCAAAGAGTGGAATAATATCACAGTGGACTCCACTGGGAACTCCACAACTTAATGGAGTTTCTGAAAGGAGAAATCGAACCTTGATGAACATGGTTCGTTTTATGATGAGTTCTACTGATCTACCAGTAACATTCTGGGGATAGCTCTATATACAGCAGCTTACTTGTTTAATGGAGTACATTCCAAGTCAGTTTCAGAGGCGCCTTATGAGATATGGCATGGGAGAAAGCCAAATCTTAATCATACTAAGATTTGGGGTTGTGAAGCATATGTCAAGAAGCTTTAAACGAGATCAATTATGTGCTATTTTGTGGGATATCCTAGAGAAACTATGGGATATGAGTTCTACCATCTTAACGACTTGAAAGTCTTTGTCGCCAGAACTGCTAAGCTTCTAGATGATGAATTTTTTCTTAAAGGAACTACAAGTAAAACGATGGAAATTAATGAGATTAATGATGAACCACAAACAAGCCTTGACAAGTTGACAACCCCGTTCCCGAACCCCTAGCTCCACGTAGATCTGAACGGGTCAGTAAGCCACCAAAGAGGTATGGCTTGGATCATGACTTTGGGGAATTGCATCTTCTTGGTAACAATGACACAAGGGAAGACCCTAGAGATTACACTGAAGCAATGTCCTTCCTTGATTCAAAGAGATGGTAAGAGGCCATGAAATCCGAGATGGATTCCATGTATCAAAATCAGGTATGAACTCTTATAGACCCTTTAGAATGTATATTACCTGTTGGAAACAAATGGGTCTTCAAGAGGAAGATATGCGTTGATGGGAACGTGGAGACTTAAAAGGTTAGACTAGTAGCCAAGGGTTACCGGCAACGAGAACGGATTGACTATGAAGAAACCTTCTTTCCTGTAGCCATGATTAAGTCCATTTGGATTTTGCTTGCCATAGTTGCGTACCATGATTAGGAAATATGTCAAATGGACGTGAAGACGGCCTTTCTGAATGTTTACCTAGCAGAAGAGCTCTATATAACTCAACCCGAAGGTTTCGTGTCCAAGTCTGAAAAGACTAAGGTGTGCAAGCTTCAGAGGTCCATTTATGGACTTAAGCAAGCCTCCAGGAGCTGTAATATTCGTTTTGACACTAAAATCAAATCGTTTGGTTTTACTCAAAATGAAGACGACAATTGTGTTTATCAAAAGGTCGTTGGGGATGCAGTTGTACTCCTAGTGTAATATGTAGATGACATATTACTATTCAGGAATGATACTGCATTACTTTCTTCTGTAAAAGTATGGTTGTCCAAAACCTTCCATATGAAAGATTTGGGAGATGCATCTTATGTATTGGGGATAAAGCTCTATCGTGATAGGTCTAGAAAATTAATTGGATTATCCCAATCTATGTACATAGATAAGGTGCTAAGTAAGTTCCAAATGGAACAATCGAAGAAAGGTCTTCTTCCTGTGAGACATGGAATTCACTTTTCTAAATCCATGGGATCGAAAAGTCCTGAAGAAATACGGTAGATGAGTAGGATTCCTTATGCTTCTACCATAGGAAGTCTTATGTATGCCATGATATGCACAAGGCCTGATATGGCATATGCTGTGAGCATTACTAGTTGATAGCTGTCAAGACAATCCTTAAGTACTTAAGAAGAACTAAGGACATGTTTCTCGTTTATGGAGGAACGACAAAGTTGTAAGTGAAAGCCTATACAGACGCAGATTTCCAATCTGACGTCGACAATAGAAGTTCTAACTCCGGATATGTGTTCACTCTGAATAATGGGGCAGTTAGTTGGAAAACAAGAAACAAGATGTAATTGCTGATTCCACGACGGAGGCTGAATATGTCGCTGCAGCTGAAGCCGGCAAAGAAGCGTTCTGGATAAAGAAGTTCATTACTGAACTTAGAATGGTTCCAACCCTTACATCACCAGTAACTTTGTACTGTGATAATAGTGAGGCGATAGCTCAAGCCAAGGAACCCAGGGCTCATCAAAAGAACAAGAATTTTGACAGACGCTTTAATATCATTAGAAGATATGTTGCCGAGAGGAAAGTCAACATCCTCAAGCTTACCTCAGCTGATAACGTAGCATATCCAGTGACGAAGCCAATGTCTCAAATCCAACTTGACCGCCATATGGAAA
Organism: Malus sylvestris; assembly: GCF_916048215.2. Lineage (NCBI taxonomy): Eukaryota > Viridiplantae > Streptophyta > Magnoliopsida > Rosales > Rosaceae > Malus > Malus sylvestris. The sequence goes on from NC_062261.1 coordinate 32,155,290, forward strand.
AGATAGGTATTAGATACATGGGAATGTGGCTTTGAGTGTAAGTGGGAGATTGTTGGAAGTACGCCCACAAAGCCACTCATTTGATGTAATAGCTTTTGGAATACTTATTGTGTTAAACTTTTATATGTTTTAATGAAGGGCAAAGCTTATTGTTAATCACTATTTATTGTATTATGTGTTTAAGCAATAAGGGAATCCAGGGAATGTATTTAATCTAAGAGAGAAGTAATCTAAGTAAGTTAGATTAACGAGATCTTTCTCTTATGATCATGCCTAAAACGTTCCTAGCTATAGGATTGCCAATTGGGCATTGACAATCTGCTAAGGTTAGTATGTGTTATGTTAGCTCAAGCGTGAGTATGACTAGTCTCAAATCATTTAGTGTTGGACACTAAGACAAACACATAGGTGGTCAAAAGGGTAATCGAGTAAACTGAATAATGATCAAAATAGAGTTTGAACATACATGTCATGTAAGAACTCGTAAGTTGCAATATGCAAAGTAGTCATTTGATCTGAGGCATCATAGATATCTAATGGTTAGGTCTTATCTTTGATCATGTCAAAGGCATTCTATTAAGAGTGTTAATGACATTGTTAAGGTCAAGCTATTTAGTCATGTAGGCATATGAATGCACAACAAGGGATCTCTAACCTTCCACGGTGGAGGGAGAATACTCTGAGATATGATTCGGGAGTCTTTGGCTAAAACATACGAATATGACTTAAGAAGTTTGTTCCAAATCATATTCAATTGAATCATATAGAGAAGTATCACATTGGATAGTAGACATGAAACAAACTTTCACTCAAACAATGTGATTAAAACTATTGTATTAAAGAAGGACCGTATTGCATTGTAATTGTAACTGAATAGGTTCTCCAACCACTTCTACTTAACATGGGTAGCCATGACATACTGCTAGGTGTAACTTATGGTTTGTGGAAGCCCTGAAGATTAACAAACACTAATCTTTATCAAAGGGAGAATTGAAATGTAGTTTCAATTCACAATCAATCGTTAAGAGTAACAATCGCCATTGCCTCGCTAATTGGAACCTAATGGATCGTACACCGAGTAAGGATGAAAGTGAAGAAATATAAATGAGATGGATAAGCAATTCAATAGTTTAATTTAGAATGGTCAAGATTAATTAATTAGTTAATTAATCTTACGAAAGGTTCGTATTGGGCTTTTAAATTTGTTTTGGGTTTCGGGGCCCAAAAGGGTTTTCGGTCCACAAGGCCCGTTGAGTTTAGGTTGTGTGACAACTAAAACTAAATGGAAATTAACCCAAAAACAAAGTCAAAACCGGAAAAGGGTGAGTGGTAGCAAACTTGGGTTGATTGCAAGTTTGCCACTCACATGTGAGGTGGTATAGGTGGTATAAAGGCAACTTTATAGTCATTCTCTCACTAAGGTTTTCTTGAGGCAAAGAAGAGAAACATTTTCTCTCATTTTTCTCCATAGAGGCCGGCCACTTAGGTAGATTTTACTAGCATAAAAAATCTCTCTAAGTCATCCATCTTATCTTCACACTACATCCTTGATGTGGAGATTTAGAGACACTAAACCTTTGGTGTTCTTGGAGATCTTTTCCTCACATCCTCAAGAAGCAAAAGAGTATCAAAAGGAAGATCTAAGGAGCAAAGAGGTGACTTGAAGGCCTTGTGTAAACAAGGATAAGCTTCAAGGGTAATGAATCTCAAAATCTTTTCTTCTCTTTAATGTTGTTAAATAGTCTTGTGTTTCACCATTCACTAGGCTTTGAAAGTCATGGGTTTTAGAATTGTTTTGAATGTATGCCTACTTTAAAGTTTTATTAGTTTGCATATATGTTCAAATGTTCTCACATGTTCTTAGCTAGGACAAAATTTTTCCTTCAAGTCAACTGTCAACCAAAAAGTCAAACGAGTCGCCGAGGCAGTCAACTATGGTAAAACTTTGGAATGTCACTCAATGAATGCCAAAAGGGGCATCAAAATTAGCCTATGAGGGTTTTTGAGAAAATTTTGAAAAACTAACGGTCAACAGTTAAAAAGCAAATGGGTTGGATTCAAGTTTGGTCTGAATCAATGGGTCGCGGTTCGGCTTATCGGGTTGGGCGTCGGATTGACCCGGTCAAGGTTGTTGGTTGAGAATTTTCTAGGCAGGGTTTCAGGGCTCTGTTTTGGGTCCAAATCTCAACCATTTTCAACATATAATATATGGAGTTGAAACTTAGAACATGAGGGACAAGAATATACCATCCAGAGGTCAAGTTGTGATCCGGGACAGTAGAAAAACTTACAAAACTCTTGAGTTCCATTGAAACATCTTGGAAAAGCTTCCCAAAGTGTTTTTAGCATGCATAAGGCGTCGGCGTAGGCTGCCGCATAACGAATAGATGAGAGCACTGGAGCAGTCCAGCTCAAGTTCCATTGGCAGGCCCCACTAAACGCGACAGCGAGCAGCACATAATAAATCACGTGCATTGTAACTGCTGCACAGATGAGCAGGACATGCATAAGAGCAATATAGACCAGCAAGTCAACACCAGGGGCAGCTGAAGGCTCCACTACCCCACCAGGTGTAAATCCAAGAGGAAGTACAAAGGCTCGTAGCAAAGTAACTGCGCGGATTCCAACACATTAATGCTACCGATGATGTATTTCATAGAGCCATGGCCAACATAAGCAGGTCACCCTTCACATACAAGATCGAGCAGACAGAGCCACTATGGAAGTTCAGCCTACCATATTTCACCATATTAAAAAAAGATGAAGATCCGGGCATGCACCTGATGCACTACCAAAGAGCCATGACACTCTATGCCTATAACGACATTCTCATGTGCAAAACGGGTTTCACACCATGCTGCCATACTCAATCCAGAACTTCAGCGAACTTTTGGTTTCACTAAGGAATATTTTTCATATCGCTCAATCAAGAAGAAGTCTGACCACCTCTTCAACATGAAGAATGACCTAAATGAATCATTCTGCATATATGTTAAAAGGTTCAAGGCGGAGAAGGCGAAGATCATTGAATGCGATGACAGCATTGCATGCTCAGCATTTCGAAAGAGGCTCCCAGCAGCTTATCCACTTTTTGTAGAATTAATCATGGGCTTGACAAACTTTTATGCTTTGGTTGAAAAACACTCCTGAGGAAAAGACCTCCCAGAAACCGCCTAAGTGGTCATGCAAAGATGCAGAGTCGACTTAGGAGAAGGCAAGTGATAAATTGCTCAACGAAAAAAACAAGCCAGGGAGCAGATGCATGGATCGATCCCCGATGAAGGGAGGCACGGTGCCCAAGACGTACCAAGTTCTCAGTCCCGATCAACCAAATCCTTTGCGACCTTAAGGATAAGTTGTGGTTCAAGCTGTCGTTTTCTATGAAATGGGGCACCTCCAAAATGGACCAGACAAAGTATTGCGCATTCCACAAAAGTCTTGGGCAACAACCAATGACGGTACAACATGGAAGAAGTACCTTGAGTAGCTCATGAAAGAAAGAAAGTGCGACCAGTATATCGACAAACCAGCTGCTCGGCCAAGGTGAGAAGTAGATGCTGATGCCGAACCCCCAACCAAGACGATCCGAATCAACAAAATCTCTACCGAGTCCGAGCATCTGGAGGTCACCAATAATTTCGAGAAGAGGAAGATCTAGCAGGCGAGACCAGTCTTTCAGGTTCAAGCCATAGATGTTGTACATAGACCAATCGTTGGCTTTACCAAACGGGGCACTGAGGGAGTAGACTTTACCCATGACAACACCTTGGTGATTTCTATTCAATTGGCACATGCCATCGTTAATATAATTATGGTGCACAATGGCAGCTCATTTAATATCCTTAATTATCAGTCATCCATAAGATGATCCTGGAAAACACGATCAAACGCAAATCAGAGGTCTTGACCGGATGTAATTGACTCACCTCAATTGTCATTGGCACCATCACACTTAACGTAACCAGCCCATTGATTGTTTTATCACAAACCTTCATGATCATTAGCGACCCACCTCTCTATAATGGGATATTGGGCCAACCCTAGCTAGTGAAGATTAGAGTTGTGACTTCGATCAAGTATCAAAAAATTTGATTTTGCATCCTTAGAGGAGCAGTCAGAAAAATCAAAGGCAACCAAGCCATGTCTTGGAGATGCACTGTACAAGTTCTTAAGGAGTCTAAGAAGAAGTCTTTCACCCAACAGTAGCAGCTAAAGTGCAGAAAGACAACTTTACCTCTGCCAAATAACAATTATAGCAAGCAAGTAAAAAAGATGGCATCAAGGTCGACAATGCCCTGGCAGATGAATCAGGATGCAAACCCGAAGAAAATGCCGAGCACATCTCCTTGACCCTAAGCAGCGATCAAACCATGCAAAACATACATCTAAAGAAGATATGAGCGATCCTGGATATGAAGTTCCCCCACCACTTTGAAGGAGATCCAAGGTCTGACCTGACGAGCAACTGCACTCAACCGATTCCTCTTGCGGCCTACCAACCGATGCAAACACTTTTCAAGGTGATTAAGACGCGTAGCAAGACAAATGGAAGACGAAGTGTGAGAAAACATTACAAGACTTGAAGAAGTACTTGATATCACATCCCTTACTATCTAAGCCGGAAGCAGTGGAGGACCTATGCATCTATATGGTAATATCTAAAGAAGTAATAAGCTATATCCTTATACAATAAGAGATTGGGGCCCGACCACTTATGTTTCACAGTTCAAAAGCTCTCATCGATGTGAAAACCAGACACTTGAAAATCAAAACTTTGATTTGTATGCTAGTTGTTGCAACCCGGAAGCTCAAGCCTTACCATCAGACATACACTGTTATCGTCATGATGCGATATTCCACACAATCCAGATGCACGACGTTAAGGGCACGAAAACTGGCAAATGTTTCGATGAGCGTAACAAGTCAGCCTAGAAACGCCCTAAAGGCAGCTAAGCATACCGTAGCCGTACCAACCCCACCTACAAGAGCTTTTCGGTGTTTGCACGTCGACGTATCATCCAACTACTAATGATTAGGAGCATTTCTATTCCTCATTACCTCATACTTTGATGCTCGAACAGGCAGTCACTCTAAGCTTCAATGCGTCAAACAGAGAAGTAGAGTATAAAACCCTACTAGTAGGTTTTTGATTGGCCAAAGACCTAGTGCTGAAGAAGCTCACGATTTATTCTGATTCCCAGCTGATCATCAACCAAACCTCAGGAGAGTACATAGCAAAGCAAACAAGAAGGGTCTGATACCTCAAGAAGGTACAAGAGCAGCTTGCGACGTTCCAAGCGTACAAACTCACTCAAGTTCCACATGCAGACGCACTAGCAGGCCTAGGCTCCACCTTAGACCATCAGCTTAGATGCTACGTTCTAGTCGAGTATTTGGAAAAGCCGAGTATATATGAGGAACCTGTAGTCGAGGTGGAGCAGATCAACAACTCCAAGTTAGCAGGATCCCATTATCGACTACATAGCCATCGAAACGCTCCCCGCAGACAGATTAGAGTCCCAAAAGCTCCAGATGAAGGCAACACACTATTACATGTGGAACGACATGCTCGTTCGAAGATCCTTTTTAGGACCACAGCTCTACTATTGCCTGGCGACATGAAAATTCTTAGCTCAATCCACGAAGACGTCTGTGGAAACCACTCTCGAGGCCGCTATGCTTTTAACACCTGCTACTACTAGCTAACCATACATCAAGACACCAAAGAGTATGTACAAAAGTGCGATAGCTGCCAGTGATTTAAGCTCGTCCCTGCATTATCTGCCATCGAACTTTACCCCTAGACGAGCCTTGGGCCGTTCATGTAGTGGGTGATTGACCTTATAAGGCCAATGTTACCCGCTATTCAGGGTATATGCATGATTATTGTAGCGGCTGACTACTTCACAAAATGGGTCGAACCCGAACCCATGAGTACAACCACCCAGACGGACGTTTAACGCTTTATATGGCAAAACCTCATCTGCCACTTCAGCATCTCATATTCCATCGTCACAGATAATGGCCTACAATTCATAGGCAAAGACGGTAAAGTTCTTCAAAAAATATGGCATCAAACAGTATATGTCCATACCCCGGTATCTGCAAGGGAACATGTAGGCTTAGGCGTCCAACATGACCATCATTGGCTGCCTCAAAAAGTCCATCTCAGACAAGAAGGGTAAGTGGCCAGATGAGTTCCCTGGTGTTCTATGGGCATATCACATCACCAAGAAACGAGTAATCGGTGAAACTCCATTCTCCTTGGCATATGGCTCTGAAACAATCATTCCTTTTAACGTCACGGTGCCAAGCATCAACACTGTGTTGCCAAATTTAGAGCAGAACAAGAAGGAGATGGCCACAAACTTAGACTTAGTAAAGGAAGAGCGCGAGAAGGTTGTCACTCATATTGTGGCCTATTAGCAGTAACTCATCTCCAGTTACAACAAGATGGTAAAAATCTGGCAGTTCTAGCCAGAAGACTTAGTTCTCAGAAAAACCTTCATCACCGCCCGATGAGAATGCTCCAAAAAGATAGCTTCATCTGGCAATGTCCTTACAAAATCAGCCAAGTAGGCGGAAGGGGTAGCTACACCCTCACCACCATAAACGATTAAGAAATCGAAAAGCAATGGAATGCTACAACCTGATAAAGTACTATGTGTGACCTTTCACCGTTCCTTAGACCCTATTCATGACAAATAATGTTCGAAGACTCAAGTAGCTCAACGAACAAAACCTCGCATGCCGATGACTATCAGTTATTATGCTATTACTGCCTATAGGCCTAGTTGGATGCATAAACAAATTGACCATCACTATGACAAGTAGAAGACACTCTCTACCCTTACAGAGATGGTGTGTGCAACATGCACGAAGACAAACTCTTCGTCTTTGGCGAAACAAGCAGGTTATAGCTTCAAATTGACATACTTAAGGTCCTTGACCATCGGAGAAAAACGACTGACTTCCTTCTTTATAGCTTCTAACATCATCTGAGTCGCACTAAGCTGATCCTTCAAATGAGTTACTTCTTTATGAACAATCAGACCCCTTCAAAACCGTGAGTTCATATTCAAGTTTCTCGATCTTTTCAGCAGCTGAGCGAAGCTGAGCCACAAACGCCACTTTGACCTTCTTAGCTCACTTGACAAGATCCTGATCAATGCACATAGACTCAGCTGCTAAGATCAAAGTCTTACGCGTTGTGGCAATCAGGGAGAACCTCATCGAGTAGGCAAGACATTTCATAAAAAAGCCTGAGAAGATGCTGTCAACAAACTTGGCTTATGTATCAACGTCCTTAAGCAGGTTAGCCTTCAACAAATCACAAACCTCAAGAAACTCACCAACTTTATACTCAGTGGATCTCTCACAACTACCTGTGCGAGTAAATTTCCTCTTCTTGGTAGACGAGTATGTCATGACAGAATAAGAAACAGGTCCAGATACCACCTTAGCAGCAGAATCCACTTTCCCACTCTTCATAGCGACGAGCCTCTAAGAAGTCGAACCAGACTTAGCTCCCGACGGAAGCTTCGATACAAACTCAAACATCGGGGGTACCACCGAACCTTTTCGCTGGGCAAGTCTCTTAGTAATGGATGTGGACACCTTTGGAGCAGCAGGTTTTATAGGATAAGGCTCAACAAACTTTTTTGTCCCCTTGGGAGAAGTTAGATCGATGACAAGTTTCTTCACAACAGACAAGCCCCACGAGCAGCATAATAAGTCATCGACTTCTTCTCGACCAAAGGTTGATAAGTAAGTGAAGAAGATCTCTTCTTTCACCCTTATTGGCAGCAGGCTCTATAGTAGCGATCGAACAAGCAAGCGCCTCTTCCTTTATCTACTTTATCTCTTCCTTTGGAGGCAGCCCACCTTTCTTTCAACAAAGAGGGCTGAGCAGCCAGCGCTACTCACAGTACTTAGCAGGAATGTCCAGACGATGTGCATTTTCTTCATATCCCCTGAAGTTCTTGGAGTTGAGCAAAATTCCGAATCTACACAAAATAAGAAGGACGATTAGTAAACTAAAGTCATAAAGTAGCTCAAAAAAAATTCAAGTAGGCCAAGAATGAAGCAGTTCACTTACTACTGATAAAGATGGTCGGGGCACGCTGCTTAGGAGAATAGTCAGACTCATACTTTCCACTAATCTCCAAGGTGTCTCTCGCCTACTCATGATCACCTTTGCAAGAAGCATCAAGCAATCTATGGCGAAAACTTAGCTGCCCCACACTTTCTTTGTAGCCAATTTTGAAGAAGTACCAAAACTCATTAGTGGTCAAGCCAAGATCAAAGAACCTACTCAAGTTTGAGAATCCCACATTCGCACGAACTGTATTTTGGGAGCGCATTTCACGGAGCAGATGATCTTCTAGAAAAGACGCTGCATGGGAAAAGTTAATCCCAACACGAAGTAATATGGATGGAAGTTGATGGTCATTTTTCCTAGCAGTGACACCCTTTCCCTATCATCTTTCACCCGCTTGACGTAAACCCCTAATAGAATTGCATGCTTGTACGCCTCAAGAAAATCCTGAAACAGCTTTCGGAATTGATCTTGACATGCATAACCTTGAAATAGCCCACTTTGCTGGAAGAACCACCTTGATAGTACAAGGATGGAGAACACTCGTCACTTTTGCGATCTGGAGAAGACATCTCAAAGTCCATGGAAAAAGTCCGAAGAAAAATATTTAGAAGGTAGCTCGCGAAAAAAATATATCTATATATATAAGGACTGCGAGCCCAGCGCTCATTCGTAGGCCTAACGGCCTTCACACCCTCATTTAGCACGAGCCCAACCCACAAAAGTCCACCAGCAGGCCAGGCCTCATAGCCTAAACATAGTTCTCCATCTTTCTCGTGCCCAGCTCTCTACGGTACGGCCCAAAGGCCACATGACCACAAAAAGCCTTAGGCCACATGGCCCAACAAGCTAGCAAGAGAATCGGCCCATGCCGGTTTCTCTCTATCCCTCACCTCTCACCTGCACAGGCTTATGCCTAGCAGCCTTGAAGGTCTGGCCTAAGCCGGCCTCCCTGCGCCCTAGCGCATCTCTCTTCTCAGCCTGAGCCGAGCCAAGCCCTTGGCTCATGCCAACAGACTCCCTTGCCACACCACCAGCAGCACAGTGGCACCCCTGCCACATGTTTCACATGACCTCGGCCCTTGTTGAGCCAATTTTTCAAGTCCGTAGACTACCAAAAAAATTCAAGAAAAAGAAAATTCAAAATTTTCTAACCTTGGTGTGGCACGGGAGAAGAACAACAACAACAAGAGATGACTCTTTGTCAGGGCAAGAGACATAGAAAGCTAGGGGAGGGAGAAAAAATTCCTCTAGCTTCTCTTTCTTGTTGGAATGAAGATTGTTCTCCAAATTTATTTAATCCCTTAAGGCAGAATTAAATAGGTATTAGGGGCAATTGGTTTCTTTTTCCTAGAAGAAGTCTATCTCCAAATCAAGAAAGAAGATCAAGTTCAAATTGGGAAATAACTTTACAAACCCAAGCAGCTTGAGATTTCTACACCTACTGCCATTTTTCTACGTGCAGCCTAGTAGGTGTGGGGGCATTTGTGGAGCCTAAAATAATCTCAAAAATTCTAGAGGCGATACGTGGACTTTTGCTCAAGAAAGACAAGATTGCCGTCAATAAATGGGCAGGCTTCTCAGATGCATAAATGCGCAGCTCACACCCTTGAAGGTTCCAGCAGCTGAACACGACTGCCCACAACTCACCTTTCCTTAGGAAGAAAAAGTCAAAGCATTAAAGATAAGGCTTTAATACATTCCCAATAGAAGATTGACTCCAATTAAGTAAGTAATCCCAATTTAAATCAATTAGGGATAATTACTTCATTATCTGAAGATATTATTTCCTATTTAATATCTTGAGAATATTTCTCCAAATACCTTGGCCAATAGGATGCCGTCACGTGTAGGGCAAAACCCTAACACCATGGCCGGCCCTATCCCTATAAATACCTCATATTCTACCAATTTTCAGAAGCTTTTGCTACCCAAAAAGCCCTAAATACTTTACTCTCTTAGAGAAACTGAGTTAGGCATCGGAGATCCATTGGCCTAACCCCCCCTATCTCATGGACGCATAAGGCTTAGGTCTTTGATCAAAGGTGTTGATTGTTTTGTAGGTGCATTTTCGTCAAGACTGAAGACCGCGAAAATTTGGATCGACAATATAGGCTCGAGGAAATCTGGTAGAAGCGAGGCAAGATATGAAAGAGAAAAATCGCGTTGTATAGGCTCGAGGAAATCTGGCGGAAGCAAGGTAGAGCAAAGCTAGGGGTTCTTTAGCTTTGATACCATCTAAAATTAGATAGTTTGACCTTGGGCCTTGCAAAGATTAAAATTAAACAAAAAAAAAAAACTAGTGCTAGATTACATATTCAATTTAATCATTTGAAGTGTATTTTATTAAAATTTATAATCTATTTTTGTTATTTAATATGCATTTTGATTTAATATGTCCACATTAAAATTTAATTATTAATATACACATATTAATTATTTCAATTATAAATGAACATAAATAAGAAATTATTAGAAGAAATTGGTGACAAAAATATGTAAATACATATGTGTATAGAAATGACTGTATCAAAATATATAAAATTGACTTCTTTGTACTGAAATGTTGGTACCAAAATATATTATAACGAACCTAAATATATGTACCGAAATGTATTATATTGAATTAGGTACCTATATGTCAAGACCGAAATGTAGATGCCAAAATGTACGTATCGGTATGTAGTATATTAAATTAATGTATCTAAATGTCAATACCGAAATGTGTGTACCAAAATGTATTATATTGAATTAATGCACATATATATTTGTATCAATGGATATACCTAAATATAACAAATTAGTTAATATACCTAAATGAAGAACATAGAAATTGCATCAGAATATATTATATAACAAAATTAGTTTACCTAATTGTAGACATCAAAATATATTATGATGAATAAAATGAAATGAAAATTTAAATGTAATTAATACATTAAAAATAGGAAGAAAAAGAGATATAAAACATCAAAGTATAGTTAATAAATTAGGTGATTAAATGCATCAGGGACAAAAATTGGATTTTAATCTTACATAATGTTAAAGTCTAAAACTCATATTTTTTAAGGATTAAATTGAAGTTTTTGTTGCAGTCTTATTAGATTAAGAATGTAATTGTGTAAATAATAACATATCTAGGGATATCTTGAAATATTTTATGGGGTTAGATATTATCCTATTAGAGTTGTAATCCTATTAGGGTAAGGATTTAACCTTCCCTACTACTATAAATAAAAGCACAAGGGGGTGATACAACACACATCTCATAATTACATATCTCTCTTCTCTCCATGTTGCCACCAGCCCCTCTCCTTCTATGTCCTTTATACAATTCAGTTAAATCATGCCTACAACAGTTTTGAATATGTTATGCAAGAATGATTTCATTGATACTGAATTATACAATCTTTTATACATAATTTTTCTATTAGTCAACAATACAACTATGGAAAGGAAATAACAGCAAACTCATTACAAATCAATTGCAAGGAAATCTCGTCTAATCTAACCTCTTGAAACTAGAGATTCTAATTTAAGTTATGATTTCTTTCCAACATATTTGACGTTTTTAGAATTAAGGAGTATTGCCGGATTTGGCCGGACTTTATATATTCAGCAGATAATGATTGAAATTACACAATTTATAATCTATATGTAGCTGCTAATTGTCAAATACGTGTTGAATAATGAGAGCAGATCCAAAGGAAAATTCATATAAAGTGCACCGACATCCTTCATTGAGTCCATCTGAATTTGACTAAGAACACCAGTGATCCAATTTGTATTGCCTGTTATTCCTTTCCCTAAGCAGAAATCAAAATTATATTCCTATGCTAGCTAGTTACTTTATGTCATGCATGGTAGTTTGTCAATTTCCTTTTGTTTTTCTGTTACAATGTAGCCAGGGAGGGAAACCCTTGACCTAATCAAATCTTAATGTATCCCAACCAACTCTCGAAACTTGGACGAAGCCAAAGACTTGCCAATTTTGTTTTATGTAATATGATTGAGACTTAATCATAAACGGTGGATGATCGTGATATGCTCAATCAGAATGAAAAAGTAAAGACTCTTCCTGGATATAATCTTGCGTAACTAGGCCGTGGCCTATCCAACAATTGGCCTTGCAAATCCTTAGTTGTTCCGGTACGAAAGAAACTTAGCAGCATTAAATAGAAAACAGCTGAATGGAGTACGTTGACGTAAATTAGCAGCATCTAGAGCCTGCACAGTGTCATTGGAAAAAGACAGGCATCCCACGTCAGATGATAATGATAATATTTTTAATATAAAATCAGTCACTTGGTTTCAAATTGATGTCATTGGAAAAAGACAGGCATCCCACATCAGCTGATAATAATAATATTTTTAATATAAAATCAGTCACTTGGTTTCAAATTGATGTCATTGAAAAAAGGCAGGCATCCCACATCAGCTGATAATGATAATATTTTCAATATAAAATCAGTCACTTGGTTTCAAATTGATGTGCGTCGAACCGTTTGAGCTCGTTTGGTACACATTGCAATAGAAATTTAGTAAATTAAAAGCAGGTTAAATAGTGACGACACATGAGGGTAGATAATGTGTGTGGTGTGTGCAATGCGCTGGATGAAACGGAGAACCACCTATTTTTTCGATGTAATTTCAGTCATCTATTCTAGTTTTGCTCTCCTCTTCACCTGAATTCCCACGAATTGGAAGGAGCTGATTTTCTTGAAAGTTGGGGAAAGTTCCATGAGTGTGTCCAGGGTAGGGAAAACGCAGAAGAGATATATCAAGAATTTGCTTTTGGTCTATGGAGACTTTGGAAAAACAGAAACGAAGTTGTCTTTAGTGTGCTACATCGCCAACCTTTAGAAGTTGTGGATTTATGGAGGAAGAACATCAATGAATTTAGGGCAACTTCAGCTAGTGTGGAAGTTGACGATTGGGCCAAGGAAGCAGGTTCTTCTAAAGCTGCGGCCCGTCCAGCCCTTCACTGGCAAAGACCAAAGTATGGGACCATCAAGATCAACACGGATGCGGCCTGGTGCAAGAAAACCCATTGTGCTGGTGTGGGTTGGGTGGGGCTTGATTTTGCGGAGGTGCTCCAAGCTGCAGGTGGCTCAGGTACTGAGCTTTGTCACAGCACAGCTGCGGCCGAAGCTATTGCAATCCGCACTGCTTTGGCGGTTTGTATTAACCACGGATTCAATCATGTTTTTGTTGAATCTGATGCTAAGCTGATTATTCAAATGCTCAGGAAGGAAATGTCTGCCGACTTTAGCTTGGATTATGTTCTTGGCGATATCGAGATTCTAGCGCGAAAGTTGACGTCGGTGACGTTCGCGTTTGTGCCTGGAGAGAGCAATCATGCTGCTCACTTGGTGGCTAAGTATGTGTTCAAGGAAGGTCGAGAGTTTATTTGGGATTGTGTTGGCCCAGCTTTTTTGTTTAATGCTCTTGCTAAAGATGTAAACCTTATGATTCATCTTTAATATATTATATCCTTTGCCAAAAAAAAAAAGTAGGTTAAATAGTGAAATAAGAAAATTATGACCACATAAAGGATAAAAGATGATTTCCTCTTGAATAAAATACTTATTTATTCCAATTCTTCTTAAAACAGTAGAATTAGAAGGATGAATTTACTTCATGGTCCTCTTCTAATCTCCTCCAAATAAAAAATCTTTCACATCTTTCACTTCTCTCCTTTCAATATACCTTGAAAATGGGTAATTATATATGCATTATAATCCAATCATGTACACCAAACCAGCCATTATATAAGGATCTGTCCTTTGACAGTGGCATACTCTCAACCCTAATTGGTCATATATATATATACACACTCTCATTTTTTAATAAACAGGTACCAAAACCCTGTTCGTTCGTTCGTGTGTGTGTGTGTGTGTGTGTGTATAGAAACGAACATGAAATCTGGCTCGTTAGCAAATAAAGAGAGTATTTTAAAACTCCAAACATATCACATAGCTCATGCAAAAATGTGCGTTTTATGTGCAAAATTTTGATCAATATTGTTTTTCGTATTGCGAGTCAATTCTTCGGATGCTAAACCTCTTTTTATTTATATATTTATTAGTATCTGCATAACAATTAAATAAGAGAAATTTTATTTGAATCTATATAACTTTTTTTTGTACTTAGCTTAAGCTTTAAATATGAGTAGTCACTTTTATCGTATTGCATAATTACCATCAAGTACAAGACGAAATTAACATTAACACTAAAATTTGTTAATAAACCCCACCCAATAATTTTAGAGCTTGTTCTCTAATCGGATAGTTCGGCACCCAATTGCCTTTAGAGTAAACAATTTCTTTAGCTTTGAGAACAACAATAGGGAGCTTCTCTTGCCATTCTTTGTTCTTCTTAGTTGCAAAGCTATGGATCTCATTCACAACCCTAATTGATAGCTAAATAGGTTGGGGTTAAAGTTTTATTTTTTTTCTTTCAACTTTCTGCATTTTTTGAGTAAGAGAACATAATTGTAGTGTATAATGCTGAGTTTTTACTTATTTGGTTCTTTTAAAGTGTTGTACTTTGCAATATATGTTGTTTCATGGGCAGAACACACAAACCGTAAAACCCTTTGGGATGGAACTATTTATGCTGTTAGCATGATAAGTCGAGGCGATGAGATTGTAAACCATTGAAGAATGTTGATGAAGAAGATTATGCAAGGAAGAGAGAAAGAGGGAGAAGTCGAAGATTGAGAGAGTTCAGAGAGAGAAGTAATCTTTGGAATTGTATTATCTTTCTTGTTAGTTACTATTGTTTGTTACAAGATATATATAGTTGTTTTGGTAGCCTGTACTCTAAGCTACATTATAACCAACTTAACTAACTCTATAAGCTCTCGATACATGTCCATTTCATAGCCGTAGGATCTTAATATTCCTAACATCCTTCCTCAAGCTCAGGGGTAGAGAAATTGAGCCTAAGATTGGCACAGTGAGTTTGAAAAAGTGGTGCAGAGAGTCCTTTAGTAAGAATATCAGCAAACTACTCATTCAAAGACACGAAGTGCACTTGCAATTGCTGTTTTGCTACCCTTTCTCGTACAAAATGTACATCAACCTCAATGTGCTTCGTGCTTTGATGTTGAATTGGATTACAAGTCCGTGCTATAGCAGATAAGTTGTCACAAAAGAGAAGTGGTTTTTCTACAACTGGAACACGCAGGAAATTCAACAGTTGTTTAATCCAATCGAGTTCAACAGTTGTATTTGATAAAGCCCAATATTCAACTTCAGTTGATGATCTAGACACAGTGTTTAGTGTTTTGTTTCTTTGACATCCATGAAATGGGATTAGAACCCAAGAACACCACAAGTCTAATAGTTGACCTTCTATCATTAAGGTCTCTAGCCTAGTCTGCATCACTATATGCGGTAATATCAAGTGAGCCTTTGACATAATGAATACCACAGCTTTGAGTAGCCTTTAAGTACATGAGAATCCATTTTACAGCCATAAAATGTGATTCCATAGGGCTTTGCATAAATTGACAGACCTGATTCACTGCAAATGCAATGTCAGGTCTAGTGAATGTCAAGTATTGTAAGGCACATTCTTGAGTAGTTTTTTGTAAGGAAAACATGGAGTAGTTTTTTGTAAAGTGAAAGATTATTGTAAGGCTTTCCATCATTGTTGAGTAGTTTTTTGTAGGGCAAACATGGAGTAGCACAAGGTTTGGACAACAACATTTCAGACTTAGTTAACAAATCTGTAACATATTTATCCTGGGGGAGAAATAAGTCATCATTCTTCTGCATAATTTGAATCCCCAGAAAATAGTGTAGTGGTCCCAAGTCTTTGATATCAAACTCCTTAGTGAGAGATTGAATAACCTCAGTAATGGCTTATGTAGCACTCCCTGTTATAATAATGCCATCAACATATAAAAGCAAGATCACCACATAATTGTCAACAATTTTCACAAACAATGATGAATCTGTATAAGTGGACTTCAACTTGGTAAAAACTTGGTGAACCTCTCACTCTAAGCCTTGGTGCCTGTTTCAATCCATATAGTGACTTATGAAATCTGTAAACATAGTCTTCATGTTTATAATCAACAAACCCAGGTGGTTGTGCCATATAAACTTCTTCTTGCAATATGCCATGAAAGAATGCATTTTTCACATCCAATTGTCTCGGTGTCCAGCCAAAATGTGTTGATAATGCTAGAACTAGTCTCACTGTTGTACGTTTAACAACTGGACTAAAGGTCTCTCCATAATCAATGCCATTTTCTTGATTAAATCCTTTAACCACTAGCTGTACCTTATATCTCCCAATGGAACCATTAGCATTCTTTTTTTTTTTTTTATCTTATTTGCACCTAACTAAGTTCTTGTGTTTTGGCAGTGGAACCAATGACCATGTACCTTGACTGTGTAAAGCTGAAATCTCATTTTTCATAGCAGCATGCCATACTGGGGATTTTAATGCAGATTTGTATGTTGCAGGTTCAACTTGAGACAAATCAACTCCTTCATATTCATGAACAGCAACAAGTAAAGCAATTTTCTTAATAATGCCACTATTTCACCTTGTTTGCATAGGATGTAAAAACTGGAGTAATAGAGAGAACACTTGCAGTTGTTCAGGTTGGAATTCAGGTACCACAAGGAGTGTAGAAGACAAGGGCTATGTTATTGCTGAATCAATGGATTGACTAACAGTTGAATCTTCTGCACTGCAATTAGAACTGTAGTGGAGTCTTCTGAAGATTGATTAATGACAGTATTTGGCATGACACTAGATGTAGGATCTAAAACTAATGGTGTGGGACCTGGTGATAAACTCATGGTGGAGTGATTGTGTGAATTTGGTAACACAAGAACATTATGTGATCTAGAACTGGAGTTGGTGTTTATATGCGTGATAAAGGTGGTGAAGAAAAGATAGAGTCAGGTTTAGACACCAAAGAATGGTAAGGAAGCTCTATCTCATCAAATATTACATGTCTAGAGATATACATTTTGTTTCTAGATACATCATAGTAGAGATAACCTTAATAGTTGGATGCATACCCCAAAACAACACATTTTGTTGTTCTGGGATCTAATTTGGTACTGTTATATGGTCTTAACCAGGGATAACAAGAACATCCAAATACTTTCAAATGTTGTATCTCATGTATGAAATTATGCAGCAATTCAAATGGAGACTTATTTTCCAATGAAGAAAATGGCATTCTATTGATTAGGTACACTGAGGTTTGGCAAGCAAAAAACCAAAACGAAGATGGTAAAGAAGCAGATTGTAACAAAGTGATGGATGTTTCACTAACGTGTCTATGTTTTCTCTTAGATATCCCATTTTGTTATGGTCTGTGAGGGCATGCCAGTTAATGCTTTATGCCTTTATCAGAGAGAAATTTTTGAAATGCTTTACTTATATATATTCACCACCACCGTCACTTTGGAGAGTTTTAATGGATACTTAAACTGGTTTAGAATGAAATTGTAAAATGAAACAAATATACCTGAAACTTCATTTTTATTGCTGATTGGGAAAATCCAATAATCTTTAGTACAATGATCAATGAAGGTTACATAGTATTTGAATCCTTCTAGAGACACACAAGGAGCAGGACCCCACACATCACTATGTACAATATCAAAAGGTTTTACAGACTTGACTACTGAAGAAGAAAAGAGCAGCTTACTAAGTTTACCCTCTAAACATGTGTGACATAGTGAAGGTGTTTTATCAGCAACACAAGGGACATGTGAAGATGTTAAAACTTGAGAAACAATTGGATTAGAGGGATGACTTAGCCTATTATGCCAAAGACTGACTGTAATTTGTTTTCCAAGAAAAGTTGCAATTCTTCTTTGATTGATATCTGCATGAGAATTTGGTGAGATGATCACAATCCATTGTTACATCCCTTTAACAGTGTCCTCTATGTGGCTTTGTCCTGAATCCAAAATGAAAATGCATTAAAAAATCAACCAATAATTATTATCCAAACATATCTTATGCACATATAATAAGTTTTGAGACAGTTTTGGCACATACAGAATATAATTAAGACTAATAGGCTACATTGGAGTTCTGAGAAGAGTGGAACCAATGTGAGAGATAGCTAAACCTTCACCATTAGCTATCAGATTGTCTCATTTGATGGATATAGAGTTGCCAATGAGAGATTACTTAACTTTGATGTCATGTGATTATTGGCACCTAAATTAGTAATCCAAACATATAGCTGTGAAGGTGCAAATGGCACTGAGAATGGATAATAAGTACCATTAGGTGTTGCAACATGCATAACAACCATTTGAGAAGTAGCATTCTTTTGAAGACATGTTTCTGCACTGTGATATGGATTTCCATAGATGGGGCACCCTTAGGGAACACTTGTATTTCGATATCTGCAAGCATCAGCAAGATGGTTATGGTTGCCACATATTTGACAATCCTGTGAGGAAGTTGTGTTTCTGAATCTACAAGTGGATGTCAAATGATTATTTTTCCCACAAATTTGGCAGATTTGAGCCTGAAAGCCATAATTCTATATTCTATGTGGTGATGTCCCAAGAATTCCAAGGGCAGGATTAGAATGAAAGTTCTTGCTATTACCAAATTTTGGATTGAAGTTGGAACAAAACTGATTGTTGCCTTTACTATTGTGATTAAAGGATTTATATGCATTTGAATTGGGACTCACATGCTTGCCATCAGAGTTGAAAAAAGATTGATTCTTAGAGGTCAAGCCATTGTTTTGTGCCATTAGTACAGACACCACAGGTGATGTAGAGACATTTTCAAGCTATGTTTCTTCAGCAAGTAATTGAGATCTAAGATCCTTCAATGATATCACAGTCCCACGACCCCTAATCACAGATCTTATGGTATTGAATTCAGGAGGCAGACCATTTAGTGTAAGAATCACATCATCATCATCAAAAAATACACTAGCAGCAGACAATAAATCTCTTGCTTTTTAATTTTCTACAAATATACAGTGATAGAATCATTACCCTTCTTTATAGTTTGAAGCTCATATTTGAGTTGAAAGATACTTGATCTTGTGACGGTAGAAAATTGTTCTTTAAGTAGGGTCCACAATTCTTTGGAGCTAGTACTGCTAATCGCACAAGAAATTGTAGCAGGAGACAAAGTTGCAGTAATCAACTGCATTAGTGCTTTATCATGCATTTTCCAGACCCTGTAGTCATTAGATTGAACCCGTATAGAAGAATCACTACACAGAAGTGTAGAATTATCAGAAGAATCTTGATCAAACTGGGCAGGACAAGGTATCTAACTATCAACAAAACCAATGATACTATGGCCTTCAAGAAGTAACTGCATCTGGAAATGCCATGCCAAATAATTCGTCTCATCCAGTTTCACGTTTACGGAACTTGAAACTGATGAAATCAAGGAAGCAATTGGAGATTGTAGAATCTGTAACTAATCAGCTGTCACCATTGTTGTAGATTATGATGAATTCCCAAGAAATCTTGATAGAGAACAACCCGCAAACACTTGGTGTGTATGCTTTTGACAACGGAGGATCAGAAGAAGAGGTGAAGACGAAGAACCCAAATCACCAGAAAAGATGGCAGAGAAAGATTATAGATGTACAGAAGCAAAGAAGCCAAGATCAAAACAACGTCAAGCTTTTTATGCTTGTTTCGGTGATGATACAATGTAAACCATTGAAGAATGTTGATGAAGAATATTATGTAGGAAGAGAGAAGCAGGGAGAAGTCAAAGATTGACAGAGTTTAGAAAGAGAAGTAATCTTTGGAATTGTATTATCTTTCTTGTTAGTTACAATTGTTTGTTACAAGATGTATATAGTTGCTTTGGTAGCTTGCACTCTAAGCTAACCATAACCAACTTAACTAACTCTATAATCTCTTGGAGCCATAGGATCTTAATATTCCTAACAGAGATGAGACCACTGAACTAGAGAATTCTTCAGCCTTGTATTGATATTGTTTAATATTTGTTTAGGAATATGCATATGTAGTCTTCCACTTAAAAAAAATGTTATGTTTTAATTTTGTAAAACTGCCCAGCTGCTCTCAATTTGGGGTGCATAGCAAGAAGAGCTACGAGGAGTCAATGAAATACTAATCCAAGGTGTTAACTGATACTTGTCACTTTTGATGTCCCTATCGTTTCTCCTAGTGTAGTAAAAGATGCTAGTCAAAATGATTACACGTCCGATTCGCAGTATGCATTGTTTCAAGTTATGTGAACCCCAATAACATGGAAGATTCATAAACAAGTAGAAAATTCACCAAATTATTCAACTTGTCCTTAGAAGTCGAACTCCATAAAGCTTTTATTCCCATAAAGAAGTAGAAACTTTACCAAATTATCCAGTTTGGGATTTTATTATGAACTGGGTTTGTGAATGTAATTTAGATAGTAAATTTGGGTTTAAAGAGATATTAATTCTTTAATTTAAAATAATATGGATGTAGAAAATAAGTAGTTGAATGTGAAAAAAAGTTATACGGGTTCAAATAAAATTTCTCTTACATCAATATTCTTTTTCATAACTAGATCTATATTTGGCTCGTCAAGCACTACCCGAAGACAAAAAAAATTTGCATGCAGTTCTACAAAATAAAAAGACATACGAACAATCGTGACAGACCTCATATAATTCCCAACTAAGAATATATATGCATAATGCCAGCCAATAGTCTCAAAACCATATCCCTACAAAACTATAAATGATGACATGCATATAGACCATAGAGGCATAAGACTGACTATCCGTATGGGTTTTTACCTCTGGAAATTTGAACTGCATTTTGCATGTGGATGTCAAAAGATGTATCGGTATCCTATATATTGTTCTTTATTGAAGAAAAGAAAAAAAATGGTTTAAGATGCTCTAAAATTAAATGGGAGAATTGGTCACTAGCTGACTCTTTTCTAAAGCAGTTTAGGTAGATCGAAATCACTCTAACCAAGTGCTACCATGATGTTTTACAGCTATTCGCAAACCAGGTGTTAGAAAATTCAAATTTTAATAATATAGATATATGCATGCTTGTCATCACCTCCATATGATATCAAAGCTAAAAATCTAGAACATGGGATTTTGCATTTTAATTTGGGTTTCCAAAAACCAAGATTCGGGTTTTTGTGATTTTGTCTTTCATCAAAAGTCGCAGCGATATCCAATTATATTCCAGTGCCCAGGAGAGGAGAAAGTCTTTGGTCCCGAAATTGACCACCCGACTCATTCGGCTGAGACTCAAAAAATTTGTCATAACCCACCGACCCCTGATTTGAAGTCGACCACTACGGCCATGTTTTGGAGAAATTCCTGGAAAGTGGTGGACCGTCAGCCCAAACAAAAAAAAAAAAAACTCGAAAGTGGTGGACCAATGGAGTGGTGTGAGACGAGATGAGATCATTACCGCAAATGGGTCTCAAAATAGGATGCTAGCAATCTTCTGGTTTTTGCTCTTCTTTGCATTTTTAATGTTGTTTGATGATCAGATTCTCTACTTTCTAGATTACACTTTAAAAATTAATTTTGTAAAAAATAACCAATCAGAAGTTATGCAATCTTTCAATTAACACTGTCAAAATTTTAGTGTTTTATGTAAAAAACATGGTACATCTATTTATTGGATAACTATTTAATAACTAAGAAATTTTCAATATAGTTAAATTTTTTGCATGATTAATCTTTAATTATGAGGATTTGCTAGCAGTCCTCGACTAGCAAATAGCTTCTTTTTTTCTTTTTCTTTAATTAACAAGAAAAGGTAGTCGTCTCTTTTCAACTCATATTTCTTTCTACAAGGGTGGTGCTATTCATACACCCATTTTATCTCCTACACATCGTTTGTTAATTTTTGTCTTTTGATCTTCTTCAATTTATTTGGTCCAAAGGTTAAAAATTAAAAAGAATGTGTGAGAAGTAAAAGGAGTGTTGGATAGCCCATCCCTTCTACAAATGCGGTGCCATTGTCGTGGTTGTTTACGTTAAGTTTGTTAGGTATATTTAGTCGTCTAAATGTATAAATAACTCAACGGTGTATATACCAAGTAGCATGATGAACTGATTCAGTTGGATGACTAGATATTGGATAGTTCCGATTATGAAATTTCTACATGAAAATACTTTATTTGCAAGTGGGAGATTGAGCTAATCCCTAGAGGAGGAATGCAAGAATACACACACACACACACACACACACACACACACACACACACATTGTTCTAAAAATGGGCATAGGCAGCGCCTAGGCAGTAGTCGGCGATGTGCCGCTTCAATTAGGTGCCAATTGGTAGACAAAAGCGATGAGGTGTTAGGCGCCCACCTAGGCACTCCAGGTGGCCTAGGCAATGTCAAAGCGGTCCTATTTTTCTAGCTTTCTCTCCTAGCCGCCGTTCTTCGGTCGCCTTTCGCTTGGTCACACCAAGTCACGACCTCAGATTTCCCAATGAAATCTGAGTGAATAAGAGGGAGGGAGAGACAAAGAGAGAGAGAGAGAGAGAGAGAGAGAGAGAGAGAGAGAGAGAGAGAGAGAGAAATAGAAAGAGAGAGAGAGAACGATCTACGAGATATATGAAGGGAGGGAGAGAGAATAATCTGCTACAGAGGGATGGAGGAGAAGGGAGAGAGATCGTTGGTCTGTGCAGAAAGGGAGACAGAAGAGAGAAACGACAGATGAAAATGAAAAGAAAAATGGGTGGGTGCGGCTAACTTTACTGGGAAATTTAGAAAACTAACCAAAATTTGGAACACATGTAGAATTATAGCCACTGTTTTAAATTTATTATAATTATAACCAAATATTAACATAAAAGTACTAATATACCCTTAATGACTAAAGTCCTTCACAATCATGCCATGCCCTCCTCCTCCTCTTCCTCTCCTCGTCATCCTACTTCATAGCTGTCACAAACTTACTCTCACCACCTAGCCTCTCCGCAATGCTTCAAATGGCTCTTCAAATCCGCCACCACTGAGAAGCTCCTTCTGTTGTCTCAGCTGCACGAGTACATTTTTGGGCAGTGGCTCTTATTGAAATGATTCTTCACGCAAATCACCGATTTCAACGGTCGGAACTTCTCGTGCGCCTTGTTCCTGTTTCACCGACATGCTGATGAGAAAGTCATTTCTTCACCCGATGTAGTCAAGAGAGGTTTTCTTCTTCCTCAAAATTTTCTGTTCTGCTAACACTTCACTTGCCGTCTGATTTGATAATTTAGTAAATATAAAAATCAAATTGCTAGTGATAAACCCATGTTTGTTTCACTGAGAATTTGAGTTCTACACTTTTGGATTTCAAATGAGTTGCTAGTGATTTGATTTCGATATCGAAACGGCCCCCAGATGGGTAATCTGTTGTAATATTCAATACCCACAACTTATTTTTCTTTGAAAGTTTGATATTTGTGCTTAATTTTGTATAAGTAATGTATTGAGTTTCTTGTTTGCTTGCTTTATTTTCTTATAGGTTTGGATTGTGCGTATTGGCGTGCCAGGTTGGTTAGTTTTAAGTAAATTTCTCGTCTCTGACCTTGCAAAGTCAGGCTCTTTAACTAATATTTGCAACTATTTCGACCCAGTACCATTACCATGTCCATCTGGTCCCTGCTGATTAGAGCGTTGAGTGGATTGATTCGGTGAGAAAACACTACAGCGCAACCATTAGTCGGACCATCAAGAGATTCCGGAGTGGGACTGCCGGGTCCGAGTCCTCATTCAGAGACTCGAGGAAGCTGTTCGGCGGCGTAGGAAAAGGCAACTGAATCGGAGGAGACAAATGCCAGAACCTATTTGTAAAAGATTTATGTATGCGAGGGTATTTTAAAACTTTCACATGGATTTTTGGTTAAATTTATAAGAATTGCAATGGGCAGGCTAAATTCTATTTCGTGGTACAAAATATGGCTAGTTTACCAAATTTCCCAACTTTACTGGGTTAATAAAGTGTTTTAAATTAAAAGTTTAGTGGCAATTTCTTAAAGATTTTTAGCAGGCCCATCTTCAATTTTTTCAAAGAAAATATGGCCCAATAATAATTTGAAAATTATGATCTTAAAACAAACTCTTAAGCTTTATACAATACTTATATATATTAATAATATTTATTTTTGTATGTTTTATATTTTATTTTTTTAACATGTATGATTTTTTACTTAAACATGCACTTATTTATATATTATAAAATAAATTTATTAAAAAAATACAAATTCGCGTAGTCTGCCTAGGCGTTAGGCTTCAGCCCGCCACCCGACTAGCGTCTAACGTTTTTTAGAACCATGTATATATGTATCAATGTTTCTACACACACAAAGCAAAAGCCGTTTATGACTAAATTAGAATTCAAGACTCTTATCAAATAACGGTCTATTAAAATGTAAACTATCAAGTGGTAGATTGTCAAGCTATATAACTCTTTCTCTTTAGTTCATTGTGTTTTAGGTTGAGACTCTCACCTCACCTTAATATAACTAAGAGTCCAAGAATAATAATATTGCGTGTAACTAAAATTATGTAAATAATTAAAAAGAAAATAAGAGTACAACAATATTCTATAAATAAGGATGAAATAATAAACAAATATATACAATGGTGAAGCCACGTGAGGGCGAGGAGTGGCGGCTGCCACTTCCCTTGCTGGAAAACACCATTGGAGAGCTAGGTTTTGCCCCCTCCCCTCGCCGGAAAACCGACTAGTGCAGCCTATCTGTTTCTAGTGTTCTGTTTCTGCTGTGTGCAGCAGCAGTAGATTTGGGTTTTTTTTTTTTTTTAAAAAATCCAGGCCAAAACGATGTCGTTTTGATCCTGGTAAAAAAAATTAAAAATTTTAAAATAAAACGACGCCGTTTTGGATGTTTGAAAGAAAATATATATATCTATAGGGGGACCACGTGTCGTCGTGTCCTCCCTTCTTTCAGTCCATTCAGCCTCTTGTCCCCCTTTATTGTTTCAACCTCTCCCATTCGTCAATCAGAGATAGAGAGAGCAGCTTTGCCCCAAAAATCCCAGCAGCCAACGCCCAACGGAACAGAAAATTTAGGAAGTTGATTCCCGTTGGCTTTTTGCAGCCATCACCAGCCACTCTTCAGCCGCTGAAGTCTGAGCTGCCAGCTTCCAGCCTTCAATCAAAGGTAAATTTTTTATTTCCTAAATTTATAACCCCAAACCCTAATTAATTATTTAATACAAATTTCGTTTAATTGGTATAGAATCATATGGTAATGCACTAATATGGTTATTGGTTATTGATTATTGATATGATTCTATGATTACTGATATGAAATTATGAAATTATTTTTTAGGGTGAAAAAAAAAATTGAATTCTTGATTATTAGTTGAAATGATTAGTTGAATTGAATTTTTATTTATTGAATAATTTGTATGTTTATTGGTATTGATTAATTGAATTGTGGTTGGATTAGTTATTATGCATACTGTAGTATAGTCTACTTTAGGATTAAAAGTCTAAGATTTATTTTTTCTTTCCATTTTACAGTTACATGATGGAATGATACTATAAGAAACAATGCTTAAATCTTCCTTCAAACATTTTGGGTAGTCCTTCTCCTTCAAATATTCCAAGTAGTCCTCCTCCTCCTTCAAATATTCCAAGAAGTCATCCTTCGAATATTTCGAGTAGGCCACAACAAAGTGAGGCCACTGAGTTGGATGAAATATTGGCTAATCTTCCTACAAACCCTGCATATAGACGTTGAATGCTTGATTATCCACCTAATTATCGTGAAGCAATTCGTAGACACTATCTCCAAAATGATCATTGTCAACCTAGAGACCACATCATGCCAAGAAAAGTTAGCGATAAATGATGTTTTATCATCAGTTGGTTTGATAAGTTTAAGTGGTTGGAGTATAGTATATCAAAAGATGCTGCATTTTGTTGTTATTGCTATCTTTTCAAATGTGATTTCGATCAAATGGGTAGCACTGGAAGTGATGTCTTCACTGAGAAGGAG
This sequence comes from Malus sylvestris, assembly GCF_916048215.2. NCBI lineage: Eukaryota > Viridiplantae > Streptophyta > Magnoliopsida > Rosales > Rosaceae > Malus > Malus sylvestris. The sequence goes on from NC_062261.1 coordinate 32,181,364, forward strand.
TTTACAAATTGGAAGAAAGGACTCGAAAATCTTCAAGTCCATGAGGGAGGTGTTGGAAATCTTCATAATAAAGTTGTACAACAAGCTAGAGATTTGAAGACACAAAAACAACCCATTGAAACATTTGTGATTAAGCAAATCGATGAAGCTCGCATTAAGTATCATACTTTATTGAGTGCCTCACTTGAGTGCACAAGATGGTTGTTGGGACAAGGTTTGCCTTTTTCATGGTCACAATGAATCGTTGAAATCAAGCAATAGGGGTAATTATTTGGAGCTTATGCAATTTCTTTCCAAGCATAATGAACAAGTTAGGAAGGTTGTGTTTGAGAATGCTCCCAAGAATCTTAAGTATAATTCTTCCGATATTCAAAAAGATCTTGTCCGCGCTTGTGCCATTGAATTTGTAGATGCAATCGCTAAAAACATGGAATGTGCATTTTTTTTTTCTCTTTTGATTGTTGGAGTATGTGATTCTTCAACTAAAGAGCAAATGGCGGTGGTATTGCGTTATGTGAACAAAAAAGGAGAATCAAGTGAAAAGTTTTTGGGTGTTCAACATGTCTCCTCTACAAACTAGTAGCTCGCTTGAAGAGGCCATTGAGAGATTGTTTGCTACAACAAATTTGAGTATGTCCAAGTTACAAGGACAATGCTATGATGGAGCTAGTAATATGAGAGGTGACTTAAATGGTCTTAAAACAAAGATTTTGAACAAATACCCTCAAGCATTTTATATTCATTGTTTTGCACACCAACTCCAACTAGCTCTTGTATTCGTGGCAAAGGAAAATGAGGATGTTGCCAATTTCTTCATCGATGCTAGTAGTTTGGTGAATCTTACTGGATCATCATGTAAGCGTCGTGATGCATTTAGAGAGAAACAACAAGAACAAAATTAGAAAGCTCTTGATCTTGGTAATCTTGAAACTGGGAGAGGGTTAAATCAAGAAAGTAGTCTCATGCGTCCATGTGATACACTATGGAACTCCCATTATGGTACTATAGTTAGTATTATTGTTATGTTTGAAGCCGTGGTGGAGGTGGTTGAATGGATTAAAAGTGACCGCAACCAAGATAATCTTGGTGAAGCAACTAGGTTATTCAAAGACATACAAACTTTTGATTTTGCGTTTCACCTTTTCTTGATGAGACTTATATTAGGAATTACAAATGAGTCATCACAAGCATTGTAAAAGAAAGATCAAGATATTGTGAATGCGATGGTGTGAGTGAAAGTATGCAAGCAAATACTACAATCCTTGAGAGATGATGACTTTGGGGACTTGTTTCATGATGTAGAAAAGTATTGTAAGAAGCATGATATTATCGTTCCTAACATGAAGGATTTGCATTTCGTACCTGGAAAATCAAGACGAAAAGCTTCAAAAATCACAAACTTCCATTACTATTGTGTGGACCTCTATTTTCAAGTCCTTGATATGCAACTAAAGGAATTGAATGAGCGCTTCAATGAGGTAAACACCGAGTTGCTTCTTTATATGGCATGTTTGAGTCTGATGAATAATTTTGCATCTTTTGACAAAGCAAAATTGTTCGTTTAACCCAACTTTATCCTCAAGATTTTGAGCGTATGGACCTCATGAATCTTCCAATTCAACTTGACAATTACATTCATGAAATAAGATGCATAGTAAGTTTTCATCATTGGGAGGAATTAGTGATCTTGCAAAAAACCGAGAGGTGTGAAGGCTATATGTTAATGTATAAGCTTTTTACATTAGCTTTGGTGTTACCAGTTGCAACCGCTTCGGTGGAGAGAGTTTTTTCTGCTACGAAGATTGTGAAAACACCATTGCATAACAAAATGGGAGATCAATGGTTGAGTGATAGCATGGTTTTTTACATTGAGAGATATGTATTTGCTTTTATTGATAATGAGCCTATTATGCGACGTTTTCATGACATGAAACCTCGCCAGCAACAATTGTAATTTGTTTATATTGATTAATTATGGAAGACATTACTATATAAAAACATTTAGTTGTTGCCATTTTTCTTTAACCTTGCACTCTTTTTAAGTTCGTCCCTTCCCCTGAGAAATCCTGGCTTCGCCACTGAATATATATATATTGATATGCACACAACTGTTAGGGGGAGAAACTAGCTAGTGTGCACAATACAAAGTCAAAATCTGGAAAACCCTGATAAAATGAGCATGCGTTTTATAGATTTCAAGACATCCATATACCTCGCTGCGTGTTAACTGAGAGTTAGATATGTCTTGCATTGTAATACTAATTTATTGTTGTGAGCCATGAGGTTTATAAAATATTTCACTTCTCGTGCTACTTGTTTCCATCAAGATAGAGAGATACATAGGCGCGTTGATCTCATCTTTACAGCACAGCAGAGCATGAGACAATTTGTCTGCTACTAAAGTGTCTCTTAGAATCCAATACCTTCCATATTCTTCATGGATGGCAATACGTACACAACAACAATTGATGGCTGACCACAAAATTATAAATAGTTAATCTTACTCTGATAAGCAGGTTGATATATCACCAAAACCTATAGTTATATATAGGGGAGTCTAAGTAACCCAAGGCTTTTTTACTTTTCAATGGCAAACAAAGCTCCACACGTCTAATATTGAATTAATAATCAATACATTAACCAGAATCAAAATCATGTACAAGTTTACATTTGTTTTTCTAGGGATACAATTTCTATGATACGAATATCATCGAAAGAAATCAGAGGACTCATATGTAGTACTTATTAAATGAGATTTGAAAACTGAATTATAGTAGTTGAATTGTGTAAGCTCAACTCAATAATGAGTGAGTGTTCATTCATTCCTTTATATAGAATTACAAATGATGAGGTTGTTACAATTGAAAGATAAAATACAAATATTTGAATTAGATATAGAAGTATTTGAAAGAATTGTGCAGATGATGGACTGTGTTATTTGAAAGAATTGTGTAGATGATGGACTGTGTTGTTACAATAGCAATGCGGAAGTTTGAGATGAGACCAAACTCTTATGTTGCAGACTGCAGTGGGAAGATTTCATTTGTACTGGTGGTGCTGACGTGGACTGATCTTTAAGGTTTGTAGAATTATCTAGAATAGGTTTATCACAGCCCCGCAAGCTGACAGGGCGTTAACGAACTGGAAGCTTAGAGATTAGATAATTGAAGCGCATAGAGGATAAACCCTTTGTTAAAAAGTCTGCAACTTGATCTGTTGTGGCAACATAACCAACGTCGATCTGTTGAGAATTATCTTCTCCCTGATATAACGATAATATACTTCAACGTGACACATGCGGCCTTAGTAAACTGGGTTAGAAGTAGCAGCAATGGTACTGATATTGTCACACTAGAGACAAGGCGGAGGTAATGGCAGATGTAAGTCACGAAAAATATTGCAAAACCATGATAGATGTGCAAAGGTGTAGGCAAGCTAACGATACTCAGCCTCTGTGCTGGACCTTGACCACCATGTTGTTTTTTCAAACTCCAGGAAATTACATTGTCCCCAAGAAATATGCAGTGACCTTCAATGGATTGAGGATCATCGGGATCGCCGGTGTAGTCGACGTCAGCAAAGGCAGTGATCATGGATGCCTTTTAACTACCTTAAGATGTGTTTCACTGCAGCCCAATATGCAGTAGTTGGAGAGTGCATGAACTGGCACACTTAGTTGACAACGTACACAATATCAGGGCGTGTAAATAAGAGGTATTGAAGGGCACTCACGGCACTACAAAAAAAAGTTCCATCCGAGAGAGCCTCACCTTCATATAAACTCAAATGTCGACCACTGGAAATTGACGTGGAGATTGTTTTGGCATCAATCATGTTAAGCTCCAAAATATATTTGGATTGAGTGAGATACATAGAAAAAGGTGTCCGTGAAACCTCCATGCCCAAGAAATAATGTAAAGGCTCTAGATCTTTCATTGCAAATTGAAGTCCAAGCTGTTTGATAAACTGAGACAACTGAGCATCGTTGTTCCCGGTGATTAAGATATCATCAATATAGATTAATAGATAAATGATTGTTGAGCCATCAAAATATGTGAAAAGGGACAAGTCAGCTTGGGAATATATGAATCCCAAGTCTTTAAGTTTCTGGGAAAAACATTGGAACCAAGCACGAGGTGCTTGTTTCAGACCATATAAAGATCTTCGAAGACGACACATATATGAAGAGATCTGAGGATCGATGAACCCTGCAGGCTGCCGCATGTAAACTTCCTCATTCAAGGTCCCATGAAGGAAGGCATTTTGAACATCAAGTTGTCTTATAGGCCACTAGAAGTGAAGAGAAATAGAAAGAATTAGATGAATGGTAGCATGAGTGACTACAGGACTGAAAGTCTCCCCAAAATCTATTCTTTCTTGTTGATGAAAACCATTGGCTACAAGTCTCATTTTAAAACGCTCAACTGAACTATCAGACTTCTATTTTATGCAATCCACCCATTTATTTGGCAACACATTCATGGAAGGCTGATAGGGAACTAAAGTCCAAGTGCCAGTGCGCTGTAAAACGTTGAATTCCTCTGACATTGCTTAGCGCCACTGGAGACTTATTTGCCTGTGAGAAACAGGTTGGCTCAACCAAAGAATTAGTAACATCACTGATATAAGCATACTTAGGATTAGGTTTTCGAATACTTTGTTGACCACGCATAATTAGGATTAGGTTTTCGAATACTCTGTTGACCACGCGTAATCATGCAATGAATGGACGAAGGATCGTGAGAAGAGACATTGGCTGTTCCAATATTCATGGGATTAGATGTAGTGGTTGGTAGGGAATAGGTGCCTGGAGCAAAGGGAGGTAGGGTAGAAGTAGGAGAGGGTGGAGGGTGCAGTGGAGTTGAAATGGTGGCGGAGAAATGTGGTAAAGGTTGTAGTGGAATAGGATTAGGAATGTTAAGGATAGGTTGAGGTTGACGATATTGAAAAGAGTCAATATCAAGGACTGTGTCTAGGGCGCTGGTGGATGACAATGGTGGAGTAACAAGTTCTTTATATGGAAAACGCTTTTCATTAAAAACAACACGACGAGACATGAAAGACTTCCATGTGGAAGGATCATAAGATTTGTATCCTTGATAAGTTAATGAATAACCTAAGAAAATGAATTGTTTTGAATGAAATTGAAGTTTAGTATCAGTGTATGGACGTAAATAGAGAACAAGCACAACCAAATACTTTGAGAAAATCATATTGTGGTGATTTGGAAGACAGTTTTTGAAACGGAGATATGTCATTCAAAATCTTGGTGGGAAGACTATTAATCAAATAGTTGGCAGCATGAAAAGCATCATCCTAGAAAGTTTGTGGAAGAGAAGCATGAGCAAGTAGGGTTAAACCAATTTCAACGAGATGGCGATGCTTTCGTTCCACGAGACCGTTTTGCTCAAAGGGCATGATGAACAAAGGTGTGAAAGACTTCATGTTTTAATTTTAAGGGATAAAGCCATGCATACCGGGAAAAATCATCCACCAAAACAACATAGTACTTGTAACCATTAATTGAATATGAAGGAGAAATCCATACATTCAAATGTATTAATTCTAAAGGAAAAGACGACGTTGACGAGGACAAATGAAAAGGCAACTTATGGCTTTTGCCCAAAGGGCATGATGAACAAAAGTCGTAGGTTGCAGTACCATGTAATGGTAATTTATTGTTGGAAATTAAACTACGTAAAACAGAAAATGCAGGGTGACCTAGCCTAGAATGCCAAATAGCATCCGACGCTCTAACACCAACAAATGCAGAGACTTCATTGTTGACCATAGAAGAACTTGAAAACGGATAAAAGCCATTTCTACTCCGGCCTTGTAAAAGCATCATCCCCGTTTGAAGGTCTTGGACATGGTAGGAACTGGGAATATAAGGTTAGTGAACAATTATTGTCCTTGGTGAATTGATTTATGGAGATAACATTAGTTGAGGCATTAGGGCAGTGAAGGGTGTTTGGGAGAGTAAAAGAGTGATTTGGTGTGTGAATAAAGGACATGCTAACATGAGAAATTTGCGAACCTGATTCGTCAACCACTCCATTGACATTATCTGTACTAGTGTATGGGTGTGGATTCAAAACCTGATTCAAGTTACTGGTGATGTGTGCATTTGCGCCAGAATTAAAGAGCCAGTTTTGAAGACCAGTGGAAGAGGTAGATGCTGAAGTAGGTGCAACAGCAGCATAGGCTTGGAGACGAGAAGCCGAGACACGACCTTCATTGGCCATGTTCAGCATATTGAAACAATCAATGGCAGAATAACGGTGACGATGACAGATTTGGCATTAGATGCGACCACCATTTTAAGTTGGAGATGGATGAGAGAACACCATCATGAGCAGGTATGGGTGGATGAGCAGGCTAGCCTTGAGCCAGAGGGCGAGGAACAAACTGACCACACCACCGTTAAAGTGACCACATCCACCCCTAGGAGCACCACGACCACGATAAAGGCCTGAAAGGCCCCGTCTAGTAGCAAGGGCAATGGGCCTTTTTTTTTAACATAGTGTGAAGTTTTTTACATCTTTATGCACCTAAAAGGAAAGCATCCAAGTTTTTTACATCTTTCTGCACCTAAAAGGAGAGCCTCCAAGGCACTGTAGGTAATGACCTCATCTCGTGCTTGAGCAGAAGCAATGGTACTCTCATAAGCAAGGCCAACATTGTTTAAAATAACAACAACGAGATCAGAATCAAAGATAGGAGAACCAAAGAGGGGGAGAGTATCAGCGAGAAAATGGATACGGTCAAGAAACTCAACAATAGCCGAGTCACCATAATGGGTATTCATAAGCTCACTTCACAATTAAAGGAGATGGCCAGTAGATTGGGAAGCATAGCATTCATGTAAACAAGTCCATGTAGAACAAGAACTTGTCTTACCAATGAGAGAGGCAAGGACAATGGGATGAACCGAATTGTTGATCCATGAGGGAACCATGGCATCTTGTTGAACCCATGCATCGAATTCAGGGTTGACTTCATCAGTGATTTTGCCTTCATCAACCTTCAAGAAAGCAGGAGAACATTTGTTGGTTCCAACGACAAAAGACACCATATTCCTGCTTCGAAGCAAGGGCAACATCTAGGCATGCCATAATGGATAGTTAGTACGATCCAACTTTATAGTTAGAAAGTTGGAAGCATTGGGAAGAGAGAGGAGGGCAATGGGATTGGAAGAACTGGAACTTGACGCCATTGGGAAAAAATTTTTTTTTTTTAAGTTTTCAGTTATTAGATTGTCAGCTCTAAGATACCATAATGGAGATTTGAAAACTGAGTTATAATAGTTGAATTGTGTAAGCTAACTTAAATTTCTGGCTTAAATTTCTAGGTATGCATGTCAATTAATCTTATCGGAGGAGGAATGAAGCAATATGTATGAAACTATTATCTGTGAAAGGGAGAGAACACCCTTGCTTTGTAGTTTATCTATTTCCCGAACCAAACCGATATCCCAAAATTCTGGAATACCGAAATTTTGGGTCGGTTTCGGATTTTGAAATCTCATCTCGAAAGGGATTGGTTCGGGGAATCAGGCTTGGGCAGCCCTTGGTATTCGTCTTCACTTGTAACTAAGAGGTCTTATCGATTATCGCTAAAGATGAATTTGAACCACATTATTGTTAACCTATTGTGAGGATAAGTTCAACCCTTCCTTTTAGTTAGATAATATCGTTTATTAAAAAAAAAAAAAAAAAAAAAAACTCTTGAGACTCTTCATAAACTACCTCATGTTTTTTATACAATATTTTTTATAGAGTTGGTGCGAAAATTGACATAAAATTGTGCTAAAGTGTATATGGAAGATCTCACTTTAAGAAATGCTCATTATCATTTCTTCTCCTAAATATTTTAAGAGGGTTCCATTCTCTTATTTCCTAACCACCTTATATTTTCACCCCCAATTAAAAATAAAAAGAGAACATTTTCACACCTATGATTACTCCAAAGTAACCTTAAAACTCCAATATTTTTTTTCCTTGAATCGACCCACTGTTCCCTTCGTTAAACTCAATATTGACGAATTTATTGGTAAGTTGATAGTTTCTCAATTTCCCAACCTTTTAGATCTGTAAATTAAGCCTTCAAGCATCTAATTGAAACAAACAAATAAAACCAGATACAGTTAATATTTTGCTCTATGAAGACCAACTTTAGTAAGTTTTATTGTGGTTTATTAAACTCTTATCTCTCTGTATTCTTCGTCAATTTTGTCGATCAAATCAGAAAGCCCATCTGAAGAGCACCCAAACTAGTATTCGTCCTACTGCAAACAAACCCAAAGTTTTAAGTTGTTCCACTTTTCCACTATTTACGTTTATACCATGAATCATTACTTAAATTCAAAGAATTGCATAATATCTTTGCAAAATCAAAGTTATCTTCAATATGAGCTGCAAACACCGAAAGGGAGCAACAACTTAAATCATGGATCTTTCACTTGGTTTTGGGTCGGGTTGTAAGGAGTGGTAGTGAGCTGGAGAGAGACAGGAAGAGGCGGGGCCACCTATGTCACTTTAGTTCCGAAACAAAAACACTTTCTGTATATTTTGTTTATGTCCTATGTAAGTTTGTAATTGGGTAAACTTGTCATTAAAACTTTCATTAAAAAGTCGATGAGATAATAAGACAATGAGGTGAAAGTGTCACTCTATATTTAAATTGTGTTTAGTTAGCACAAATAGGACTCTTTAGTATTGACAAAAATTTTTGTTAAGAGTTTTAATTTTCAAAGAAGATAATTGAAAACTAACAAATTATTTAAATCCTTCTGTTTTGCTTTGGCAAGCAGCAACGGGAGGTTAAGAGCATGTCCACCGATTGGTGGAAAGTAAGGGTAAGGGCTCAAATGATGTCCTCCAACCCAAAATGTCATCTCTATCAGCCCAAATTGACAAGGGCAAATTGATGGGTCAAGAACTGTCTGTTCAAAAGCCTAAGAAAAATAAGACCGACCTTGCAAAATGGGCAAGCTGACACCAGCCACTATTTTAATTTTTTTTTTCTCTTAGAAGCGTGTAACACACGCTCAAAAATAGATGTGTGGCTAACAATAGCTGTAGGGGTGGGTCTCGCTGCAGCAAAGCTCCAGCGGGGTGTGACTTGAGGTGAGTCGTTAGATTTCTAACATGAAAAATTAAAGGGAAATTTAACAAAAAGCACCTGGTATTGTTTACTTTAACGAAAAACCACATTTTTACACTAAAAAGTCAATCGTGGTACTATTCACTTTACCCTTTATTTTGTCCTTATCATTAAAACTCAAAATTTTCAAGCCCTTTTCATTAGTTTTCCTAAAATTAAAATGTCACCGTTGAGGTACATGGTGCGTTCTAGTGTATCCGTTTTCACATCATTTTGAAAATCAATGGCCAAGATTAATCCAACGAAAAAAAATTTAAAAACAGAAAAAATTAAAATAAAAAGATAGAAAACAAAAATTAGGCCATACGTTGGATGTCCTAACACCACGCATTGGATGCCCCAAGTTGTGGGCTAATGAGAATAATATTATTTTAATATTGTACTACCTTGTAGTACTGTGATTTTGCTTTGTATTTCAAATAAATAATTGAAAATAGACAATCATTTCATTTTCATGGAATAAATTTACAAGGCAAAAAAAAGCTCTTACCCTTTTCAAACGGGTTAAGTTGCATAAACACAAGTAAAATTCAAAGTGAATAGTAAGAGCAAGTTAATTGCCCTTGCCTTTTACCCTTGCCCTAAGCAGGTATTATTTACTGTAAATGGTAATTACCTTGTTGCAACTTCACCCCCTTAGTAATCCACTAACAAGTGGACTTGCTCTTATATGACATACATCTCAACAACGATGAGTTTCGTTTGTTTTATGTAAACAATTTTGACAGATTTGTTAACAGATTTTGACGGTACAAGGGCAAAGAGAGATCCAAGTTGAGGGTCAGGGGTTAAATGACAATTTTTCAAAGCACTTTTATTGTCTATGCATTCGTTCTTAATTTAATTTACTTTCTCGCAAGTAGATTAAGTTTCAATTCCTTTTACATTCTCTCTCGATTTTCGCCTTCACTGTTTCACAATATTTGGTTGTTCGTTCAAAGTTTTGTTTTTATGGTAGAGAAAGAACGTAGGTTGAAAAGAGGTTCTTTGCTCGACCGTTCAATCGTTTGATTAGAAATCAAATTCAAGGTGCAAACATAATAATTTCCTCATCTTTTTTACGCCGGTCAATCTTGACGACGTAATGCCACACTCGCTCATCTAAACCAGAGAAAGATCAAAATCCTTCAAGACCGCCCGAACTGGTCCGAATACACTAAAAAATCTCTCTCGTTTGCCTAAAGCTCAATACTTCGGTTGCAGCGTTACGAAAAAAAAGAGCGGCAAATGGACAAAGAGAAATCATCTCTCTCCTTTGGACTCATCAGAAAGAGGATATTATCTTAATTCCATCTTTGAATGCCCACTAATACGGAGAGTGGCAAAGGCAAATAGATCAGATTACAGCGGAGCAGCTGCCGTCGCGGACTCCAAACTCCACTATTACAGTGAGCGAGGCAGAGGCAGAGGCCAAAATCCAAACTTGAAAGAAAGGAAGGAAGGTAGGAAAAATGGCGATAACGCTCAACAATGGGTTCAAAATGCCAGTAGTGGGTCTGGTGTTTGGCGCATGGAAGGAAAAGAAATCAGAGACCTCGTTATCAATGTCCTCAACCTTGGCTTTCGCCATTTCGATTGCGCTGGTATCCAACTATCCATCGTCATTTCTTTCTCTCCTTCACTTTCTCACCTTAATTCTCACCCAACTTTACACTTTGTTGTTTGTTCATATGGGTTTGATTTCTTTCCTTTCCTTTCGTTAATTTGTCATCTGGTTTTCGTTGCATCAACTGCTTCTGGTATGCTAGAGCATTGTGTTGTGTGTGCGTGGTGTAGGACAGTAGAAATAGATAGTAATATACAAGATATCCGGACTCGCTCCGGCCTTTGGCATCATACCAGTCGAAATTCGGAATCTGATTCCGATTACAGATCATTCTTGTGCCTGCTAAAACATTTGAATCTACGTTCTCAGAATCATTTTTGCCCATATGGCGGTAATTCGTAGCTTGTAGCACAAATTACCTTCACTGTTGTAACATGCGTTGACGAGTTAATGCTGCTTTCAGCTGATTACAAGAATGAACAAGAAGTTGGGGAGGCACTTGCAGAAGCATTTTCGACTGGGCTTGTTAAGCGAGAGGATCTCTTCATCACCACCAAGGCAAGTGTGTTTTCAATCAAAATTGTATTTGCTGCTCCAGCTGACTAGTCCATATCCGTCGTTGTCCAGACTATGACATGTATTTTTCTTCCTGTTTCTTCATCCTTAATGCAGCTTTGGAATTCGGATCATGGAAACGTTGTAGAGGCCTGTAAAGACAATCTGAAGAAGCTTCGGTTGGATTATCTGGATATGTACCTTGTTCACTTTCCTGTTGCCACCAAGCATACCGGTATTAATTCTTGGTTTTTGACTACTTTATGCAAAGCTAAACTTCTCTGTATTATGTGACCTGTGCTCTACTAATTTTGAAATGTGGTTGACAATACTAGTGTGTGATTGAAAACTATAGATTACTCCAAAAGGAAAACAGTTTACTTGCTACCAACTGATGTCTCTACAGCTTGGATGGTCAAGGACGTGATTGATAAGTGGAAAGAAAATTCAGAAGGTGTATAACATTTTCTGAATAACCTATTCTAACCAAACTTATTACAGGCTGAATGAGCTCAGTAGGAAACAGAAAGCAATACTAATCCAACTCGCTAATCCATATCAAACTAGGGTTCCATGGATGATTCTAAAATTCTGAATATTAAAAAGATCAATGACTATGTGAGTAGTTAGGGTAGGAGATAGAAAGGACACATTGATTAGGTTGTGTGAGGAGAGAGTGAAGAGGAAATCAGACAGTGATGGGCAAGTGAAGCTAGAAAGATCGAGAAGAGGGGTTGATGAAGATAGTATTGGCTTGGGTTTTTCTTTGCTATTAGTAGGAATGGAACTGAAGCGGGGGGAGAAATTAAAGTGAGTGCTCATTCTATTACACTAAAACCTCACTAAAGTAGTACTCTAAAATGGAATAGCCTCCTTAAAGTAAATTAAAAAAAAATTCTGCTGCCAACTTGGGACCAATTATGTATTAGAATAAACTCCATATTGTAATAAGTTATCATTTTTCTTTGTCCCATCTTAAGGAAACACGTCTCCATATGATTATAATTGTCAATGAGTACAAAAATTTGCAAGAAATAAAATACTTTGGTGCCCAAGGAATCCTATTTAAGAAATACAGCATTCATAAGGATAAATAAGTCAAAAAATAATATTTTTTTGCCTACACCTCTATTAAGTAATAACCTCTAAAGTTATAAAATTGGTTTGGTCCCAACTGTATAACTTTAGAGAGGTTTTACTGTATATTGGGGAAATGGGCATTCCCACCCGCAACCAATTCCAGAGTCCCGGATCCAACCTTAGTTTCTTTTTCATGTATGCTGGTTAACAAATGATTGTGAAAATTTTTTGAGTTAAAATGGTGCCTTTAGATGATTAAAATATAAAAACGATAAAAAAAAATTCATTCTTATCTTGGATTCTCTTATGAACTGTTTTCTTTTAGTCATCAAATAGTTTCATTCTTATATTGATTATTGAATTCATCTGTCTATTTATTTATATACATGCAGGAGTTGGTACGACTGGCAGTGCTTTGGATGAGGATGGGGTGCTAGAAATAGACACAACCATATCTTTGGAAACTACCTTGCATGCTATGGAAGAGCTAGTCTCTATGGGTTTAGTTCGTAGCATTGGAATTAGGTGATCATACAAACTTTGCACATTTCAAGGATCATTACTTGAATCAATAATGATATTGCGAATTTAGGTTATGTTTTCCTTTTACTTCCTATGCAATATATTACAGTATTAGCTATGCAACCTAGTTCATTTGGGGTATATATGGGAAACCAACTCACAAAAATATAAGTGAATGTGCTGAAGAAAATTGAAACGTTGCAGTAATGTGTGTGCGCGTTAAAATGGTAATAAATTTTTACAAATACAGCTTCTGTTGGAGATATCATATAGTTTAGTTCAGGAAGAGGTTAACTATTGTGTCTTATTGCTTGTTGATGCATAATACAAACTTACACATGATACGTGCAGTCAGAGAAAGATTATAAATTATGACGCAATATCACTAGGTTTATTTCAGTAATCTCTGAGTTGTGCCACACAGTATCAACAAGTTTGGGTGCTTCTGAATATGCACAAAATGATATGGGAAGCTCCTTTAAATTTTCCTTATCTCTTTCATGCTTAGTGCAACATATGGCACCAGCCCTTGTGGAAGATTCATAGTCTATGTTCTGGCATTTTAATTGCATTCATTTGTCAATTATTTTGCATATGAATTGTGCTCTGATGGAACAATTATCTGCAGTAACTATGATATCTTTCTGACGAGAGATTGCTTAGCTTATTCCAAAGTGAAGCCCGCCGTGAATCAGATTGAGACTCACCCATACTTCCAACGTGAATCTCTTGTCAAATTCTGTCAGAAGCATGGCATCTGTGTCACTGCCCACACTCCTCTTGGAGGTGCTGTGGCCAACAGCGAATGGTTTGGTTCAGTTTCATGTCTAGACGATCCAGTTCTTAAGGTAAGCTCCTTTTTTTTATCGCTTGAAGTTGAATTACTGGATTTATTTACAAATTACCAGTCAAATATAGTAAAATTGTTTCTTCTCAATCACATTCCTCTTTTGTCAGAATCTGGCTGAGAAATACAAAAAGACTGCTGCCCAAGTTGTTCTAAGGCGGGGCATCGAACGGAACACAGTTGTCATCCCGAAGACGTCAAAACTTGAGAGATTGAAAGAGAATTTCCAAGTTTTGACTTTGAGCTCACCAAAGTGGACATGGACCTGATTGCAAAGGTAGACAGGAAACACCGGACAAATCAACCTGCCAAGTTCTGGGGCGTTGATCTGTTTGCATAGATTTGCCTGTAACTGTTCTCTCTACCCATGAGAACAAATGCCTTGTGGTGGCAAACAATAACAGAGTACCGGAGTCATGTTTCTTTCTCCGAGTTGTAAACTTCAAGCTGAATCATTCTTGAAGGTTGAATAGACATGTTAGATAAAACTCGGACACAAACTAAATTTGATCTTTCAATGAACCTACTCTTTTTACTGTGACTGTCTTCCCTTGTATGGCCTCTGTTAACTTATAAATTCCGTAACCATTTAATTCATAGGGTTGATAGTGACCGTGTTATGTACTTATTAGATTTTATGGTTTTCCTTTGTTTGCAAGAGGTTGCTGAGACCAACTGTGCCTAAAGAAATGTGATACACCATGCTGTTAGCGAGCACACTCAAATATTGCAGGATGTAGCTGCAGATCCTACTCTTCCTCGAACTAAAGCCGTGCGTTGTGCTGAGTGCAAGCATCGAGAAGCTGTCTTCCTTTAGGTTATATGCCCAATCCTCTATCTGTTGTGGTGAATTTTATTGGTAGTTATGCCTTTTTCAAACTTTTGGTGTTAAGAGCACAATGCTAAATATTTTAATGTCACATAAATATTCCAAGTCATCAATTTTTTGGATGAAATTCCAACTGCTAATCGCTTTATCATTAGATAATTGGACTCACGATGCGTTAGGGCCAGTTTTGCTATTAGTATAGTTAGCTAACTCTACAAATGCTTCAGGTTAAGATTTTTTCTAGTGTTTGTAAACTTCTAGAGCTTCGTGTGTCATTGTTTCTTCCCCTTCACTCTAGATTTCAGCTGACTATTAACCAAGTATCTATTAAAATTAGTGACCATGGGTTCTTCTATGAGACGCTTAACTTGTATTGAACCCGAGTTCTTGTGTTATTTATTCTAGAGAGATTGTTAGGCCACTTTGTATTGAAACATTCTTCCATTTTGAGAAAATTTCTACCATTGTATCATTGGGAAGTCGATTTCACCTTGTTTCTGGGGGGGTATATGTCCACTACCATGCATATGGTGATACCATTTTGAACAGTTAGATAGAAGTCTAAAGCGAAATGGAGGTCCTAAATGATTGTGATTGTGTGTTAGTGTGTGTAGGTTAGTAATATGTACGTTCAGTTCAGGGAGGAAGAACATGCTCAAGCTGCTCTTCATAATCTCACTGGGAGGTTCTATGCAGGTTAGTTCCCTTCTTTTTCTTATCTTGATATGTTACGAACAACATGATCGATAGTTGTGATGGTATGGTGGTTTTATCGTCGCTGTAATATGTTTCACCGATGTCACTTTCTTGTCTTCTGATTGATTCGTGATTGGTAGATGTATTGTGCTACATGACAGTTCAGTGTTGATGGTTGATAGTTGTATGGTTTTTCCATCTGTTAATTGGGGTTCAGATTTCACTAAGATCGCTTTGAATTTCATCCAATTTTCTCTTATCCTCCGTTTAGTTCCTGAGAAACTGTATTGTGCTGCTGGATTTACTTCATTTAACAGTTGACATGTTTTCTTATATTTATTTATTTCTTTTCTTTTGCTGCAGCCATGTCTGTCCAAGAAGATGGACTGTGGAACATTGTGAGGGCCAGTTCCTTGGATTTCAATGCCTGGACTACTTTAATTGAAGAGACAGAGAGGGTTGCAGAGGTGCGCTAGCTAGATTTTTGAGTCATTAGATGAATTTTTTGGGTGAGTGTGAATCATCTAAGGTTTGGTAGAGAAATTGTTGTTATTTAAATGTGAATAATATGAGGTTGCAAAACTGTGAACTTCACTATACTTTCTACATGTTCTTAAATATTTCTGTGATTGTCAGCTGCCTTAGCATACCATGGTCTGCCCATGGTTTCGCATTAGTGATTGCATGATACATTTTCTAAATAAGATCTCTGTTATCATTATCTGTTCGAGAGGCTGTTTTTTGGCAAGAGTTGTAACTATGATTTGTTGTATAGGATATTATAATCACATGGATGCTTGAAGGCACATAACAGTTGCCTTGGCGTTGCTTAATCAAATTTACTATATGCTTGATATTATTAATACATGAGTACATGCTTTATCATCGAAGAAGTGAAATTCAATTCTGATATAAGTACATGCTTTCTTGTTGACAAATTGGTTAAGATTCATGGCTACAATTTGATTATGGATTAAGGATGTTTTTGTTTGTGGAACTGATTTTTATTCTATTCGCAGAATTATGCGGGTAGTTGTCGTCACACAAAAGTTCGTTTTAGAGGTCGCAACTGATGCTCTTTAGTAAGCCACTAAGTTATTCTCCTCTTTTCCTCTTGCCTCATGACACACTCCTTTTCTTGTTTTTCTATCACTTGCTAAATATATTGTGGTCTTACAGGTTTGAGAATTAGCACAACACTAAACGAATTGCTCTGTATTTTGTTGGTATGGTGCCCTTTTGTGATCAAATTGGTTGCTCTATGGACATGGAGGATGTGCTTGGGAGATTACTTTGTGTTTTTTGGTATGATTTTATTTTGTAGTCATCATTAGGTACCTCTGTCAGCTTTAGGATGTGCATCAATTGTAAGAGCAACAAAACAATTCAGATTTTTTGTTTGTGCCAAAACTTCCAATTGTACTGTAATTGACAATATTTACTAATTAATCTAAGTATTTGGAGTTTAATGTCTTTATGATGATTATTGTTATCTTTCTATTGTATTCATTTCAATATTAATTTAGATGTTATGAAGTGAGGTATGTCTAAAATGAATTGTTAAAATAAAAATTAAAATAAATGTACAGTACGACATGCATAATCAACATTAATTGTTGATGGTAGTATTCTTTTACGATGTACGACGTATGCCGTAATTGCCTTTACAGTGTTACGGCATTCAATAAACGTCCTATCTAATATAAAGTATAGCATATATGTATGCTGTAATTGGTTTTGCAGTATTACGACACTCCATTAACACCGTATCTAATACCAATTAAGGCGCACAATGCACGCCTTAAAGATCATTTACGGCGTATTTTGCTTAAATTATTCACAACTACTGGAGTACGTCGTATTTGACAAAACATCTTTTACGATAGGAGCTTTTATTGCTTGGGGGCTCACGCCATGAATAACTGTTTAAGGCGCTCATTGTGCGCCACAAAAGACAAGTTCTGTTGTAGTGTTTTTTGCTCATTTAAGCTCGATTTTTAAGTGAAATGAGTTGAGGTCAAACAAAATAATAGATTCGTTAATAAAATAAGATGTACGTTATATCTATTACAAATCCAACAATACTCCTATACTACTCTTTGAAAAATATTCAAATAATTATTTATCCCTTTATCCCCATGATTGATATTATTTGTGTACATACCTTGAATGGTTGAAGCTTTTTCGTTTGGGCACATAACTTGAGTGGTTGAAGCTTTGTAGGTGAAGCTCGTTAGTTAAAACTTTGTAGGTGAATCCTTTTCCTTTGGGCACATAGCTTGAGTGGTTGAAGCTTTGTAGTAAAGCTTTTCGGTTGAAGCTTTGTAGTAAAGCTTTTTGGTTGAAACTTTGTAGATGAAACTTTTTCGTTGAAGCTTTGTAGGTGAAGCTTTTTGGTTGAAGCTTTGTAGGTGAAGCTTTTTGGTTGAAACTTTGTAGGTGAAGCTTTTTTATTGAGGCTTTGCAGATGAAGCTTTGTAGGTGAAGGTTTTTTGTTGAAGTTTTTTTGAACCACATAAATAGATTTTGCTTCCACACTCTTGAGTAAGAGTGTGAAAGACATTTTTTATTTCTTGTTGAAGCTTTCAGTTGAAGTTTTTTTTTTAACCACATAAATAGATTTTACTTCCACCCTCTTGAGCAAGAGTGTGGAAGACTTTTTGAATTTTTTGTTGAATCTTTTTATTGAAGCTTTTTTGAACCACATAAATAGATTTTTCTTCCACACTCTTAAGCAAGAGTGTGAAAGGCTTTTTGAATTTTTTGTATTTAGGTGTGAAGCTTCCTCCCTCAAAGTGTGAAAGCTTTTTCCCTTCAAGGGTGTGGGAAGCTCCCTCCCTTCAAGGATGTGGGAAGCTCTACCCTTCAAAGTATGGGAAGCATTTTATAGGACTCCATAAATTGATTTTGCTTCCACACTCTTGAGAAAGAGTGTGGAAGGCAATCTACATGTTGTAGTTATCTCCTATGTGTTGAAATTTTGTTGACCTTCTCCACATGTCATAATTAATAATTAACAATTAATTAAATAATTATTAATTATTGAAATAATTATTAATTAATTAATTTCGGATTTTTTGTGGCATAATTTTTTTTGCCACATTTTTTTTTTGTGAACTATGGACGAGAAAATGTGGGAGAGACCACATATATAGATTTTGCTTCTTCACTCTTGAGCAAGAGTGTGGAAGGCATTCTACATGTTGTAGTTGTTGGAGGTTTGTTAAACCATATAATACGATTTTACTTCCACACTCTTGAGCAAGAGTGTGGAAGGCTTTGTTGAGTTTGTATATGCCTTTTCTGAGTTGTAAGGCTTGAAAATAAAAAAAAATTACAATGATTTCTGACTGCACGATATACGATGAACGAATGTGATTTGAGGATTCCCGAGATCATCACAAAGAGGATCCACCAAGGATCCTGACTCCCCAAATCTATCAATTATTTCCTCCTTCGATCAAAAGACATTTTGGCCTGAAATGGGCTTCGTGGGCCAGTTAGGGCAATATTCGAGTGAGTCAGGTTCGTCACATTTGATTTACACATTGTTGCACACTGAATAAGGGCAACTTATATACTACCACAGTTTAGTAGTAAATCTTTTGATTCAGTAAGTGTTAGATTTTATATTCGACTCATGTAAATGGCTAATTCAAACCCAACACCTCTTAAAATATAATAGAGACTTACCTAAAATAGTGGTGATAGATTGGCAGATGTAACCCAAGCCAATTTTATAACAGTTTCCCTCTAATCTCTCCCATATCCTCCAATCCCTCAATTATGACCATATGTCTTTTGTTTGTGGATTTGGAATGAAATTGAGCTAGCACCCTTGTTTCTTGTTAATCGTTCTCACATTCAAAACAAAACACCATAATTTTCATAAAGTGAGCACCACATGTAGGGCTTTAATATGCTCGAAACAATTCGAATCGGCTTTTTTTGCTCATCTAAGCTTGATTTTCAATGAAATGAGTTCAAATCAAACAAAATAATAGACCCGTTAATGAAATAAGTCGATATAGAGCTTTGCTATGTTAGCTCATAAAGCTAGTGATCTGCTCGTATCTTTTTATCAAATAGCTTGAATTTGGTTCAAACTCGACTTGTTTGTTAAAGCTTGGCTCATAAGTGTACCTTATCTCTATTACAAAACGGTCCAGATCATTGACTATTGGAAATTGAACGACTCAAAAATTGCCATGTCATAGAGCCGTTGATGGTGGCTATTGGATTGTTGCAGCGAGCCCCACGATAATAGAAGTTGTTGACCCACTCCCCAACTTCACGCGTGCATTGCATGCTCCATGCACAAAAAAATAAAATCATGTGGTTGGCGTATGTTGACATTAGCTATGCTAGAAGTCGCAAGGTCGGACATAAGTTGCTCAGGCGTTTGGGCAAGCTTCACATGGCCTACCACTTACCATCTTCTTTTAAGCTCATTGGAGCATTTTTTTGGTTTGGAGGGAAACTTCAAGGCCCTTGCCTTGCCTCACATTAGAACTCAATAAACTTTAGAGCAAGTCCACCCATTGGTTGAAGGTAAGGGCAAAGGCCCTAAAGTTGCCTCACTAAACCCAAAAAATTATTACAGTTGGCCTAAAAGAAGAGGGTAAATGGTGGGACATGTGAAGCCTGCCGAAACTCCTATGCAACTTATGACTGTCCTTGCACCATTTGGCAAGGCTAATGTCAACATACGTTATCCATGTGTTTTAATTTTTTTTTTTTTTTTTTGTGTGTGTCTTGCGCGTGCAATGATGCGTGAACTTGGCGAGTGGACCGACAACTTCTGCTATCGTGTGGCTCGTTACAACAATTCAACACAACAATAAATGATGGGTCATGTGAAGCCCGCCCAATGGGCAAGGCTGACATCAGCATGATGTCAACCACGTGGTTTAATTTTTTTTTTTTTGTCTGGCATAAGCAATGTACACGTGAATTCTGCCAGTGGCCCGACAACTTCAGCTGTCTTGGGCCCGCACCCTTGCACCATTTGGCAAGGCTAATGTCAACATACATCAGCCACATGATTGAATTTTTTTTTTTTTTTGTCTGGCATGTGCAATGCATGCGTGAACTTGGCGAGTGAACTAACAAACTTTGCTATCGTGTGGCTCGTTGCAACAATCCAACATGTCAATAAGTGGTGGGCCATGTAAAGCCGGCCCAGTAAGCAAGGCAGACATTAGCATGATGTCAACCACATGGGTTTTTTGTTTTTTTTGTGTTTGGCGTATGCAATGTACACGTGAACTCTGCTAGTGGCCCGATAACTTTAGTTGTCTTCGGCCCGCCACAGTCTAACAATAACCACCAACAGCTTTATGATGTGGCAAGCTATGAGTCGTTGGATTCTAATAGCTGAATGTTCTGGATGTTGGATTTCCAATGGTAATTTTTTTTTTTAAAGTTACATTTGTGTCGCATGGAATTTTCAGGTGAGTCGGAATTCAGATGAGTATAAAATCAACGGCCAGGATTAATCCAACGACAAAACAATTAAAATTTGAAAAAATTAGGATTTTTTTTTGTTATTCTATAAAAACTCAACCATCTTCTTCATATCGACATCACAACTCAATAATTATTTTTACTATGACCATCTATATTTGTTTCCACTTTCCAAATCATTTTTTTTTTCAACAAAAACATGACTGAGAAGGCAATTTGGTCGATTGGCAAAGACGTTATTTTGCTTGAGGGTTGGTTGAGATGAGTAGGGAGAATGGATGAGGCTTGGCGTGAGTATATGTGGTGGTTTGAAGGGTTTTTACGGAGAAATATGAGGAAACCAAAAGATTGGATAAAGGACACGTTGCACTATAAAAATGGTCAAGAATCTAATAAAAAAATATGAGCGGATATTAGTATTGGATAATGACACGTAGCATGACGAGAGTGGTTGAAAATCTAATAAAAAATCTAAGGCGAACATGACACGTAACATCTGACTGCATTTTCCAGCTGAAATGGAATATTACTATTGAAATTGCATTATACATCCACAATAGCCCTAAGAAGACATGTTCCCAAGCGGATACTTGGCATGTCCCCCTCTTCCAGGCCCGTCACAAGGAAAACGAAAACCAAGATTTGCTTTGTGAATATCAATCACCTTGCCCTTGTCTTTGCCCTTATCTAACAGGTGGAAGTGCACAAAGGTAAGTACTATTCAGAGTGAATAATAAGGGAAGTTAAATGCCTTACCATTGCCCTCCCTAAACTGATGGAACTACTCTTAACGAGCCAACTAATAATGTGTGTGGTGAGTCACAACTTTACCTCTCTTTTTTTTTGTGAAACTTGTTCGTAAACTTTTTTTGGTGATGGTAGAGCGACCATCTTTTGAGATCATATTTGTAAACCACATGATATGACGGTTGATGGTTTGATTCTTTCTACTAATCATTAAAAATGGAATCTAACCATCATCTATCACATCATTTAATTTACAAAATATGGTCTAAAAAGATGGAACAAATGACCCAGTTAAAGATTTAATTTTTTCTCAGGTAGCAGTTTTTTATTAGTTCATCGATCGTAATCAATGGCTCTTGTGAGAGCAGCTCAAGGAACCTCCTCTGATTTCGACACTCGTTGGTGATTAGTTTACCCTCTCGCACTGGAGAGCATGGAAGTCGTTGTGAGTGCAGTTGAGCAAAACAAGACTGCAAAACAATTGAAATAGTCCTTAGCCTGTGAGGACTTGTTTGGCGATTTCTTGAGACTTCGAACTGCTCGGATAAGCCTGAATGAGGTTTAGGTGGTGATGATGGAATGCGAGATTCGTATTTAGCAAATGATGTTTTGTCCATCCGGGTAGTTGTCATCACGGATTTATCTTCATCACATTTGATGAAGTAGTCGGTCGCTATGATCATCATGCCTCTGTCCCAGTACCAAGCGACATTGGTCCCACCATGCCGATCTTGTCCTCAAGTTAGTTATTTCTGGAAAAAGAAAAAAAGAAAAAAAAAAGAGAGAGTTTACAGCTTTATTCCGCAGCAAAAGCTTATCAAAATTTGGTGTACAATAAGGTATTTATATGGAAAATGCGGTAGGACAAAATTATCCCAAAAATATTTTTATTAAATAATATCTTGGAATTGTCTTATAGAATACTTGATTGGATTTATTGTAATTTTGACTTGATTGAGCTGTCTTCAATAGAGAAAGCTTTAAAGATATGATTTTGTTATTAATCATATATTTAATATCTTTGACTTATTTTACCATCATGGGCATGAGAGCTTGAAGAAGTCGCAATAAGCAGCTTAGGTCTTCTTGATGGTTGAACTGCATGTATAACAAACGTGAACCTCACGCCATTTGATGAGGGCATTCTAGTCTCTTATGAGTAGTTAGCTCCAAAGTTTTCTTTATTATTTTTTGCATTTTTTTTCTTAATATATATAAATCAGTTCTAATTTACATTTTTTTTAGTAAGCATTGGATAAAAAACAACACAAATAATTAAGTTGTATTGGGTCTGTCTTTTGCTTTTTTTGGTCAAAGATAATTAAGTTGTATTGGGTCTCTGTCTTCAATTATACAAAAAGAAAAAATCATTTCAAAAGATGTCAAATCCTAAATATAATGTCATGTAGTCAAATTTAAAGGTAGGAGCAAACTCCAAACGATTGTAGATTGACATATGAGTTTTCATACGTCAAATTTGATATATGAGAAAAAATGATGTCAAATCATTTTTAATTATTTTATTGTGAGAATCCATTAATTGGACCAGGATCCTCTCCTGAGCTAAGGATGAGGATCCTCCTCATCAATTGATGTGGACCGTTGGATGAAAATTAAACGGTTACAAACAGAAGGGTCCCTTTAAAGTTATAATAATTGTAGCCGTTGGATTTTCATCCAACGGCCCACATCCCTTGATGAGGATGATCCTCATCCTTAGCTCAGGAGAGGATCCTAGTCCCCATTAATGCACCAATTATAGACCTTGAAATTTTATTTTAATTGGTTTCTTTTTAAAGTGAGTTATACAAATATCATTTATAACAAAAAATCATATCGGGTGGAAATAAGAAGAAGAAAATATGACATTGCCACACTCGCCATTAAATTAACATTTGACATTTATTTTTTTAACATTTCTATTAGAAATGCTTTAAGACGCGTTTTCATTTTCTTGACTAAAAAGCTCCAATTAATAACAATTGCTTTGACTAAAACAACCCAACTAATTTTGCTTTGTCTAAAACGAGTCAACTACAAAAAGATCAGACGAGTTTTCACTTGCAAATTTTCCAGGAAGTAGATAGGAATGAGCCACGTGATTTATTTATTTATTTTTATTTTTTGTCTGGCATGTGCAATGAACGCGGGAACTTGGTGAGTGAACTAACAACTTCTTATCGTGTGGCTCGTTGCAACAATCTAAGGTAAGTGGTGGGCCATGTAAAGCCCATTCAGGGGGCAAGGTTGACATTAGCATGACATCAACCACGTGGTTTTTTTTTTTTGGTGTCTGACATATGCAATGTACACGTGAACTCTGTCAGTGGCACGATAACTTTAGCTGTCTTCGGCCCGCCACAATTAGGGATGGACAAATACCCATTGATTATGGGTAACTGCGGTTACCCACCCATTTAAATTAAATGGTTACGGTTATGGGTAACCATTTAGATAAATAAACGGTTATGGGTATAAGTCATTGGATTCTAATAGCAGAATGTTCTGGACGTTGGATTTCCAATGATTTTTTTTTTTTTTAAAGTTACATTTGTGTCTCGTGGCATTTTCAGGTGAGTCAAATTTCAGATGAGTATAAAATCAAGAACCATGATTAATCCAATGACAAAACAATTAAAAATTGAAAAAATTAGGATTTTTTTTGTTATTCTATGAAAACCCAACCATCCTTTCCATATCGACATCACAACTCAATAATTATTTTTACTATGACCATCTATATTTGTTTCCACTTTCCAAATCTTTTTTTTTAACAAAAACATGACTGAGAATGCAATTTGGTCGATTGGCAAAGACGTTATTTTGCTTGAGGGTTGGTTGAGATGAGTAGGGAGAATGGAGGAGGCTTGATGTGAGTGTATGTGGTGGTTTAAAGGGTTTTTACGGAGAAATATGAGGAAACCATAAGATTGGATAAGTGACACGTTGCACTATAAAAATGGTCAAGAATCTAATAAAAAATATGAGTGGATATAAGTATTGGATAATGACACGTAGTAAGGCAAGTACTATTCAGAGTGACTCACAACTTTACCTCATATTTTTTGTGAAACTTGTTCGTATACTTTTTTTGGTGATGCTAGAGCGACCATCTTTTAAGATCATATTTGTAAACCACATGATGTGGCGGTTGATGGTTTGATTCTTTCTACTAATCATTAAAATTGGAATCTAACCATCATTTATCACATCATTTAGTTTACAAAATATGATCTAAAAAAATGGAACGAATGACCCAGTTAAAGATTTAAAATTTTCACCAATGAAGGTTGGTCAGAGTGGAAGGGGCTCTGGTCGCTTAAGCAAGTGGTCTCGGTTTCGAGCCCTTGTGGATGCAGAAAACTTTCTTGGGAGGGGTCCCGCATATGCGCCCGACAGTACCTCGAAGGATTGGTCCTAGGCTTTGCCTGGGGATACCTTGGGAAACCAAAAAAAAAAGATTTAAAATTTTCATTTGCTTGACTAAAACGCCCCAATTAACAATAATAATTGCTTTGACTAGAACGACCCAAGTGACTTTGCTTTGAATAAAACGAGTCAATTACAAAAAGATCAGAGGCGTTTTCACTTGCAATTTTCCAGGAAGTAGATAGGAATGAGCCAACTAATTAGATTCTTAAATATTTCCCTGGCAAAGACACAGCATTTATTTTGTTTCTTCATCGATCGTAAACTATGGCGCTTGTGAGAGCAGCTCGAGGAACATCCTCCGATTCCAACACTCATTGGGGTTACCGTTACGATGTTTTCTTGAGTTTCAGAGGCGAAGACACTCGCAGGACTTTTACCGACCACCTCTACACAGCCTTGAACAACAAAGGATTTCTCACCTTCCGAGATGACGACGAACTTGAGAGAGGAGAAGATATCAAGCCAGGACTACAGAAAGCAATCCGGCAATCACGAACGTCTGTTGTCGTGTTTTCGAAAGATTACGCGTCATCCAGATGGTGCCTTGATGAGCTTGTCATGATCCTTGAACGCAAGAGGACTACCTCGGATCATGTAGTATTACCAGTCTTCTACGATGTCGATCCATCCCATGCGAGGAAGCAGACGGGAAGGATTGGAAAAGCATTTGCAAGACACGAGAAAACTCAGTCGCCGAATAAGGTGCGGGGATGGAGGGAGGCACTTGCAGAGCTTGCTGATCTAGCAGGGATGGTCTTATCAAATCAAGCTGACGGGTAACTTTCATTTGCTCTCTTTTATCTTTCTGGTGTCAAATATTGGAAGGTTAATTTATTTATTTTTAACCAACAATTTGTTTTGCCTTCTTTTTTCACATGAACAATTTGTTCTTATCTCTCTAAACCCATGTGTTCTACAGGTCTCGAGTTCGAATCTCCTCTCAGTTTAAAATAGTTTGGTTATCTAGATTTGACCTCTGTGTATACAATAATTCTTTTACTAAAAGTGCATATAATAACTTTCATAATTTTGTTTTCCCTTGTTTCATGTTGTCAACAAAGTTTCATTTTTATTTTTAACTAATTAAGGTATGCTGTCAAAATAATGTGTAAGTTTAGCATCCTTCCAGTTGTTACCTTTGTAACTTTCTTGGATACACAACATGTTTGATTTATATTTCATTTTTTTGCAAATTCGTAGGTACGAGTCGAAGTTTATCACAAAAATTGTCAAGGTGATTGGTGACAAGCTAATTCGCACACCCTTGGGTGTTGAATCCAACTTGATTGGAATCCAATCTCGAGTCAAACACATCAATTTATGGTTACAAGATGGATCAACTGATGTTGGTATAGTTGCTGTGCATGGGATGTCTGGAATAGGGAAGACAACAATTGCTAAATATGTTTACAATTCAAATTTTACAAGTTTTGAAGGGAGCAGCTTTGTTGAAAATATCAGAGAAACGGCAAGTCAACCGAACGGGTTAGTTCAAATGCAAATGCAACTTCTTTATGATATTTTGAAGGGGAAGGAGGAGAAAGTGCACAGCGTCAGTGAAGGAATAAGTAAGATTGTAAGAGCCCTAAGCTCTAGAAGAGTTCTTCTTGTTCTTGATGATGTAGACCATATGGACCAATTAGATGCAGTACTACGGATGAAAGATCAGTTTTATCCCGGAAGTAAAATAATCATAACAACAAGGCGTGAAAGGTTGCTAAGGGCATTTCAAGTTACTAAGCTCCACGGAGTTGAAATTTTGGATTACGATGAATCGTTGGAGCTCTTAAGCTGGCATGCGTTTGGCCAGGACCATCCCGCTGAAGGTTACATGGAATATTCAAAAAAGCTAGTGCAACATACTGGAGGACTTCCATTAGCTCTTCAAGTTTTGGGTTCTTCTCTGTTAGGTGAAAGTATGGGTGTGTGGGAAAGTGCATTGGAGAAGCTAAAAGTTATTCCTAATGGCGAAATCATGAATAAACTAAGAATAAGCTATGATAGTTTACAAGATGACCATGACCGGAAATTATTCATCCACATTGCTTGTTTCCTAATAGGAAGGCACAAAAACTACATTGTTAGAATACTAGATGGATGTGATTTGTATACAACTGTTGGCATTCAAAATCTCATTGATAGATGCTTGGTGAAAATTGATAAAGACAACAAGGTGAACATGCACGATCTGATTCGTGATATGGGAAGAGAAATAGTTCGCCTAGAATCAGAAGAGCCTGAGAAACGTAGTAGACTATGGCGTCGTCAGGATTCCTTCCAAGTACTGAGGGAAAGGAGTGTACGTAGAAACATGCCTTTTAGATAATATATATATATATATATATATATATTTTTTTCTTTTCTTGTGAAAATTATCCATATTAATGTTGTTCCCTTTTTTTCTTTAGGGTACACAAACAATCCAAGGTCTTGTCCTGGACATGCATTGGCATCCTGCAAACAGTCCAATAAACACAAATGAGACAGTCTTTGAAACCAATGCATTTGAAAGGATGCACAAATTACAACTACTCCATCTTAGACGTGTACGGCTAGAGGGATGTTACGCAAATTTCCCTACAGGATTAAGATGGTTGTGTTGGCCTGAATTTCCTTTGGATTCTATACCCATTGATTTTCCTTTGGAGTGCCTAATTGTTCTTGAAATGCAATATAGTAGTTTGAGACAAGTCTACAAAGGAACAAAAGTATGTTACTCTACGCATCTCAATTCATTTTCCTTCTTTTGTTTTTTTAAGTTTTGATTCGTTGACTAATTGCATATGTTAGAATTAACTCCCACAAATATTATTTCTCTTTTTTTTCTTTATTTTAATTTTTTTTCCTGCAGTTTCTTCCTTCATTGAAGATCCTTGATGTGAGCCATTCTCATGGCCTTAGTCAAACCATGGACTTCTCATACTGCCCCAATCTAGAGGAATTGAATATGGAGGATTGCAAGAATCTTAGGATGCTTGCTAACATATGCATGCTAAAATCACTTGAAACACTCAATTTATCTGGTTGCTCAAGTCTTGATAAGATGATGAAGAAGATGGAATCTGTGAAAGTTCTCGAAACAGATGGTATTCCAAGTGAATTACTGCCTGGTACAAGTTCGAGTATCTTGACTTATTTGCCATGTTCTTTAGTAAAGTTAAACCTTAGTAGGTGCAATCTTTCTGATGATGCCTTTGCTGTGGATTTAAGTAATCTATCCTCGTTGCGACATCTATATTTAGATGATAATCCAATTTCTAGCCTACCTGTTTTCATCAAAGGTTTGAGGAGGCTCAGTTATCTCTCTTTATCGAGATGTGAGAGGCTTGAATCACTTGTGGGGTTGCCGAAAATTGGACGCGTTGATGTACTTGGTTGCATATCATTAAAAACTATAACATATCGAGCCAATGAGTTGAGAGCATTGACCTATGAGGGTGAGAACAACAATGTAATTGAGTCGGAGTACTATGATAACTTGGAACCTACTGGCAGAGTTGATGTGGAAATGATGAAACTTTTCAGCTTGCACAACTTGGAAATGAGGAAACTTTTCAGCTTGCAAAATTTTAAACATGTTGATTGGATTTGGAGTCCCGTTCAGGTGCCTCTCTTTCTCTCTCTCTCTCTCTATCTCTCTCTCTCTCTCTCTCTCTCTCTCTCTCTCTCATCGGAAAGAGTTGCCTAATATAGTCGTTTCCGTGCCATGTACACAGGGACTACATCAACATGGTATATACAGCACATTTTTTGCAGGGAAGAAGGTTCCTGGCCGGTTCAGCTATAAAAGTACCAAGTCCTCAATTTCTTTTATTGTGCCTTTTCTTGCAAGTCACAAAATGCGAGGCTTGAACATCTTTGCTACCTATGCAAACGAGGAGAGATGGGGTTATTTGTCTCATCAAGAAATGAGTATTGAAGTGAGTAACAAGAGCAAGGGTCTGAAGTGGATCTATGGACCAAGATTCTACGGTGTTCCAATAGAGAGAAGAGATGATGTGACATGGTTGAGCCATTGGAAAATGGACAATCAAACAATAATATTAGAATGTGGAGATGAAGTGGTTGTTTCCGTAATGACGAGGAAACATAATCAGTTTATTCGGGTAAAGGAGTTCGGGGTTGAGCTTGTGCAAGAGCACCAAGACAAGATGAGTACCCAACACAACACCACTCCAGATCCTAATGATCCATTTGTCATCGGTGGAGATTTCTCACCGCTGGAACACATATCAGGAATATACTTATTTCGCTGGTTCAGTGAAGCAGAGATGAAAAATACTGATTTTTGTAGGCCGAAATGGTTGAATACCCTCATCATGGACTCCGGTAAATTATGCTCCATTAAAGCACTTAGGGGTCTGCCCGTATTCATTTCGTTTAAGTTTTCTCTAAATTTTCTGTTATTTGTATGTTTTTCAAACAAGGAAGAAGAGCAACAGAACGATCTTGATCACAAAATTGCAGCAGCGAGTGCCAGAGGCAATAACTGCCATCTGGGAGGATGGAGGGGGCTAGTCACTGCTGCCGTCGTCTTTCTCACGCTAACTCTAATCGTTCGGCCCTCCATCTCTCAGAAAAAGAAGCGACAGTAGTCAAAAAGCCCTCCATGAGTTTTTAATTTTACTAGATACAGACATCTCGACATTATCACCTTGTCTTCAAGATGTTCTCTGCCTTCAAACACAAGACTTGGAGTTCATAACTAAGCCATGTTAACCGCTTGGGATATGAAAGACCATTGCTATTAGATATCAAGTTCAAATGTCTTCAGCATCATCAAATATTGTGTACATTATGGCATTAGTGTTATGAAATTTTTCTTCCCTGCCACTGATTGCTTACGACCTCATGCAACCCAAGACATACACATGGTTGTATGCGAGTTGTAAATAAGGAAAAAAAAAAAACTTTTACACACCTTTGACATAGGTATCTTTAGCAACACTGGCACGAATCTATTCTTTGAATTTGGGGGAAGAGATTTTGGCACGGGAGAAATCTTTAAGATGTTGCAAATGACAATTGCAGAAATACAATTCCAGAAACAATCAAAATTTCAGAAATCCCAAATTTTCACAAACCTAAAAATCAACCACAGATGAAAATAATTCGAGTCCTATAAATCAAACCCTAGAAATTGTCAGCGGCGGCGCCCTAACGACGCCTCTCCATGAACGTGGCGTCTCGTCGTAAGAATTCCAGGCGAGGATCTGCGACGGTGAAACCGAGACCGAGAGACTTGGTCCAATTTAGACTTGAGAGAGAGAGAGAGAGAAACAGAATGAAGACAAGTGACTCAAGAGAGTTTTAATTATAAATGAAACGAGGGTTTGGGGAGTATATGGAGTCGTCGCCGCCGTCGTCGGGAGTAGATGCGGAGTTGGCGTACCAGCAAGTTTGCAGTGAGGTGACGCTCGAATTCAACGAGTGCTCGAAGCAAGTTCTTCGGATCGAATCGCTGTTCCTCAACGATCCCGATTTCTCCCGGATTGATTTAGCCCATCTCCTCAGAGCTGTTCAGACCCACGAGAAGCAGAAACTGAATTTGGTAATTTAACTCATCATATCCTTCCAATTTTGTTTAATTTAATTTAATTTTCTGTTTAATTCATATTATCATGTGTAATTGCCGCTCAAATAATTTGGCAAGGCTTTGCTTTGTTGGTATCAAGTTAATTAGATGCTTATAGCCTTATAGTTATAGAACAACTAGATAAAGAACCCGATGATCCACGTAAAGGGCTCGTAGCTCAAGCGGTTAAGAACGATTACTCAAGGTCTTGTGTGCGAATTGCCCTCCTCTAATATTTCTTGTATAAATAGAAATGAAGAAAAAGGAAGAATCTTTGGTGCACTTCTGCTACTGTGAGCAATGTGTGTACTTATATTGTTTGTTGCGAGATTTGGCGCCATTGTTTTCTGACATGAAGCATACTGGTTGTTTGTGTGTTTTAAAGACGGTGACAATTCAGGTGTTGAAGAAGGCTGGTAGACCCTCAGAGCGTCTGGTGAGTCATGAAAATTGCAGATTTAACAGACCAATGGAGCATGAGTGCGTGCATCTCCACGAGATAACAGAAGCTGCAGGAACTGAAGAGGCAGAAGCGAATGCCCAGTATGATAATGATCTCAAGGAGGCCATTAGAGGGGTGCAGGATGCTGTGACCGCTATAAATGAGCATTTGGAAGAAGTCAGATATGAAATTGCTGCCCTTGAAACCGAGTAGTGGAAACTCACATGTTTCATCATGTAGGTATACTTTTCTCGGTACTGACAACTATAGTCTGAAACTCTGAAAATTAACCAGACATGCACTTGGTGCATATAAAATATGATCTAGGAATAGTGGAGGATATTTGAAAACTTTGTAAAGTAATGATGAATGAGGATAGATTGACGCTTTCTCGATTGTTTTAATAACAGTATTTATGTCTTTGCTCAGTGAAATGTATATACTTCCTCGTGTGCAGCACATACGAAGTTCAACCTACAAACTGTTTAATTTTCCGAGTGCCATACATGAATGTTCTGAATCTATGCTTTCTTCTGTTCTTCCAAATGTTGCAGGTGATGGGAAGAAACGTAGCAGTTACTTATGTTCCAAGAATAGAGCTATCATAGCACAAAAGACCAACGTTCTTTGCAATTGATTGTATGCAAAACACCACTTTTGTATCGGGAAGAAGTGGAAGAGTGGATGTTGGTCGTACCATTGATATTTTGTATTCAACTTATAAACAATCTAATTTCTCTTTTGCTTGGTTCATTGCTTAGTTAACCTCTTTCTTCACATTATTTATAGACCTATGTGTCGATTTGTTTGCTAAACTTATATAGAGCTGCCAATTTCCTTTATGAACTTTAATTTTAGCCTATGAATCCCCTGAACTTTTAAAAATAGCCAATGTCCTCCCTGACGCTAGATTGTGAAATTTTTTTATCCAATTTTCCATCCATCATGCGTACAACATAGGGGTGGGCAATGGGCGGGTTGGTCCGGGTTGGGCCCAAACCCGTTGGCCAACCCAATAGGCTCAAGTAGTGATTTTTAGAACCCATTTTCAACCTCTCAAACGTGTAATCCCAAATTTTGTCCCCAAAAAAATAAAATAAATAAACATGTAATCCAATCCACCCAACCCATTGTTATGTGGGTTGGGTTGGGCAGGTTTTTCGGTTTGGACATGAAAATAATTGGAACAAAATTTAAGTGAAAGACTAAAATCATCACCTAAAAGCAACAGCCAATTGATCAAGAATGATAATACTTGCAGCTGGGTGCAATGCCAATACTTACATCTGCTAATTGGAACCCCATGACTAATTCAAATAGAAAGTATACGGAGTCAACTAGTAGAAGTGAAAAAATAAGAAGAAAAAAAAATATGTTGACCGTATTAACGATAAATTATTTTATTACCCTCACATTTGCCATGTTACAAAAATAGATGAAAAATTAAATGAAATTTTTTAAAACCGATGTCAGAAGAAATTGGCTAATTATAAAAAAGTTTAGGAGAAAATTAGCAACTTCTTACAAGTTAATGTGACTAGAAAGATTCTTGATGTTTTGTATAAATAGCATGGCCTAAATTATCAGTTGATAACATCAGACAGTTGTTTGTTATACATTACTCTCTTCTTGTTTTAACAAATCGTTTTGTTAAAATAATCACATGCACATTTTTTTAGGCAAAATTTCCATCAAAATAGGGCAACTGTTGGGTCGTGTTAGATTCGCTCAAAATTCAATCTGATCATGGATCATGTTTCAGCAGGCTTGCTGGAGATTTTGGTTTCCTATCTCCAAATCTGACAAAGGTTGTATTTTGCGTATTCAATCTTGGTGTCGCAATATAAAAAGAGAAATGATTCTCTCTTTTTTGTTTCATCCTTCAATAAACATTACAATGTAGAGAAAAACTCACATATATTAAAGGGGTGTGCTATCCACATACCTCAAATTACTTCTCACACACCCCTTGTTCATTTCTGTCCGTTGATCTTCTTCAATTCATCTGATACGACGGTCGAAAATTAGAAGGTTGTGTGAGAAGTAAAATAGGGTGTGTAGATATCACACCCCATATTAAAACATTGTTCGACGGAAACTTCATAATGACAGTGAATCCGTTCCAAGCAAGTCACTCTCCAATTTTAGGGTCATATGATGTATTTCACAAGGTGGGTTTGGTTTCCTTAATCTCATGTATTTATTTACCATTTTACCCTCGGGTAATATTGTCATTTACCACTCGGGTAAAATTTGATATCTGAAAATAGTAAAAAGGGTTACCAAATGACCGATATACATTACCACCGTGGAGAAACTTTAGGGTTTAGCGCTACTAACGGTCACCCTTCTCAGTAGAATCCGGTCACCAAATTTGTGGTTTAGCTTACCTGTACATACATATTAGCGCCACAACACCGGCCAACACAAGACGATTGATTAGCGCCACAAAACCGGCCAGAACACAACGATTGATTAGCACCGCAACACCGGCCAAAACAAAAACAAGGGTTGGCGCTACAAGTTGATCCTCCTATTGCTAAGAGCTATTCACTTGTTAAGATTAACAGTTAGCCATGTACGGCAGCTTCAACTTCTACCTCCTCAGGCTCCTCGTCCGTTGCTGAGATTAACGAAGCGGACTGAATCTTTCCAGCATGATCTAGCCGCATCAAAATAACTCCCCTGAAAACATGTATATCGATATGAAATATGTAATACTGGCACGATTCAACCACGGCCACAATAAGAGAGAATAAGGATTTGACGTTTTTAACACCAAATATGCAAATCCTATTCTTCCATCGTATTTAAATTTAAATTTCCGAATATAAGGAAATAAAATACCAAAATTGAAGTTTACCTTGCATAGCGGGACTGTATTGAAATATCCCGCACCTTAATTCTGTTGACTGTGCCATTTTGGCTTACAAGAACCACTTGTTCATCGCTTTCTCCATCTTCTGTTAATTTACATTCAAGTTAAAACGGCTCCAGAGAACACTTGTAGCCATCAGAGTATAGACTAAAAATTAATTTACAAACATCACCTGCCACAGAGAACCCGACCACAAAAACTGCTGCCAAGCGATCTAAGGCAAACTATTAAAGAGCAGGGAAAAAGGAATGAGCCCAAAAGCTGAAGACGAAGAACAGATCACAAAGCTTTCAACAAATAATTTTATATGATCATAAGCATACCTTGTAACCTATCAGACCAACCCTATTCAACCGGGAGGAGTGAAATCTGCTTAAGGGAACACGCTTTCCATATCCACTCTCAGACACAAATAACAACCACGGGCCCTTCAGACTTCTAGTACTGTAGAAATATAAACACAAAACATAAGATTAAAAATAAACACAAACCATAAGATTAACATATCAGATAATTCTAGTTACACTGCTCTGGAGAATTATTGATTCCAATAACTAGGGTCAACTCACCATTAGGTCATGGTAATTATATCATTGGTTACAGCTTTAACCCATGCTATTTTTAACCTCCCTCCAGCCATTTGTTTGCTGAATTTAAACTATTGGTTCTCGGTAATTAGCCCACTAGTAGGTCTATAGTACAAATGACCTACTCGTGTCGAATGACTCTACCTCCGATTGTTTGTTTATCAACCCCTACCCTAAATTTGGTTTATTTTATTTCTTAATCTAACTTGCCTTCAATCCCACCATCACTTCCACTTTCTAACTACAGATTGCCCAAAACTGTCAACATTCTCTCCCTTTTCTTGATTAAATGAGAAGCCACTCAGATTGGTGGAACCCAAACATCCAGGAAAATTTTATTACTAGGTTTTGGTCGGTCAAGCTAACCCCCCCTAAAGTCAAGTATCACGCTGATCAACAATTAGTTAATAACAAGCTAGAAACAACTCAATTTTATTTCTAAAGAAAATTACGCGTCTTGGGGAGCTTCAGACACCCTCTCCAAGTCTTTCCACATAGCTGCTGGTATAATGTCCACGCTAGCCATCTTATCCCCCTCTCTAAGTCTCATGGCCACAGCACCCCTAGTGTTTCTCCCTTGTGCTCGAATCTGGTACAGAACATGAAAAGATGCAAAATGGTAAGTAAAAGTATCCTTCAGGGATTTTTACATCAATGTTAGATAAATTTTCTGTTGAATGACCACGGATTGGAGCACAGATAGTACTAGCCATGTACTAGTCACATTAGACAAGATGATAAATTCCCCAGATAAAAACTCTTACAACTTCCCTAACCTATATTTGAACTAAGCAACAGTAACGGCACAGCCCTTGGCATCACTTGTCATCCGGTATAACGAAAAAATGATAAAAAGCTATCCATGAAGGCTATCTAAAAAATTAAAACACTGATAAGACAACCGAACTCCAAATTCAACTGCTATAAACTATAAAGCTCCAAATTCAACTGTTATATACTATAAAGCGCCTTGACATAACAGAAGGATGACTTAGATCAAAGGTAATCATGATGCAGATGCATCTAGAATTAATCATAAGGACATTGGTTTACTTGCATCTTGTTGATCCATGTAGAATAAGAACTTGTCTTACCAATGAGAGAGGCAAGGAGGATGAACCGAACTGTTGATCCATGAGGGAACCATGGCATCTTGTTGAACCCATGCATCGAATTCAGGGTTGACTTCATCAGTGATTTTGCCTTCATCATCCTTCAAGAAGGCAGGAGGACATTTGTTGGTTCCAACGACAAAAGACACCATATTCCTACTTCGAAGCAAGGGCAACATCTAGGCATGCCATAATGGATAGTTGGTACGATCCAACTTTATAGTTAGAAAGTTGGAAGCATTGGGAAGAGAGAGGAGGGCAATGGGATTGGAAGAACTGGAACTTGACGCCATTGGGAAAAAAATTAAAATTTAAAGCGTTCGGTTATTAGACTGTCAGCTCTAAGATACCATAATGGAGATTTGAAAACTGAGTTATAATAGTCGAATTGTGTAAGCTAACTTAAATTTCTGGCTTAAATTTCTGGGTATGCATGTCAATTAATCTTATCGGAGGAGGAATGAAGCAATATGTATGAAACTATTCTCTATGAAAGGGAGAGAACACCCTTGCTTTGTAGTTGATCTATTTCCCGAACCGAACTGATATCCCAAAATTCTGGAATACCGAAATTTTGGGTCGGTTTCAGATTTTGAAATCTCATCTCGAAAGGGATTGGTTCGGGGAATCGGGCTTGGGCAGCCCTTGGTATTCCTCTTCACTTGTAACTAAGAGGTCTTATCGATTATCGCTAAAGGTAAATTTGAACCACATTATTGTTAACCTATTGTGAGGATAAGTTCAACCCCTCCTTTTAGTTAGATAATATCGTTTATTTAAAAATTAAAAAAAAATAAAAAAACTCTTGAGACTCTTCATAAACTACCTCATGTTTTTTGTACAATATTTTTTATAGAGTTGGCGCGAAAATTGACATAAAATTGTGCTAAAGTGTATATGGAAGATCTCACTTTAAGAAATGCTCATTATCATTTCTTCTCCTAAATATATTAAGAGGGTTCCATTCTCTTATTTCCTAACCACCTTATATTTTCACCCCCAATTAAAAATAAAAAGAGGACATTTTCACACCTATGATTACTCCAAAGTAACCTTAAAACTCCAATTTTTTTTTTCCTTGAATCGACCCACTGTTCCCTTCGTTAAACTCAATATTGACGAATTTATTGGTAAGTTGATAGTTTCTCAATTTCCCAACCTTTTAGATCTGTAAATTAAGCCTTCAATCATCTAATTGAAACAAACAAATAAAACCAGATACAGTTAATATTTTGCTCTATGAAGACCAACTTTAGTAAGTTTTATTGTGATTTATTAAACTCTTATCTCTCTGTATTCGTCGTCAATTTTGTCGATCAAATCAGAAAGCCCATCTGAAGAGCGCCCAAACTAGTATTCGTCCTACTGCAAACAAACCCAAAGTTTTAAGTTGTTCCACTTTTCCACTATTTACTTTTATACCATGAATCATTACTTAAATTCAAAGAATTGCTTAATATCTTTGCAAAATCAAAGTTATCTTCAATATGAGCTGCAAACACCGAAAGGGAGCAACAACTTAAATCATGGATCTTTCACTTGGTTTTGGGTCGGGTTGTAAGGAGTGGTAGTGAGCTGGAGAGAGACAGGAAGAGGCGGGGCCGCCTATGTCACTTTAGTTCTGAAACAAAAACACTTTCTGTATATTTTGTTTATGTCCTATGTAAGTTTGTAATTGGGTAAACTTGTCATTAAAACTTTCATTAAAAAGTCGATGAGATAATAAGACAATAGGGTGAAGGTGTCACTCTATATTTAAATTGTGTTTAGTTAGCACAAATAGGACTCTTTAGTATTGACAAAAAATTTTGTTAAGAGTTTTAATTTTCAAAGAAGATAATTGAAAACTAACAAATTATTTAAATCCTTCTGTTTTGCTTTGGCAAGCAGCAATGGGAGGTTAGACCATGTCCACCGATTGGTGGAAAGTACGGGTAAGGGCTCAAAAGATGTCCTCCAACCCAAAATGTCATCTCTATCAGCCCAAATTGACAAGGGCAAATTGATGGGTCAAGAACTGTCTGTTCAAAAGCCTAAGAAAAATAAGACCGACCTTGCAAAACGGGCAAGCTGACACCAGCCACTATTTTAATATTTTTTTTTCTCTCAGAAGCGTGTAACACACGCTCGAAAATAGATGTGTGGCTAACAATAGCTTTAGGGGTGGGCCTCGCTGCAGCAAAGCCCCAGCGGCTTCTTGGTGTCGCTTGATGTGAGCAGTTAGATTTCTAACAGAAAAAATTAAAATGTCACTGTTGAGACACGTGGTGCGTTCTGGTGTATCCGTTTTCATATCATTTTGAAAATCAATGGCCAAGATTAATCCAACGGAAAAAAATATTTAAAAACAGAAAAAAAATTAAAAAAAAATTAGGCCATACGTTGGATGTCCTAGCACCACGCATTGGATGTCCTAAGTTGTGGGCTACTCAGAATAATATTGTTTTGATATTGTACTACCTTGTAATGCTGGGATTTTGCTTTGTATTTGAAATAAATAATTGAAAATAAACAATCATTTCATTTTCAAGGAACAAATTTACAAGGCATAAAAAAGCTCTTACCCTTTTCAAACGGGTTAAGTTGCACAAACACAAGTACTATTCAGAGTGAATAGTAAGGGCAAGTTAATTGCCCTTGCCCTTACCATTGCCCTAAGTAGGTATTATTTACTGTAAATGGTAATTACCTTGTTGCAACTTCACCCCTTAGTAATCCACTAACAAGTGGACTTGCTCTTATATGACATACATCTCAACAACGATGAGTTTCATTTGTTTTATGTAAACAATTTTGACAGATTTGTTAACAGATTTTGAAGGTACAAGGGCAAAGAGAGACCCAAGTTGAGGGTTAGGGGTTAAATGATAAATTTTCAAAGCACTTTTATTGTCTATGCATTCGTCCTTAATTTAATTTACTTTCTCGCAAGTAAATTAAGTTTCAATTCTTTTTACATTCTCTCTCGATCTTCACCTTCACCGTTTCACAATATTTGGTTGTTCATTCAAAGTCTTGTTTTTATGGTAGAGAATGAACGTAGGTCGAAAAGAGGTTCCTTGCTCGGCCGTTCAATCGTTTGATTAGAAATCAAATTCAAGGCGCAAACACAATAATTTCCACATATTTTTTATGCCGGTCAATCTTGGACGACGTAATGACACACCCACTCATCTAAACCAGAGAAGGATCAAAATCCTTCTAGACCGCCCGAATTGGTCCGAATACACTAAAAAATCTCTCTCGTTTGCCTAAAGCTCAATACTTCGGTTGTAGCGTTACGAATAAAAAGAGCGGCAAATGGACAAAGGGAAATCATCTCCCTCCTTTGGACTCATCAGAAAAAGGATATTATCTTAATTCCATCTTTGAATGCCCCACCGATACGGAGAGTGACAAAGGCAAATGGATCAGATTATAGCGGAGCAGCTGCCGTCGCGGACTCCAAACTCCACTATTACAGTGAGCGAGGCAGAGGCAGAGGCAGAGGCCAAAATCCAAACTCGAAAGAAAGGAAGGAAGGAAGGAAGGTAGAATCCAATATCTTCCATATTCTTCATGGATGGCAATACGTACACAACAACAATTGATGGCTGACCGCAAAATTATAAATAGTTAATCTTACTCTGATAAGCAGGTTGATATATCACCAAAACATATAGTTATATATAAGGGAGTCTAAGTAACCCAAGGCTTTTTTACTTTTCAATGGCAAACAAAGCTCCACACGTCTAATATTGAATTAACAATCAATACATTAACCAGAATCAAAATCATGTACAATTTTGCATTTGTTTTTCTAGGGATACAATTTCTATGATACGAATATCATCGAAAGAAATCAGAGGACTCATATGTAGTACTTATTAAAGGAGATTTGAAAACTGAATTATAGTAGTTGAATTGTGTAAGCTCAACTCGATAATGAGTGAGTGTTCATTCATTCCTTTATATAGAATTACAAATGATGAGGTTGTTACAATTGAAAGATAAAATACAAATATTTGAATTAGATATAGAAGTATTTGAAAGAATTGTGCAGATGATGGACTATGTTATTTGAAAGAATTGTGTAGATGATGGACTGTGTTGTTACAATAGCAATGCGGAAGTTTGAGATGAGACCAAACTCTTATGTTGCAGACTGCAGTGGGAAGATTTCATTTGTATTGGTGGTGCTGACGTGGACTGATCTTTAAGGTTTGTAGAATTATCTAGAATATGTTTATCACGGCCCCGCAAGCTGACAGGACGTTGACGAACTGGAAGCTTGGAGATAAGATAATTGAAGCGCATAGAGGATAAACCCTTTGTTAAAAAGTCTGCTTGTGGAACATAACCAACGTCGATCTGTTGAGAATTATCTTCTCCCTGATACAACAATAATATACTTCAACGTGACACATGCGGCCTTAGTAAACTGGGTTAGAAGTAGCAGCAATGGTACTGATATTGTCACACTAGAGACAAGGTGAAGGTAATGGCAGATGTAAGTCACGAAAAATATTGCAAAACCATGATAGATGTGCAAAGGTGTAGGCAAGCTGACGATACTCCGCCTCTGAGCTGGACCTTGACCACCATGTTGCTTTTTCAAACTCCAGGAAATTACACTGTCCCCAAGAAATATGCAGTGACCTTCAATGGATTGAGGATCATCGGGATCGCCGGTGTAGTCAACGTCAGCAAAGGCAGTGATCATGGATGCCTTTTAACTACCTTAAGATGTGTTTCACTGCAGCCCAATATGGAGTAGTTGGAGAGTGCATGAACTGGCACACTTAGTTGACAGTGTACACAATATCAGGGCGTGTAAATAAGAGGTATTGGAAGGCACCCACGGCACTACAAAAAAAAGTTCCATCTGAGAGAGCCTCACCTTCATATAAACTCAAATGTCGACCACTAGAAATTGACGTGGAGATTGTTTTGGCATCAATCATGTTGGTTTTCTTTATAAGCTCCAAAATATATTTGGATTGGGTGAGATACATAGCAAAAGGTGTCCGTGAAACCTCCATGCCCAAGAAATAATGTAAGGGCCCTAGATCTTTCATTGCAAATTGATGTCCAAGCTGTTTGATAAATTGAGACAACTGAGCACCGTTGTTCCCGGTGATTAAGATATCATCAATATAGATTAATAGATAAATGATTGTTGAGCCATCAAAATATGTGAAAGGGGACAAGTCAGCTTGGGAATATATGAATCCTAAGTCTTCAAGTTTCTGAGAAAAACATTGGAACCAAGCACGGGGTGCTTGTTTCAGACAATATAAAGATCTTCGAAGACGACACATATATGAAGAGAACTGAGGATCGATGAACCCTGCAGGCTACCGCATGTAAACTTCCTGATTCAAGGTCCCATGAAGGAAGGCATTTTGAACATCAAGTTGTCTTATAGGCCACTAGAAGTGAAGAGAAATAGAAAGAATTAGATGAATGGTAGCATGAGTGACTACAGGACTGAAAGTCTCCCCAAAATCTATTCTTTCTTGTTGACGAAAACCATTGGCTACAAGTCTCGCTTTAAAACGCTTAACTAAACCATCAGACTTCTATTTTATGCAATACACCCATTTATTTGGCAACACATTCATGGAAGGCTGATAGGGAACTAAAGTCCAAGTGCCAGTGCACTGTAAAACGTTGAATTCCTCTGACATTGCTTAGCGCCACTGGAGACTTATTTGCCTGTGAGAAAGAGGTTGGCTCAACCAAAGAATTAGTAACATCACTCAAACATACTTAGGATTAGGTTTTCGAATACTGTGTTGACCACGCGTAATCATGCGATGAGTGGACGAAGTATCGTGAGAAGGGACATTGGCTGTTCCAATATTCATGGGATTAGATGTAGTGGTTGGTAGGGAATAGGTTCATGGAGTAAAGGGAGGTAGGGTAGGAGTAGGAGAGGGTGGAGGGTGCAGTGGAGTTGAAATGGTGGCGGAGAAATGTGGTAAAGGTTGTAGTGGAATAGGATTATGAGTGTTAGGGATAGGTTGAGGTTGACGATATTGAAAAGAGTCAATATCAAGGACTGTGTCTAGGGCGCTGGTGGATGACAATGGTGGAGTAACAAGTTCTTTATATGGAAAACGCTTTTCATTAAAAACAACACGACGAGACATGAAAGACTTCCATATGGAAGGATCATAAGATTTGTATCCTTGATAAGTTAATGAATAACCTAAGAAAATGAATTGTTTTGAATGAAATTGAAGTTTGATATCAGTGTATGGACGTAAATAGGGAACAAGCACAACCAAATACTTTGAGAAAATCATATTGTGGTGATTTGGAAGATAGTTTTTGAAAGGGAGATATGTCATTCAAAATCTTGGTGGGAAGACTATTAATCAAATAGTTGGCAGCATGAAAAGCATCATCCTAGAAAGTTTGTGGAAGAGAAGCATGAGCAAGTAGGGTTAAACCAATTTCAACGAGATGACGATGCTTTCATTCCACGAGACCGTTTTGCTCAAATGGCATGATGAACAAAGGTGTGAAAAACTTCAGATTTTAATTTTAAGGGATAAAGCCATGCATACCGGGAAAAATCATCCACCAAAACAACATAGTACTTGTAACCATTAATTGAATATGAAGGAGAAATCCATACATTCAAATGTATTAATTCTAAAGGAAAAGACGACGTTGACGAGGACAAATGAAAAGGCAACTTATGGCTTTTGCCCAAAGGGCATGATGAACAAAAGTCGTAGGTTGCAATACCATGTAATGGTAATTTATTGTTGGAAATTAAACTACGTAAAACAGAAAATGCAGGGTGACCTAGCCTAGAATGCCAAATAGCATCCGACGCTCTAACACCAACAAATGCAGAGACTTCATTGTTGACCATAGAAGAACTTGAAAACGGATAAAAGCCATTTCTACTCCGGCCTTGTAAAAGCATCATCCCCGTTTGAAGGTCTTAGACATGGTAGGAACTGGGAATATAAGGTTAGTGAACAATTATTGTCCTTGGTGAATTGATTTATGGAGATAACATTAGTTGAGGCATTAGGGAAGTGAAGGGTGTTTGGGAGAGTAAAAGAGTGATTTGGTGTGTGAATAAAGGACATGCCAACATGAGAAATTTGCGAACCTGATTCGTCAACCACTCCATTGACATTATCTGTACTAGTGTATGGGCGTGGATTCGAAACATGATTCAAGTCACTGGTGATGTGTGCATTTGCGCCAGAATCAAAGAGCCAGTTTTGTAGACCAGTGGAAAAGGTAGATGCTGAAGTAGGTGCAACAGCAGCATAGGCTTGGAGACGAGAAGCCGAGACACGACCTTCATTGGCCATGTTCAACATATTGAAACAATCAATGGCAGAATAACGGTGACGATGACAGATTTGGCACTAGATGCGACCACCATTTTAAGTTGGAGATGGATGAGAGAACACCATCATGAGCAGGTATGGGTGGATGAGCAGGCTAGCCTTGACCCAGAGGGCGAGGAACAAACTGACCACGCCACCGTTAAAGTGACCACATCCACCCCTAGGAGCACCACGACCACGATAAGGGCCTGAAAGGCCCCGTCCAGCAGCAAGGGCAATGGGCCCGTTTTTTAACATAGTGTGAAGTTTTTTACGTCTTTATGCACCTAAAAGGAAAGCATCCAAGTTTTTTACATCTTTCTGCACCTAAAAGGAGAGCCTCCAAGGCACTGTAAGTAATGACCTCATCTCGTGCTTGAGCAGAAGCAAGGGTACTCTCATAAGCAAGGCCAACATTGTTTAAAATAACAGCAACGAGATCAGAATCAAAGATAGGAGAACCAGAGAGGGGGAGAGTATCAGCAAGAAAATGGATACGGTCAAGAAACTCAACAATAGCCGAGTCACCATAATGGGTATTCATAAGCTCACTTCACAATTAAAGAAGATGGCCAGTAGATTGGGAAGCATAGCATTCATGTAAACAAGTCCATGTAGAATAAGAACTTGTCTTACCAATGAGAGAGGCAAGGACAATGGGATGAACCGAACTGTTGATCCATGAGGGAACCATGGCATCTTGTTGAACCCATGCATCGAATTCAGGGTTGACTTCATCAGTGATTTTGCCTTCATCATCCTTCAAGAAGGCAGGAGGACATTTGTTGGTTCCAACGACAAAAGACATCATATTCCTGCTTCGAAGCAAGGGCAACATCTAGGCATGCCATAATGGATAGTTGGTACGATCCAACTTTATAGTTAGAAAGTTGGAAGCATTGGGAAGAGAGAGGAGGGCAATGGGATTGGGATTGGAAGAACTGGAACTTTACGCCATTGGGAAAAAAAAAAATTTAAGTTTTCGGTT
Source organism: Malus sylvestris (assembly GCF_916048215.2). Classification (NCBI taxonomy): domain Eukaryota; kingdom Viridiplantae; phylum Streptophyta; class Magnoliopsida; order Rosales; family Rosaceae; genus Malus; species Malus sylvestris. The sequence goes on from NC_062261.1 coordinate 32,225,171, forward strand.
ATTAGACTGTCAGCTCTAAGATACCATAATGGAGATTTGAAAACTGAGTTATAATAGTCGAATTGTGTAAGCTAACTTAAATTCCTAGGTATCCATGTCAATTAATCTTATCGGAGGAGGAATGAAGCAATATGTATGAAACTATTCTCTGTGAAAGGGAGACAACACCCTTGCTTTGTAGTTTATCTATTTCCCGAACCGAACCGATATCCCAAAATTCTGGAATACCGAAATTTTGGGTCGGTTTCAGATTTTGAAATCTCATCTCAAAAGGGATTGGTTTGGGGAATCGGGCTTGGGCAACCCTTGGTATTCGTCTTCACTTGTAACTAAGAGGTCTTATCGATTATCGCTAAAGGTAAATTTGAACCACATTATTGTTAACCTATTGTGAGGATAAGTTCAACCCCTCCTTTTAGTTAGATAATATCGTTTATTAAAATATAAATAAATAAATAAACTCTTGAGACTCTTCATAAACTACCTCATGTTTTTTGTACAATATTTTTTATAGAGTTGGCGCGAAAATTGACATAACATTGTGCTAAAGTGTATATGGAAGATCTCACTTTAAGAAATGCTCATTATCATTTCTTCTCCTAAATATATTAAGAGGGTTCCATTCTCTTATTTCCTAACCACCTTATATTTTCACCCCCAATTAAAAATAAAAAGAGAACATTTTCACACCTATGATTACTCCAAAGTAACCTTAAAACTCCAATTTTTTTTTTCCTTGAATCGACCGACTGTTCCCTTCGTTAAACTCAATATTGACGAATTTATTGGTAAGTTGATAGTTTCTCAATTTCCCAACCTTTTAGATCTGTAAATTAAGCCTTCAATCATCTAATTGAAACAAACAAATAAAACCAGAGACAGTTAATATTTTGCTCTATGAAGACCAACTTTAGTAAGTTTTATTGTGGTTTATTAAACTCTTCTCTCTGTATTCTTCGTCAATTTTGTCGATCAAATCAGAAAGCCCATCTGAAGAGCACCCAAACTAGTATTCGTCCTACTGCAAACAAACCCAAAATTTTAAGTTGTTCCACTTTTCCACTATTTACTTTTATACCATGAATCATTACTTAAATTCAAAGAATTGCTTAATATCTTTGCAAAATCAAAGTTATCTTCAATATGAGCTGCAAACACCGAAAGGGAGCAACAACTTAAATCATGGATCTTTCACTTGGTTTTGGGTCGGGTTGTAAGGAGTGGTAGTGAGCTGTGGAGAGAGACAGGAAGAGGCGGGGCCGCCTATGTCACTTTAGTTCTGAAACAAAAACACTTTCTGTATATTTTGTTTATGTCCTATGTAAGTTTGTAATTGGGTAAACTTGTCATTAAAACTTTCATTAAAAAGTCGATGAGATAATAAGACAATGGGGTGAAGGTGTCACTCTATATTTAAATTGTGTTTAGTTAGCACAAATAGGACTCTTTAGTATTGACAAAAAATTTTGTTAAGAGTTTTAATTTTCAAAGAAGATAATTGAAAACTAACAAATTATTTAAATCCTTCTGTTTTGCTTTGGCAAGCAGCAACGGGAGGTTAAGAGCATGTCCACCGATTGGTGGAAAGAAAGGGTAAGGGCTCAAAACATGTCCTCCAACCCAAAATGTCATCTCTATCAGCCAAATTGACAAGGGCAATTGATGGGTCAAGAACTGTCTGTTCAAAAGTCTAAGAAAAATAAGACCGACCTTGCAAAACGGGCAAGCTGACACCAGCTACTATTTTAATATTTTTTTTTTCTCTTAGAAGCGTGTAACAGACGCTCGAAAATAGATGTGTGGCTAACAATAGCTGTAGGGGTGGGCCTCGCTGCAGCAAAGCCCCAGCGGCTTCTTGGTGTGGCTTGACGTGAGCCGTTAGATTTCTAACAGGAAAAATTAAAATGTCATTGTTGAGACACGTGGTGCGTTCTGGTGTATCCGTTTTCACATCATTTTGAAAATCAATGGTCAAGATTAATCCAACCGAAAAAAAAATTTAAAAACAGAAAAAAAAAAATTAGGCCATACGTTGGATGTCCTAGCGCCACGCATTGGATGCCCCAAGTTGTGGGCTACTGAGAATAATATTGTTTTGATATTGTACTATCTTGTAGTGCTGTGATTTTGCTTTGTATTTGAAATAAATAATTGAAAATAGACAATCATTTTATTTTCATGGAACAAATTTATATAGCATAAAAATGCTGTTACCTTTTTCAAACGTGTTAAGTTGCACAAACACAAGTACTATTCAAAGTGAATAGTAAGGGCAAGTTAATTGCTCTTGCCTTTACCCTTGCCCTAAGCAGGTATTATCTACTGTAAATGGTAATTACCTTGTTGCAACTTCACCCCTTAGTAATCCACTAACAAGTGGACTTGCTCTTATATGACATACATCTCAACAACGATGAGTTTCGTTTGTTTTATGTAAACAATTTTGACAGATTTGTTAACAGATTTTGACAGTACAAGGGCAAAGAGAGACCCAAGTTGAGGGTTAGGGGTTAAATGACAATTTTTCAAAGCACTTTTATTGTCTATGCATTCCTTCTTAATTTAATTTACTTTCTCGCAAGTAAATTAAGTTTCAATTCTTTTTACATTCTCTCTCGATCTTCGCCTTCACCGTTTCACAATATTTGGTTGTTCGTTCAAAGTCTTGTTTTTTGTTCGTTCAAAGTCTTGTTTTTATGGTAGAGAAAGAATGCAAGTCGAAAAGAGGTTCCTTGCTCGGCCGTTCAATCGTTTAATTAGAAATCAAATTCAGACGCAAACACAATAATTTCCCCATATTTTTTACGCCGGTCAATCTTGGACGACGTAATGACACACCCACTCATCTAAACCAGAGAAGGATCAAAATCCTTCATGACCGCCCGAACTGGTCGAATACACTAAAAAATCTCTAGTTTGCCTAAAGCTCAATACTTCGGTTGTAGCGTTACGAATAAAAAGAGCGGCAAATGGACAAAGAGAAATCATCTCTCTCCTTTGGACTCATCAGAAAGAGCATATTATCTCAATTCCATCTTTGAATGCCCCAGCAATACGGAGAGTGACAAAGGCAAATGGATCAGATTATAGCGGAGCAGCTGCCGTCGCGGACTCCAAACTCCACTATTACAGTGAGCGAGGCAGAGGCAGAGGCAGAGGCCAAAATCCAAACTCGAAAGAAAGGAAGGAAGGTAGGAAAAATGGCGATAACGCTCAACAATGGGTTCAAAATGCCAGTAGTGGGTCTGGTGTTTGGCGCATGGAAGGAAAAGAAATCAGAGACCTCCTTATCAATGCCCTCAACCTTGGCTATCGCCATCTCGATTGCGCTGGTATCCAACCATCCATCGTCGTTTCTTTCTCTCCTTCATTTTCTCACCTTAATTCTCACCCAACTTTACACTTTGTTGTTTGTTCATATGGGCGTGATTTCTTTCCTTTCCTTTCGTTTATTTGTCATATGGGTTTCGTTGCATCAACTGCTTCTGGTATGCTAGAGCATTGCGTTGTGTGTGCGTGATGTAGGACAGTAGAAATAGATAGTAATATACAAGATATCCGGACTCGCTCCGGCCTTTGGCATCATACCAGTCCAAATTCGGAATCTTATTCCGATTACAGATCATTCTTGTGCCTACTAAAACATTTGAATCTACGTTCTCAGAATCATTTTTGCCCATATGGCGGTAATTCGTAGCTTGTAGCACAAATTACCTTCGCGGTTGTAACATGCGTTGACGAGTTAATGATGCTTTCAGCTGATTACAAGAATGAACCAGAAGTTGGGGAGGCACTTGCAGAAGCATTTTCGACTGTGCTTGTTAAGCGAGAGGATCTCTTCATCACCACCAAGGCAAGTGTATTTTCAATCAAATTTTTATTTGCTGCTCCAGTTGACTAGTCCATATCCGTCGTTGTCCAGACTATGACATCTATTTCTCTTCCTGTTTCTTCATCCTTAATGCAGCTTTGGAATTCGGATCATGGACACGTTGTATTAAGACAGTCTGAAGAAGCTTCGGTTGGATTATCTGGATCTGTGGTTCACTTTCCTGTTGCCACCAAGCATACCAGTATTAATTCTTGATTTTTGAAATGTGGTTGACAATACTAGTGTGTGATTGAAAACTATAGATTACTCCAAAAGGAAAACAGTTTACTTGCTACCAACTGATGTCTCTACAGCTTGGATGGTCAAGGACGTGAATATTAAAAAAATTCAATGACTATGTGAGTAGTTTGGGTTAGGAGATAGAAAGGGCACATTGATTAGGTTGTGTGAGGAGAGAGTGAAGAGGAAATCAGACGGTGAGGGGCAAGTGAAGCTAGAAAGATCTAGAAGAGGGGTTGATGAAGATAGTATTGGCTTGGGTTTTTCTTTTCTATTAGTAGGAGTGGAACTGAAGCGGCTATTACACTAATACCTCTCTATAGTAATACTATATAATGGAATAGCCTCCTTAAAGTAAATTAAAAAAAAATTCTGCTGCCAACTTGGGACCAATTATGTATTAGAATAAACTTCATATTATAATGAGTTATAATTTTTCTTGGTCCCATCTTAAGGAAACACGTCTCCATATGGTTATAATTGTCAATGAGTACAAAAATATGCAAGAAATAAAATACTTTGGCGCCCTATTTAAGAAATACAGCATTCATAAGGATAAATAAGTCAAAAAATAATATTTTTTTCCTACACCTCTATTAAGTAATAACCTCTAAAGTTATAAAATTGGTTTGGTCCCAACTGTATAACCTTAGAGAGGTTTTACTGTATATTGGGGAAATGGGCATTCCCACCCGCAACCAATTCCAGAGTCCCGGATCCAACCTTAGTTTCTTTTTCATGTATACTGGTTAACAAATGATTGTGAAAATTTATTGAGTTAAAATGCTGCCTTTAGATGATTAAAATATAAAAACGATAAAAAAAATTCATTCTTATCTTGGATTCTCTTATGAACTGTTTTCTTTTAGTCATCAAATAGTTTCATTCTTATATTGATTATTGAATTCATCTGTCTATTTATTTATATACATGCAGGAGTTGGTACGACTGGCAGTGCTTTGGATGAGGATGGGGTGCTAGAAATAGACACAACCATATCTTTGGAAACTACCTGGCATGCTATGGAAGAGCTGGTCTCTATGGGTTTAGTTCGTAGCATTGGAATTAGGTGATCATACAAACTTTGCACATTTCAAGGATCATTACTTGAATAAATAATGATATTGCGAATTTAGGTCATGTTTTCCTTTTACTTCCTATGCAATATATTACAGTATTAGCTATGCAACCTAGTTCATTTGGGGTATATATGGGAAACCAACTCACAAAAATATAAGTGAATGTGTTGAAGAAAATCAAAACGTTGCAGTAATGTGTGTGCGCGTTAAAATGGTAATAAATTTTTACAAATACAGCTTCGGTTGGAGATATCATATAGTTTAGTTCAGGAAGAGGTTAACTATTGTGTCTTATTGCTTGTTGATGCATAATACAAACTTACACACGATATGTGCGGTTAGAGAAAGATTATAAATTATGGCGCAATATCACTAGGTTTATTTCAGTAATCTCTGAGTTGTGCCACACAGTATCTACAAGTTTGGGTGCTTCTGAATATGCACAAAATGATATGGGAAGCTCCTTTAAATTTTCCTTATCTCTTTCATGCTTAGTGCACCAGCCCTAGTGGAAGATTCATAGTCTATGTTCTGGCATTTTAACTTCATTCATTTGTCAATTGTTTTGCATATGAATTGTGCTTTGATGGAACAATTATCTGCAGTAACTATGATATCTTTCTGGCGAGAGATTTCTTAGCTTATTCCAAAGTGAAGCCGGCTGTGAATCAGATTGAGACTCACCCATACTTCCAACGTGAATCTCTTGTCAAATTCTGTCAGAAGCATGGCATCTGTGTCACTGCCCACACTCCTCTTGGAGGTGCTGTGGCCAACAGCGAGTGGTTTGGTTCAGTTTCATGTCTAGACGATCCAGTTCTTAAGGTAAGCTCCTTTTTTTATCGCTTGAAGTTGAATTACTGGATTTATTTACAAATTACCAGTCAAATATAGTAAGATTGTTTCTTCTCAATCACATTCCTCTTTTGTCAGAATCTGGCTGAGAAATACAAAAAGACTGCTGCCCAAGTTGTTCTAAGGTGGGGCATCGAACGGAACACGGTTGTCATCCCGAAGACGTCAAAACTTGAGAGATTGAAAGGGAATTTCCAAGTTTTGACTTTGAGCTCACCAAAGAGGACATGGACCTGATTGCAAAGGTAGACAGGAAACACCGGACAAACCAACCTGCCAAGTTCTGGGGCGTTGATCTGTTTGCATAGATTTGCCTGTAACTGTTCTCTCTACCCATGAGAACAAATGCCTTGTGGTGGCAAACAATAACAGAGTACCGGAGTCATGTTTCTTTCTCCGAGTTGTAAACTTCAAGCTGAATCATTCTTGAAGGTTGAATAGACATGTTAGATAAAACTCGGACACAAACTAAATTTGATCTTTCAATGAACCTACTCTTTTTACTGTGACTGTCTTCCCTTGTATGGCCTCTGTTAACTTATAAATTCCGTAACCAGTTAATTCATAGGGTTGATAGTGACTGTGTTATGTACTTATTAGATTTTATGTTTTTCCTTTGTTTGCAAGAGGTTGCTGAGACCAACTGTGCCTAAAGAAATGTGATACACCAAGCTGTTAGCGAGCACACTCAAATATTGCAGGATGTAGCTGCAGATCCTACTCTTCCTCAAACTAAAGCCGTGCGTTGTGCTGAGTGCAAGCATGGAGAAGCTGTCTTCTTTTAGGTTATATGCCCAATCCTTTATCTGTTGTGGTGAATTTTATTGGTAGTTATGCCTTTTCAAACTTTTGGTGTTAAGAGCACAATGCTAAATATTTTAATGTCACATAAATATTCCAAGTCATCAATTTTTTGGATGAAATTCCAACTGCTAATCTCTTTATCATTAGATAATTGGACTCACGATGCGTTAGGGCCAGTTTTGCTATTAGTATAGTTAGCTAACTCTAGAAATGCATCAGGGTTAAGATTTTTTCTAGTGTTTGTAAACTTCTAGCGCTTTGTGTATCATTGCTTCTTCCCCTTCACTTTAGATTTCAGCTGACCCAAGCATCTATTAAAATTAGTGACCATGGGTTCTTCTATGAAACACTTACCTTGTATTGAACCCGAGTTCTTGTGCTATTTATTCTAGAGAGATTGTTAGGCCACTTTGTATTGAAACATTCTTCTGTTTTGAGAAAATTTCTACCATTGTATCATTGGGAAGTCCATTTCACCTTGTCTCTGGGGCGTATATGTCCACTACCATGCATATGGTGATACCATTTTGAACAGTTAGATAGAAGTCTAAAGCGAAAGGGAGGTTCTAATTGATTGTGATTGTGTGTTAGTGTGTGTTGGTTAGTAATATGTTCGTTCAGTTCAGGGAGGAAGAACATGCTCAAGCTGCTCTTCAGAATCTCACTGGGAGGTTCTATGCAGGTTAGTTCCCTTCTTTTTCTTATCTTGATATGTTACAAACAACATGATCGATAGTTGTGATGGTATGGTGGTTTTATCGTCGTTGTAATATGTTTCGCCGAAGTCACTTTCCTGTCTTTTGATTGATTTGTGATTTGGTAGATGTATTGTGCTACATGACAGTTCAGTGTTAATAGTTGATAGTTGTATGGTTTTTCCATCTGTTAATTGGGGTTCAGATTTCACTAAGATCGCTTTGAATTTCATCCAATTTTCTCTTATCCTCCGTTTAGTTCCTGAGAAACTGTATTGTGCTGCTGGATTTACTTCATTTAACAGTTTACATGTTTTCTTATATTTATTTATTTCTTTTCTTTTGCTGCAGCCATGTCTGTCGGAGAAGATGGACTGTGGAACATTGTGAGGGCCAGTTCCTTGGATTTCGATGCCTGGACTACTTTAATTGAAGAGACAGAGAAGGTTGCAGAGGTGCGTTAGCTGGATTTTTGAGTCATTGGATGAATTGTTTGGGTGAGTGTGAATCGTCTAAGGTTTTGGCAGAGAAATTGTTGTTATTTAAATGTGAATAATATGAGGTTGCAAAACTGTGAACTTCACTGTACTTTCTACATGTTCTTAGATATTTCTGTGATTGTCAGCTGCCTTAGCATACCATGGTCTGCCCATGGTTTCACATTAATGATTGCATGCTACATTTTCTAAATAAGATCTCTGTTATCATTATCTGTTCGAGAGGCTGTTTTTTGGCAAGAGTTGTGACTATGATTTGTTGTATACGATATTATCATCACATGGATGCTTGAAGGCACATAACAGTTGCCTTGACCTCTAAGAATATAATGTGTGGCGAGTCACAACTTTACCTCTTTTTTTTTTTTTTTTTTTTTTTTTTTTTTTGGTGAAACTTGTTCGTAAACTTTTTTTGGTGATGCTAGAGCGACCATCTTTTGAGACCATATTTGTAAATCACAGGATGTGGTGGTTGATGGTTTGATTCTTTCTACTAATCATTAAAAATGGAATCTAACCATCATCTATCACATCATTTAGTTTACAAAATATGGTCTAAAAAAATGGAACAAATGACCTAGTTAAAGATTTAATTTTTTCTTAGTTAGCAGTTTTTTGTTAGTTCATCGATCATAATCGATGGCTCTTGTGAGAGCAGCTCAAGGAACGTCCTCTGATTTCGACACTCGTTAGTGATTAGTTTACCCCCTTGCATCAGAGAGCATGGAAGTCGTTGTGAGTGCAGTTGAGCAAAACAAGACTGCAAAACAATTGAAATAGTCCTTAGCCTGTGAGGACTTGTTCGGCGATTTCTTGAGACTTCGAACTGCTCGGATAAGCCTGAATGAGGTTTAGGTGGTGATGATGGAATGCGAGATTCGTATTTAGCAGATGATGTTCTGTTCGTCTAGGTAGTTGTCACCACGGACTTAGCTTCATCACATTTGGTGAAGTAGTCGATCGCTATGATCACCATGCCTCTGTCCCAGTAGCAAGCGACATTGGTCCCACTAGGTTGATCTTGTCCTCAAGTTAGTTATTTGTGGGAAAAAAAAAAAAAAAAAAAGAGAGAGAGTTTATAGCTTCATTCCGCAACAAAAGCTTATCGGAATTTGGTGTACAATAGGGTATTTATAGGGAAAATGCGGTAGGAAAAAATTATCCCAAAAATATTTTTATTAAATAATATCTTGGAATTGTCTTATAGAATACTTGATTGGATTTATTGTAATTTTGACTTGATTGAGCTGCATTCGATAGAGAAAGCTTTAAAGATATGATTTTGTTATTAATCATATCTTTAATATCTTTGACTTATTTTACTATCATGGGCATGAGAGCTTGAAGAAGTCGCAATAACCAGCTTAGGTCTTCTTGATGGTTGAACTGCATGTATAACAGAGTTGAACCTCGTGCCATTTGATGAGGGCATTCTAGTCTCTTATGAGTAAAAGTTTACTTGTTAGCTCCAAAGTTTTCTTTGTTATTTTTTGCTCCACAACTGTATTTGATCTGTTTTTCTTAATATAAATAAATCAGTTCTAATTTACATTTTTTTTAGTAAGCAGTGGATGAAAAACAACCCAAATAATTAAGTTGTATTGGGTCTGTCTTTTGCTTTTTTGGTCAAAGATAATTAAGTTGTATTGGGTCTGTCTTAAATTATACAAAAAGATAAAATCATTTCCAAAGAAAATGTCAAATCTTAAGTAGAATGCTATGTAATCAAATTTAAAGGTAGAAAAGCTTTAAGACGCGTTTTCATTTGCTTGACTAAAAGGAGCCAATTAATAATAATTGCTTTGACTAAAACGACCCAACTAATTTTGCTTTGACTAAAACGAGTCAATTACAAAAAGATGAGATGCGTTTTCATTTGCAATTTTTCCAGGAAGTAGTTAGGAATGAGCCAACCAATTAGAGCCTTAAATATTTCCCTGGCAAAGACACAGCATTTATTTTGTTTGTTCATCGATCGTAAACTATGGCGCTTGTGAGAGCAGCTCAAGCAACATCCTCTGATTCCAACACTCATTGGGGTTACCGTTACGATTTTTTCTTGAGTTTCAGAGGCGAAGACACTCGCAGGACTTTTACCGACCACCTCTACACAGCGTTGAACAACGCAGGATTTCTCACCTTCCGAGATGACGACGAACTTGAGAGAGGAGAAGATATCAAGCCAGGACTACAGAAAGCAATCCGGCAATCACGAATGTCTGTTGTCGTGTTTTCGAAAGATTACGCATCATCCAGATGGTGCCTTGATGAGCTTGTCATGATCCTTGAACGCAAGAGGACTACCTCGGACCATGTAGTATTACCAGTCTTCTACGATGTCGATCCATCCCATGCGAGGAAGCAGACGGGAAGCATCGGAAAAGCATTTGCAAGACACGAGAAAACTCAGTCGCCGAATAAGGTGCGGGGATGGAGGGAGGCACTTGCACAGCTTGCTGATCTAGCAGGGATGGTCTTATCAAATCAAGCTGATGGGTAACTTTCATTTGCTCTCTTTTATCTTTCTAGTGTCAATATTGGAAGGTTAATTTATTTTGCCTTCTTTTTTCACATGAACAATTTGTTCTTATCTCTGTAAACCCATGTGTTCTACAGGCCTCGAGTTCGAATCCCCTCTCAGTTTAAAATAGTTTGGTTATCTAGACTTGACCTCTGTGTATACAATAATTCTTTTACCAAAAGTGCATATAATAACTTTCATAATTTCGTTTTCCCTTGTTTCATGTTGTCAACAAAGTTTCATTTTTATTTTTAACTAATTAAGATATGCTGTCAAAATAATGTGTAAGTTTAGCATCCTTCCAGTTGTTACCTTTGTAACTTTCTTGGGTACACAACATGTTTGATTTATATTTCATTTTTTTTGCAAATTCGTAGGTACGAGTCAAAGTTTATCACAAAAATTATTAAGGTGATTGGTGACAAGCTAATTCACACACCCTTGGGTGTTGAATCCAACTTGATTGGAATCCAATCTCGAGTCAAACACATCAATTTATGGTTACAAGATGGATCAACTGATGTTGGTATAGTTGCTGTGCATGGGATGTCTGGAATAGGGAAGACAACAATTGCTAAATATGTTTACAATTCAAATTTTACAAGTTTTGAAGGGAGCAGCTTTGTTGAAAATATCAGAGAAACGGCAAGTCAACCGAACGGGTTAGTTCAAATGCAAATGCAACTTCTTTATGATATTTTGAAGGGGAAGGAGGAGAAAGTGCATAACGTCAGTGAAGGAATAAGTAAGATTGTAAGAGCCATAAGCTCTAGAAGAGTTCTTCTTGTTCTTGATGATGTAGACCATATGGACCAATTAGATGCAGTACTACGGATGAAAGATCGGTTTTATCCCGGAAGTAAAATAATCATAACAACAAGGCGTGAAAGGTTGCTAAGGGCATTTCAAGTTACTAAGCTCCACGGAGTTGAAATTTTGGATTACGATGAATCGTTGGAGCTCTTAAGCTGGCATGCGTTTGGCCAGGACCATCCCCCTGAAGGTTACATGGAATATTCAAAAAAGCTAGTGCAACATACTGGAGGACTTCCATTAGCTCTTCAAGTTTTGGGGTCTTCTCTGTTAGGTGAAAGTAAGTGTGTGTGGGAAAGTGCATTGGTGAAGCTAAAAGTTATTCCTAATGGCGAAATCATGAATAAACTAAGAATAAGCTATGACAGTTTACAAGATGACCATGATCGGAAATTATTCCTCCACATTGCTTGTTTCCTAATAGGAAGGGACAAAAACTACATTGTTAGAATACTAGATGGATGTGATTTCTATACAACTGTTGGCATTCAAAATCTCATTGATAGATGCTTGGTGAAAATTGATAAAGACAAGAAGGTGATCTGATTCGTGATATGGGAAGAGAAATAGTTCGCCTAGAATCAGAAGAGCCTGAGAAACGTAGTAGACTATGGCGTCGTAAGGATTCCTTCCAAGTACTGAGGAAAAAAACTGTAAGTTTACATGCCTTTTAGATATATATATATATATATATATATATATATATATATATATATATATATATATGTTTTTCTCTTCTTGTGAAAATTATCCATATTAATGTTGTTCCCTTTTTTTCTTTAGGGTACACAAACAATCGAAGGTCTTGTCCTGGACATGCATTCGCATCCTGCAAACAGTCCAATAAACACAAATGAGACAGTCTTTGAAACCAATGCATTTGAAAGGATGCACAAATTACAACTACTCTATCTTAGATGTGTACGGCTAGAGGGATGTTACGCAAATTTCCCTACAGGATTAAGATGGTTGTGTTGGCCTGAATTTCCTTTGGATTCTATACCCATTGATTTTTCCTTGGAGTCCCTAATTGTTCTTGAAATGCAATATAGTAGCTTGACACAAGTCTACAAAGGAACAAAAGTATGTTGCTCTACGCATCTCAATTCATTTTCCTTCTTTTGCTTTTTTAAGTTTTGATTCGTTGACTAATTGCATATGTTAGAATTAACTCCCACAAATATTATTTCTCTTTTTTTTCTTTATTTTAATTTTTTTTCCTGCAGTTTCTTCCTTCATTGAAGATCCTTGATGTGAGCCATTCTCATGGCCTTAGACAAACCATGGACTTCTCATACTGCCCCAATCTAGAGGAATTGATTCTTGTAGATTGCGAAAGCCTGCTTGATGTTCATGAATCCATTGGAAACCTAGAGAGACTTGTGTACTTGAATATGGAGAATTGCAAGAATCTTAGGATGCTTCCGAACATGTGCATGCTAAAATCACTTGAAACACTCAATTTATCTGGTTGCTCAAATCTTGATGAGATGATGAAGAAGATGGAATCTGTGAAAGTTCTTGAAACAGATGGTATTCTAAGTGAATTACGGCCTAGTACAACTTATTTGCCATGTTCTTTAGTAGAGTTAAACCTTAGTAGGTGCAACCTTTCTGATGATGCCTTTGCTATGGATTTAAGTAATCTATCCTCGTTGCGATTTCTATATTTAGGTGGTAATCCAATTTCTAGCCTACCTGTTTTCATCAAAGGTTTGAGGAGGCTCCATGGGCTCTCTTTATCGAGATGTAAGAGGCTCGAATCACTTGTGGGGTTGCCGAAAATTGGATACGTTAATGTACGTGGTTGCATATTATTAAAAACTATAACATATCAAGCCAATGAGTTGAGAGCATTGACCTATGTGGGTGAGAACAACAATGTAATTGAGTGGGAGTACTATCACAAGTTAGAACCTATTGGCAGAGTTGATGTGGAAATGATGAAACTTTTCAGCTTGCACAACTTGGAAATGAGGAAAAGTTTCGGCTTGCAAAATTTTGAAGATGTTGATTGGATTTGGAGTCCCGTTCAGGTGCTTCTCTCTCTCTCTCTCTCTCTCTCTCTCTCTCATCGGAAAGAGTTGCCTAATATAGTCGTTTCCGTGCCATGTACACAGGGACTGCATCAACATGGTATATACAGCACATTTTTTGCTGGGAATGAGGTTCCTGGCCGGTTCAGCTATAAAAGTACCAAGTCCTCAATTTCTTTTATTGTGCCTTTTCTTGCAAGTCACAAAATTCAAGGCTTGAACATCTTTGCTACCTATGCTGCAATCGAGAGGGATTGGGCTTACGTTTATTCGTTTCGTTCACCATTGATGAGTATTGAAGTGAGTAACAAGAGTAAGGGTCTGAAGTGGATCTATGGCCCAACAATCAACCGTGGTCGAGGAAATAGAGGAGAAGATGTGACATGGTTGAGCCATTGGAAAATGGACAATCAAACAATAATATTAGAATGTGGAGATGAAGTGGTTGTTTGTGTAATGACGACGAGACCTGATAAGTTAATTCGGGTAAAGGAGTTCGGGGTTGAGGTTGTGCAAGAGCACCAAGACAAGATGAGTACCCAACACAACACCACTCCAGATCCTAACGATCCATATGTCATCGGTGGAGATTTGTCACCGCTGGAGCATATATCAGGACAATATATCTTTTGCTGGTTCAGTGAAGCAGAAATGAAAAATACTGATTTTTGTAGGCCGAAATGGTTGAATACCCTCATCATGGACTCAGGTAAATTACGCTCCATTAAAGCACTTAGGGGTCGGCCCGTATTCATTTCATTTAAGTTTTCTCAAAATTTTCTGTTATTTGTATGTTTTTCAGACAAAGAAGAAGAGCAACAGAAGGATCTTGATCACAAAATTGCAGTAGCGAGGGCTAGAGGCAACAACTGCCATCTGGGAGGATGGAGGGGGCTAGTCACCGCTGCCGTCTTCTTTCTCACGATAACTCTGATCGTTCGGCCCCCCATCTCTCAGAAAAAGAAGCGACAGTAGTAAAAAAGCCCTCCATGAGTTTTTAATTTTTACTAGACCTTGTCTTCAAGATGTTTTCTGCTTTCAAACACAAGACTTTGAGTTCATAACTAAGCCGTGTTAACCGCTTGGGATATGAAAGACCATTGCTATTAGATATCAAGTTCAAATGTCTGCAGCATCATCAAATATTGTGTACATTATGGCAACACTGGCACCTTTGACATAGGTATCTTTAGCAACACTGGCACGAATCTATTCTTTGAATTTGGGGGAAAAGGTTTTGGCACGGGGGAAATCTTTAAGATGTTGCAAATGACAATTGCAGAAATACAATTCCAGAAACAATCAAAATTTCAGAAATCCCAAATTTTCACAAACCTAAAAATCAACCACAGAAGAAGATAATTCGAGTCCTAGAAATCAAACCCTAGAAATTGTCAGCGGCGGCGCCCTAACGACGCCTCTCAATGAGCGTGGCGTCTCGTCGTAAGAATTCCAGGCGAGGATCTGCGACGGTGAAACCGAGACCGAGAGACTTGGTCCAATTTAGACTTGAGAGGGAGAGAGAGAGAGAGAGAGAATCAAAGTGTATGACTGGTGTGGGTGGTAGATTTGCGAGTCAGGCAAGGATTTGGATGGAGTGGTACTCCTGGGAGGACTGAGGAGGAGGCTAGTCGAGAGAGAGAGATTTGGGTTTGGGCGGAGAAGAGCGAAGAAAAGTGGAGAGAGAAACAGAATGAAGACAAGTGACACAAGAGAGTTTTAATTATAAATGAATGATTGGGATTAAATCTCAACCAAATCTAACGGCCTATAATAATTAGAATTGTATATTTAATAATATAATTTGATTATAAATTATTATAATCTAATTTTCGGTTCGGGACGGGATTACCGAAAGAAAACATAAAGTTTTTGGAATCGGGTACCGAACCTTTCGAATCGTTTTCGGTATGGTTTTGAGATTTGTTCGGTTCGGTTTGGAAATTTGGGGATTTTATTCCACCCAATACCACCGGACTGTATAAAGTGGCGTGGCATCTCAAGGGTCTTTCTTATTAGCATTTCTCATTTGAGTGCATTCCGCGTTGCAAAATGGGGTTCAGATGTCTTGAGTTTTAGGGGTTCGTGAATAAAAGTGAGTATTCCATCGGGCCTGGTGGCAGCGGAAGAGAAAAACGAGAAGGAAGAAGTATCCGATCCGAGCATGGAAGAATTTGACAAGAAGGTATCAATCACAGACCCAATGGAAGAAGAAAGCGTGGCATCTAAAACAAAAACCGTCGGTTTGCTCCGCGAGTTCCTCGGAATTCAGCAGCGGAGGGCGGAGGCCTACGCCAAGCTGAAGCGAGGGTTTGGGGAGTATATGGAGTCGTCGCCGCCGTCGTCGGGAGTAGATGCGGAGTTGGCGTACCAGCAAGTTTGCAGTGAGGTGACGCTCGAATTCAACGAGTGCTCGAAGCAAGTTCTTCGGATCGAATCGCTGTTCCTCAACGATCCCGATTTCTCCCGGATTGATTTAGCCCATCTCCTCAGAGCTGTTCAGACCCACGAGAAGCAGAAACTGAATTTGGTAAATTAACTCATCAAATCCTTCCAATTTTGTTTAATTTAATTTAATTTTCTGTTTAATTCATATTATCATGTGTAATTGCCACTCAAATAATTTGGCAAGGCTTTGCTTTGTTGGTAGCAAGTTAATTAGATGCTTATAGCCTTATAGAACAACTAGATAAAGAACCCCATGATCCACGTAAAGGGCGCGCAGAACGATTACTCAAGGTCTTGTGTGCGAATTCCCCTCCTCTAATATTTCTTGTATGGATATAAATGAAGAAAAAGGAACAATCTTGGGTGCACTTCTGCTACTGTGAGCAATGTGTGTCCTTATATTGTTTGTTGCAAGATTTGGCTCCATTGTTTTCTGACATGAAGTATACTGGTTGTTTGTTTGTTTGTTTTAAAGACGGTGACAATTCAGGTGTTGAAGAGGGCTGGTAGACCCTCAGAGCGTCTGGTGAGTCATGAAAATTGCAGATTTAACAGACCAATGGAGCATGAGTGCGTCCATCTCCACGAGATAACAGAAGCTGCCGGAACTGAAGAGGCAGAAGCGAATGCCCAGTATGATAATGATCTCAAGGAGGCCATTAGAGGGGTGCAGGATGCTGTAACCGCTATAAATGAGCATTTGGAAGAAGTCAGATACGAAATTGCTGCCCTTGAAACCGAGTAGTAAACTCACATGTTTCATCACGTAGGTATACTTTTCTCGGTACTGACAACTATAGTCTGAAACTCTGAAATTAACTAGACATACACTTGGTGCATATAAAATATGATCTAGGAATTGTGGAGGTTAATCTATTATTTGAAAACTTTGTAAAGTAATGATGAATGAGGATAGATTGACGCTTTCTCGATTGTTTTAATAACAGTATGGATGTCTGTGCTCAGTGAAATGTATATAGTTCCTTGTGTGCAGCACATACGAAGATGAAGCTACAGACTGTTTAATTTTCCGAGTGCCAAACATGAATGTTCTGAATCTATTATTTCATCTGTTCTTCCAAATGTTGCAGGTAATGGGAAGAAACGTAGCAAGTACTTATGTTCCAAGAATAGAGCTATCATAGCACGAAAGACCAACGTACTTTGCAATTGCATATTTGCAAAACACCACTTTTCTATCGGGAAACAGTGGAAGAGTGGATGTTGGTGATACCATTGATATTTTGTGTTCAACTTATAAACAATCTAATTTCTCCTTTACTTGGTTCATTGCTTAGCTAGCCTCTTTCTTCACATTATTTATAGACCTATTTGTCGATTTGTCTGCTAAACTTGTATAGAGCTGCCAATTTCCTCTATGAACTTTAATTTTAGCCGATTAATCTCCTGAACTTTTATAAATAGCCAATTTCCTCTTAGACGTTAGATTGTGAAATTGTTTTATCCAAATTTCCATCCATCCTGCGTACAACAAATGATAATTGTATGAGGGTAAAAAGGTAATTTTGTTTTGGCAAATTGGGCGCAATGCCAAAACTTGCAGCTGCTAATTGGAACTCCATGACTAATTCAAACAGAAAGTATACAGTCAACTAGCAAAAAGGAAAAAGAACAAAAAAAAAAATATACTGACCGCATTAAGGATAAATTATTTTATTACCCTTACATATTTGCCATGTGACAAAAAAAATGGAAAATTAGATGAAAAATTTTAAAACCGATGTCAGGAGAAATTGATTAATTATAAAAAGTTTAGGGAAAAATTAGCATCTCCTTACAAGTTAATGTGACTAGGACTCTGGATGTTTTGTATAAATAGCATGGCCTAAATTATCAGTTGATAACATCAGATAGTTGTATGTTATACATTACTCTCTTCTTGTTTTAACAAATTGTTTTGTTCAAATAATGACGTGCACATTTTTTTAGGCAAAATTTCCATCAAAATAGGGCAACTGTTGGGTCGTGTTAGATTCGCTCAAAATTCAATCTGATCATGGATCATGTTTCAGCAGGTTGGCTGAAGATTTTGGTTTCCGATCTCCAAATCTGACAAAGGTTGTATTTTGTGTATTCAATCTTTGTGTGGCAATATAAAAAGAGAAATGATTCTCACTCTTTTTAGTCTCAACCTTCAATAAACATTACCATGTAGAGAAAAATTCACATATATTAAAACACTATTCGACGGAAACATCATAATGACAGTGAATCCGTTCCAAGTAAGTCACTCTCCAATTTTAGAGTCATATGATGTATTTCTCAAGGTGGGTTTGGTTTCCTTAACCTCATGTATTTGTTAACCATTTTACCCTCGGGTAATATTGTCATTTACCACTCGGGGAAATTTTGATATCTGAAAATAGTAAAAAGGGTAGGTTAAGCAAGGACACCCTTACCAAATGACCGATATACATTACCACCGTGGAGAAACTTTAGGGTTTAGCGCTACTAACGGTCACCCTTCTCAGTAGAATCCGGTCACCAAATTTGTGGCTTAGCTTACCTGTACATACATATTAGCGCCACAACACCGGCCAACACAAGACGATTGATTAGCGCCACAAAACCGGCCAGAACAGAACGATTGATTAGCGCCCCAACACCGGCCAAAACAAAAACAAGGGTTGGCGCTACAAGTTGATCCTCCTATTGCTAAGAGCTATTCACTTGTTAAGATTAACAGTTAGCCATGTACGGCAGCTTCAACTTCTACCTCCTCAGGCTCCTCGTCCGTAGCTGAGATTAACGAAGCGGACTGAATCTTTCCAGCATGATCTAGCCGCATCAAAATAACTCCCCTGAAAACATGTATATCGATATGAAATATGTAATACTGGCACGACTCAACCACGGCCACAATAAGAGAGAATAAGGATTTGACTTTTTAACACCAAATATGCAAATCCTATTCTTCCATCGTATTTAAATTTAAATTTCCGAATATAAGGAAATAAAATACCAAAATTGAAGTTTACCTTGCATAGCGGGACTGTATTGAAATATCCCGCACCTTAATTCTGTTGACTGTGCCACTTTGGCTTACAAGAACCACTTGTTCATCGCTTTCTCCATCTTCTGTTAATTTACATCAAGTTAAAACGGCTCCAGAGAACACTCGTAGCCATCAGAGTATAGACTAAAATGTAATTTACAAACATCACCTGCCACAGAGAACCCGACCACAAAAACTGCTGCCAAGCGATCCTCTAAGGCAAACTATTAAAGAGCAGGGAAAAAGGTATGAGCCCAAAAGCTGAAGACGAAGAACAGATCACAAAGCTTTCAACAAAGAATTTTATATGATCATATGCATACCTTGTACCCTATCAGACCAACCCTATTCAACCGGGAGGAGTGAAATCTGCTTAAGGGAACACGCTTTCCATATCCACTCTCAGACACAAATAACAACCACGGGCCCTTCAGACTTCTAGTACTGTAGAAAAATAAACACAAAACATAAGATCAAAAATAAACACAAAACATAAGATTAACATATCAGATAATTCTGGTTACACTGCTCTGGAGAATTATTGATTCCAATAACTAGGGTCAACTCACCATTAGGTCATGGTAATTATATCATTGGTTACAGCTTTAACCCATGCTATTTTTAACCTCCCTCCAGCCATTTGTTTGCTGAATTTAAACTATTGGTTCTCGGTAATTAGCCCACTAGTAGGTCTATAGTACAAATGACCTACTCGTGTCGAATGACTCTACCTCCGATTGTTTGTTAATCAACCCCTACCCTAAATTTGGTTTATTTTATTTCTTAATCTAACTTGCCTTCAATCCCACCATCACTTCCACTTTCTAACTACAGATTGCCCAAAACTGTCAACATTCTCTCCCTTTTCTTGATTAAATGAGAAGCCACTCAGATTGGGTGGAACCCAAACATCCAGGAAAATTTTATTACTAGGTTTTGGTCGGTCAAGCTAACCCCCCTAAAGTCAAGTATCACGCTGATCAACAATTAGTTAATAACAAGCTAGAAACAACTCAATTGTATTTCTAAAGAAAATTACGCGTCTTGGGGAGCTTCAGACACCCTCTCCAAGTCTTTCCACATAGCTGCTGGTATAATGTCCACGCTAGCCATCTTATCCCCCTCTCTAAGTCTCATGGCCACAGCACCCCTAGTGTTTCTCCCTTGTGCTCGAATCTGGTACAGAACATGAAAAGATGCAAAATGGTAAGTAAAAGTATCCTTCAGGGATTTTTACATCAATAAAAGGTCGTACCCAGTGCACAGGGCTCCCGCTTTACGCAGGGTCTGGGAGAGGTGAATGTCGGCTAGCCTTACCCCCATTTTATGGAGAGGCTGCTCCCAAGTCTCAATGTTAGATAAATTTTGAGATAATTTTTCTGTTGAATGACCACGGATTGGAGCACAGATAGTACTAGCCATGTACTAGTCACATTAGACAAGATGATAAATTCCCCAGATAAAAACTCTTACAACTTCCCTAACCTATATTTGAACTAAGCAACAGTAACGGCACAGCCCTTGGCATCACTTGTCATCCGGTATAACGAAAAAATGATAAAAAGCTATCCATGAAGGCTATCTAAAAAATTAAAACACTGATAAGACAACCGAACTCCAAATTCAACTGCTATAAACTATAAAGCTCCAAATTCAACTGTTATATACTATAAAGCGCCTTGACATAACAGAAGCATGACTTAGATCAAAGGTAATCATGATCCAGATGCATCTAGAATTAATCATAGGGACATTGGTTTACTTGCATCTCTTGAAAGTAGCATAAGCATGACTCACATGAAAACAGCTTTTAAACAGAGATTTTTACTAGGATCTCAGAAGTAGCATCAGTATGACCCGCATAAGTCTTCTAGAAACTATTTACAACATGCTATCATTGAAATCATTTAGGTACTTCTTTTTTGGTCAAGAATTTTATTTTATTACTTTCAAAATATATACAATTTTGTTAAGCACATAAACTTTCCAAATTGCACTCCACTTCTGCGGTCTTTTGTATCAATGCTTTCTGTACATACAAACAAACTACAGGAATTGATTTAACGATATTAATATGTGAACAAGAAAACAAAATCAATCATAGGTAACTTTTTTTCAGAACTCTATTGGAATTGCATGTATATCCTCATATTTCCTTCCTGTAACTTTCTTTCTATATGATTATATGATATGATGAATCTTACTTAACATTACCCTATCATATCCTTACTTAACATTACCCTATCATATCATATCCAAACTTATTTTAAAGTAGTGTAAATTAACCATATTGTTTGTACGCTTACACCACCTTATACAAAGCAGTTTTGCATAAAAAAATAAAATAAAAATTAGCAGTTTTGCAAGCTCCGATTCTTGCTGTTGCAATGTGGCAAATCATGTTTCAGGCAAACACTGATCAGAAATAAGTTCTGGACTTAAATAATAAAATGATCTTCTTTCAATGGTCATGAATAACTACAGTGCCTCCTCAGAGAGGAGAAAGAAAATAGTTGTAGTAGTGCTAGTAATAACAAAAATAGTATTAATAGTGTTAGTAGTAGTTGTAAAAGTTAAAAAATGTCATAGAGGTTTGAACTGCAAATGAATGTATGAACGAGAAGGAAATTGCTGTATACTTACAATACCAGAGGAACTTAAGATGACCATTCCATTCTGAGACGCCATTGCTACAAGGTCATCATTTGTACAGCAACGAACCCATTTTAGTTCATCACCAGGAACCTGTCACATAAATGATGAGCTGTGAGCCAAAAGAAAATTTTATGGATGACCAGTAATCAAGACTAAATCGGAGAAAGAGGACGAACCAATTGGATTGCTATGATTCCTGTTGACCTGATTGACGAAAAAGAGCTCAAAGAGACCTTCTTTATGTAACCATTTACTGTAAGCATAAGTAGAAATTGATCTTCAGCAAATTCACTCACAGGAATAACAGAAGTAATCCTTTCGCCATCCGACAGTGCTAAGATCTGGCTCCAGTGTAAAAACAATGACAATCATAAGTAACTTTCAATAGAATGTCAAGAAAAGGGTGACTGATTAGTAAAAGCCAAGGAGAAAGGGTAAATTACCTGAACCAATGGCGTCCCTGCAGCTGTGCGGGTGCATTCAGGAATTTTATACGCACGACCAGAGTAAACTGTTCCTCTATCACTGCAAAACAACTTTTGTAAGTCATCCATCACCAAAATCAACTACATGGGATGCAAGGAAGTTAGAAGTAAAATCTAGATAAAATCAAACAAACAAATTTGAAATGTATCACAATTCTAATTCTGGAACCAGATGGAAATGTCCACTCATAGTAAAGGTAAAACAGAAGATTCCTTGTTAACTTTCAATGGGCAGGCCATAGAGCATGACTCCAAGAACTAGGTTTGCAGTCTTTTAGGATTAGGAGCTCCCAAATCAAATGCAACAATCTATAAAGAAAAGATTTCAGCCAAGTGACACCCTTACATGCACCAGTATAAGCAATTAACATTACAGAATATCAAATCTACATTTATTGATTGTCCATTGATGATTTATCAATATGTTTTCAACAACTTGATATTTTCTGGGGTTCCGCATAAAGTAGGCTATAATTATTAAATGCATACATAACAAGTTGGAAGCCTGTGAAAATCATTACTGTTTTTATCATCCAACATCCTATGCGACGACAGTGAACAAGTAGATGCACAGGGGCACATCATGATGCCCCTGATATAACCATACAAGGAACTAATCCATACACCAAACCAGATGGGGAACTAACACAAATATAGAGTATTGCGATATGAAGTGCAAGACAATAAAAACTTGGTTAGAGGGAAATAATAAGGAGACCAGACATGCCAAAAATAGGTTATTAAACGGGACAGAACCCAAGCTAAAGACAAATGCATGTCTCAAAATCTGGATTCAATCAGCTTTCTCAGTTCTCGCCTTCTAGGTTAACTGAAATGATGTAGGTTGTGATTAATAACCTGTTACATGATTCACATGTTTTATGCAACGTATTGTGTGGGCTGTGAGCCAGTGGTTAACTGATACTTCGTACCACATGTTGATGAATAATTCATGGGATGAGATCAGTATGCAGTTTAAGCATGTTTCACATGCATAGTACCTAAGTTCCTATGCGGTGGCAGTGAAGAAAATTCATGCGCATGAAGAAAATTCCACTTGGTGGCAGTGAAGAAAATTCCAGTTGGAACAACAAAGATTATAGGGTCTTATAGTGTCTCATCATGTTGAATGATGTGAACTTACCATTGTGATAAGTAACATTGGTAATGATACAAGTATTGGATCTAGTCAATGTTTTAAAAAACTAGTATTGAGAGTAGCCAAGGCCCTTTTTGGGCAGGGCTATCAAGAAAACACCTCTGCCAAGCAGGAGTGGGCTATATGCTCGTCTAGGCGTTGTCGAGGTGCCACCTGAGCGTTTGATTCTTTTTAAAAACAAACACTGCCCAAACCCAAAACAACGTCGTTTTGGGCAGGGTTCTTATAAAGCTCAAACTCATCTCTCTCAGTCTCTCTCTCACGCCTCGAGGATATTGCCTAGGTGAGGCTATCCATCAAACGCCTTGGCTTTGCCTTCGCCTTTTAAAACATTGGATCTAGTTCTCCTTCTCCAAATACCACTTTATAGCAAAGGAAGTATTATTTTTTCAACATCAGCACAAAAAGCGCAAGAGTGCACCACATTACGATACTAAGTACCACTTTATAAGTCCTCGAGTACATACACAGAGTTCCAAATGTTAATTCTTCAAATCATTAGACCAAGTTAGGGAGAGAAGTACCTGAAGTATAGAACATGATCATGTGCGCGACAAACAATAAAGTCTGACATTGCATCGTTTACCCTCAATTTCCCAACAGATTTACCAATGGTTCCTCTATTTTGAAGATTGAAAGTGTTAGGTTTCATCCGCTTAACATAGCCCTTTTCACTGAAGGCCTGAAAATTATATGCAAAGAAAATTTGAAGAAAGAAACAAGAAGTACAAATGGTTTATTTAATTTTATATTTTCTTTGGAAAAACGGCCAAAATGTAATTCCATGAAAAAGATGATATTAGCATTTACCAAAAGCATTTCTTCATTAGGAATAACATCTATGTCATCAACGTGGCCACCATCACTGTCCTCCAGCACTGAACGCCTCGGACTGGAAAACTTGCTTTTTAACTCGTTTGCTTCTTGTTCAATCAACTAATTAAAAGAAAAAAAGAAAAATGCATTGTAATTCAATCTGAACCCTAAATATCTCATAAATGTTTCCCTTAGTACAGAATGTTTCATAATAATGGGACAAATAAAATATCTTCCCTATAAACTAGGATAGCTTAAGATCACTTAAAACCATTTCTAAACAAGGGTAGAGAAAATAATAATATCTAGAAGTGAAAAAGATACAAAGAGAGCCTATGCACCAATGATTATACAGAAGAAAACAGTTCATCGTACATATTATATGATTGTCTATAATACATGAATTTATTTCGTAGAGCTAAAAAACGTGCAAAAGGTGTGAACACTTCAATAAAAAAGTATACATGTAATACTTATTAACCATAACACCAAATCCAAGATGAGTCCAACTGGGCTATAACCTTACCCTAATTAGGCAGAGGTAGAGCTAGCAAATAAGAGGAAAATCAATACAATCCCCGTACTATATAACTGGAAAATGCACTAGCACCTTTGCAATACACGCAACCAATTGGAATTAGATTTTTACCTGTAACATGGATTTCTTGCTTGACAATAGTTCTTCTAATTTTGAAATTTGCTCCTTTAACGATTCACTTTCATTTACAAATTTTTTCCTCTGCACAATATGAAGAACAGGATACGAAATTAAGGAGCAATGCCTCTCATTAAGCAACGAAACAATGCAATTGAATGGCAAGACTATTATGCACCTCAAGCTGGGTAATTCTTCTTAGACTAATATCTAATATGGCCTCAGCTTGTTTCTCAGAAAGACTGAACTCTGTAAAAGAGAATACGAGAGAATATTAGTGCTTTGGCCCACACCTACTGCTGAATAACAGCCATCACAATTAAGTAAATGATATGAAAACAAACTGAAAAAAATTTCACCGTTGGTGACAATAAGGAAACTCAGGAACCAGCTAAGGTGTAAGGTGAGATATATTGCAGCTAGACATATATATGGCTTCACAAATTATTATGCACTTTTAAAATTAGCACATCCAACCCAAAATCAATTGGCAATGGATTGTGACCCAGGATTTTGTGGCTTCAGCTTGGGAAGCAGATTTTACACAGTTGATCAAGCTAAGATATCCATTTGATAAAAAAATAAAATAACATATCAGGTTATGGACTGAATATAAAGTTCGCATTCCAGAGATGATAGAACTCCAAATGTCAAAGAAACTAAATTCCAAATCCAGGACATCAAGGAAATGTGAAATAATTGAAAAACATGATTAGATTAACTGTTACTGAATTGGAATTCTAGCCTATTTCATAAAAAGTCTCGCTAAGTGAGGCACTAATGAAACCTTACCCCTAAAAACCAAATTTGACAAAAATAAAAGCTCACTGAATGGTTCTGACTGATTAAACCATCAGTGTCCGTAACTTTTGTTGCACTAAACCCCAAATAAGTGCCAAAAAATTATGTTAGCAAAGGGAAGTCTCAAAACCGAATCAAGAGAACATAAACAGCACAAAAAATTATATATCCAGAAAAACGGAAGTTTAATGACAATGATGGAATACCATGTCTCAGTTCTTTTCAAGCATAACTTATCTACTTAAGTTGAAGATAAGAAAAAACCCAAAAACATAGAGGAGCTTACCGGTCCTTAAACCAGCTGATGCAACTGCATTGCTTGAAGCTTCCCTTAGTATACGAATTACTGAATCCAAATTATCAAGGCCCACAACAATGCCCTATTTCAACAAAAACATACATATGAACGATGAGTATGCAGTGTAGTATGGATATATCAAATTGGAGACACGATAACACAGCAGTGCATAAACACAAGCTAGAATAATATGAAATGCAGTGGGAAAAAGAATGAAGTCTTCTCCAAGTTCTCACCTGTGGTTTAGAGAACAGATCCAACCACATACATGGATGTCCACAAATCTCTATATTATAATTATGACAACTTAAGAATATAATTCATTAGAATTAGGAAAATGACTAGCATACCTCAACAATATGTCTTCTGTCCTGTGCTTGTGAAAGTTTGAACTTAGCACGTCTCTCGACAACAGAGCATCTGAAGTCTAAGAATGCCTGTCAACATTTAATAAACAAAGTAATATTGATCACAGCCTCAACATTCAAGAAATTGAGAACCTTGTATCAAGGCAACTACCAATAATTTAATGCTAGAATATGATAATCTCTGTAAGACAATGATTGAAAATAAATTAATCATCAATACTTAGGAGTGATGAGCCAAATTAGGAGTGATGAACCAAATATCAACCATTAGTTGCATGCTTTAGAACCAAAAAGAATAAAATTAAAACAGTAACAAGATAGGTTTGAGTTAAGAAAAATTTATCCAAGAAGTTAAATAAAATCCCTGCAAAATTATCTATCAAATCAGAAATCTAAATTTCTCAATGACTGCTGTGGTGACTAGACTTATAATAGGGGCAGGGGAACTAAATGGCAAATAACACTTAAACCAGGAGCCTCAAGAATCTGAACTACCTAACCGTCCAAGTGAAATATTTCTGAATTTTGAAGAAGTTTGCCCTTAATGTAAGTATAGTTTGTCGAAACCAGCCCACCCTACTATGTATTGAAGTCAACTACACTTTAGAAAGAGTTTACTTCCCTACTATGTATGAAGTCCACTACACTTTAGAAAGAATTTACTTATGAGGAATAGGAATTTGAATCACTTTGATTCTTGAGTTACCTGCGTTTACCTAAATATGGATAAGGGAATCATTTCACTCCTTAATTTTCCCGTGTTTATTTACATGTAAGGAATCAGAAAAGTGCAAGTTTTTCCTTAAAATTCATAATCAAATACCTAAAAATAAGGAATTAAATCAACTAGGAAGGGCTAGTTGATTTGATTCTCTTTCCTTACTTCTTCTATTTTTATGCTCTCCTATTCATTCATTTTTCAATTTCCGTTAAGTAAACATGCCCTCAGTGTAAACCCATAAAACCGAAATAAATTCAACTATAAAGCATCAACTAATGAACCAACACCAGCCCAATTAGCACTAAGACATGAATTCTTAAGGGGGAAAAGGAATCCAGCAAAAAAAAAAATTAAAAAGAATTTACCCACAATAAACCAAAACAACAGTCAAGTTTTTGAAGAGAAATTTTGAAGAAAACTTTTGCTTAAGCATTCTATTTCCTATGATAATAATATATGCATGAGTGAAAAGATAGAACAGGTGTTGGGCATCCATACTATAGAGATCAAACATAGGTACCTGCAGCAATTCCTTTAGACCCATCTGCTTAGGTTGCCCATTATGAATACTGTGAATAGTAAAAAATACTAAATGAAAATCCAAGTATTGTGATGAATCACGTGAGCAGGAAAAATTCAATGCAATTTTCAGAAAGAGGAAACCAAAGTTCAGGAACACCAGAATCATTTCGAAGGAACAAATTCAGCCCATGGGATTCTTTATTAAATATATTGTGTGACATTGCAATAAAGGTTACATTCGACATTTCACCACTTTGGTTCTAAACAACTTCCCAATGATACATGTATATATGATGTCAATTCCAAAGATAGACCACGACATAAAAATCGAAAATATTGACAGTATTTCACTGATATTTCTGGTTTACAATGAAGAACTAATGGCAGTTTTCAGCCATCTGATGCAAGCATGGTCAACAAGTATTCCACAACTTCACAGAATTAATTACCTTGTATTTGTCCGATTGTATCTACCATTACTTTATACAGCGTTTCATACGGAAACCAAACTTAATAACCTAAACTCATTACTTCTCATTGAACCTTTCTCACTTTGCAATAAGACATATGTATGTTTAGTTGGTTGTTGCATTTATCACCCCATCCTTGTGGACATTACAATGGCTTTCATCAAATTTGCCTTCAAGATATCCCAAGTCCCAACAACGTTGAAATAAATACAATGAGAACCCATAAGGCTCTGAGCCTTGAAAATCATGGCTCTGTGTTTAATTTGATCAGACAGCCTTGTAAACCACTACCAACAATTGAGATATTTGTTTTACTAGCTTTAACTGAAATAACATAATCCAACAACTATAGACCAACTTCATTTTCGTTACGAAATTAGTATACAAGTAGGAGTTCCAACCATATATCTTGGTTCCTTGAAGTCATAACATTTGAGAAATAATATTCACTTTCAAGGCAAAATATCAAGTTTCAATTTTAGCTCAAAAAGCCGGCTAGAGCTGTATAGGGAAAAAAAATGTATACACCAGTCAAGAACCAAGAACCAGAAATCTCAACTCTCAACCTATATTCATGGTTATTGAGAAAGATATCACTCACCCCACCATGTTACAACTAAAACTGCATTGAAGAGATGTGAGGCGATAGAGATTATTTAGAACAATTGATGGGTCAGATCCTCGCTTAAGCTGAAAAGAGGATGGAAACAGATCACAATCAATTGCAGAATAATTTTTTAGTATTTGACAAGAACTGCAGACCATTTTACAAACTAAATTTCCCATAGTATGTGAGTTCTTCAGCATGTTTGTATTTAAAAGCTACAAGCTACACAGAGCAGCATACGGCATAAAACAAATTTCATACCTCAATGACCACACGCATTCCAGAACGATCACTTTCATCCCTAATATCACTTATGCCTTCCAAAATCTGAAGGGAGAAAAAATAAAAAATAATTAAAGAAAAGGGAAACATGAAAGGAACAAAAAAGCGATGACAATTAACAACAGTGTATGATCTTATTACTTTAAGTGAAGAATGCACTTTTTAATGATCGTTTGCTTCTTGCAAGAATGTCACCTTATTTTCCACAAGTTCAGCTATCTTCTCCACAAGAGCTGCTTTGTTGGTTTGGTAAGGGATCTAATTTATTCGCAGAGCAGAAAATCCATAAAATAAGTAACTCTTTGATAAAACTAAGGATATGCATATTTAATGCAAACTATACAATACGACCAAGATAGTTACCTCTTTTATGATAATTGCATTTCTCTTTGTTTTAGAATCAAGCAATTCAACATCAGTTTTCCCTCTTACAACAATACGTCCTTTTCCAGTTCGATATGCATCCAAGATTCTTGAAGAAATGAGCATATATTAAAAAATTAATGAATGCATAAGGAAGCAGTCGGCTAAGAAAAAGGGATAATTATATCACCATGGCATTCCTATATTTCTCTCATAAACTTATTTGATATCTTCAATCATAGTAGGTACACTATTCTTCTCTATGTTGTTCAGACAAATGTAATAAAACTGTCAACTACAAACATAGTAATATAGCCCCATGAAAATAGCAGCAAGTGTGTAATATAAGGCATATCTGTTATCACCACTTCCCATCACCACATTGAATTTTACCGCATCCCTGTAGAAACAAACTATTCAAGCGAAAACGTTGAAAATGATAAAACCTAGTAAAAACCAAGGAAAGAGCTATTAAAAGGAGGATGCTATCCATATCTCATCTGTGCATATTAGAATAGACCATGTTTCTAATTGCAAACTATAACTAGCTCCCACTTACCCAAGGTTGCCCATAATCAGTCCTCCAGTTGGAAAATCTGGTCCTGGCATGTATTCTAGTAATTCTTGCAACTACCACAGGGAAAACAAAACGTCAAAAATTCAAAAGGCAAAATGAAAGGGAAAATAAAGAAACCACAAAAAGAAAAGAGAAATAGAATAAAAGTTCTTTTTAGTTCAATCGAGGGTTCAGAATATGCCCAATGAAGCCTCTTACTTCTATGAAGAAAAGTGATAGGAAAGGTAGTCATACTTAAACGTTAAATCGTATGGCACAATAAGTGAGATGCTTTAATATCAAAGTTTCAAATCATCCTAAAGGATGGCTCAACTTCAAGAGCAATCCGAAAGATATCAAAACCCATTGTAGCCCATAGTTATATTTGTAATTGCTGCATTTCTACAAATCAATAGATGTAGTTTTGAATGGAAAATGTGTTAAAAGTTTGTTTGACAGAACAAGGGTTCTAGCACAGATATAGGATGAAAGTATATCCTCAACGGTGTCAGTGGAATAAGAGCTGCCACTGTGTGAGAAAAAGATAGAAACAACAATGCGGCTGGAGATAAAAGAAGAGGAGGTCGAGCTCTGTTACATTCAGTTGGGTTTCGTTAACTGACTAAATTTAATTGTTTACAATGAAAGTTTTTTCCCCAACAATACGTTGTGATAGTCATTTGAAGGATACAACACATATTTACAAGTATTATCAACATGCACTATTAACCAATTGAAAATTTAAAGTACAACAGAACTTCTACTTTTCAAAAGAATAACTGTAATATACCTAAACATATATGAAAAAATAAAATAAAAAATAAAAAATAAAAAAATAACCCTTTAACCACGTACCGTAGCTTCTGGATTGTGAATTAACACGCTAAGAACATCTACCAATTCCCCAAGATTATGCGGAGGAATGTTGGTTGCCATGCCAACCTGAAAATATATATACCCATATGTGTGAATAATATATATATATATAATATATACACACACACAATCACTGAAGAAGAACAAGAACAAAACAGAGGCAGCAGCTTTTGATTATGAAGGACAATGAAATCTTAAAAAAATTACCGCAATCCCAGAAGCACCATTCAGTAATAAAGTTGGAAGTCGAGCAGGTAAAACTGATGGCTCTTTTTGTGAATTATCAAAATTTGGAGTAAAATCAACCTGTACCACATTAATCACATTGTGCACACAAACATATTAATGATGCAAGTATATTAGCTGTATGACTAGATAATGAATGGATCTTACCGTATTTTGATCTAAATCTGCCAACAGCATTGCTTCTGTCAGTGCCTGCAAAAATAAAGCATATGAAAGAAAAAGGGGACTTAGTGAACAAGTAATGCACCGTAAATATCAGCATGCCTACTACAATATCATGTCATAACTTTACTTTAATAGTTATCAAAAACAGATTTTTTTAGGGCCTTAATAACAACTTTTAATAAAGATTATTACTGATGGCGGAAACTATTCATGATGACACATTTACTTGGGCAACCAGCTATGTGGCACAGAGAGGTGGTCATGGAAAAAGCAAAAACGAAAAAAAAAAAATGCTTTTGAATAATGGTTCACAAACTGCTTGAATACGTATCCGGACTCCAGCACAATGCAACATGTTCACACTCTGCCACTATCCAATGGACAAAGTTAACACTCTGGATCAAGATCTTTTAACTTTTAAAACACTAAAAAATTATCACAGAATCATTATAATTGACATGCATATCAGAGGGGGAGGGGGAGGGGAAGGACACAGAGAGAGAGAGAGAGAGAGAGAGAGGTTGACTGATTGCTGGAGTAAACATGTATGATAAGGATCTTAATATTTATTCCGATATCCTAAATATAAGAATAGCATGTCAGGACCAATATGGTGTTCAAGGTAACTACAACATATGAACATACTTCCAATCTGCATTCTGTGTAACGCATAGCGGCTGCAGGATCAGCATCAATAGAACCAAAATTCCCATGCCCTTGGATTAGTGGGAATCGTAAGGAGAAATCCTGGAAATATTATTAAAGAAATCAGAACACTTGAATTAACTAATTAAAATTCGATAACATCAGAATTCAGCAAAGAAAAAGAAAACCAAAGAGCAAATTCAGCAGAATCCAGAAGCTGGAATTACGGGAAACGAGGTTTCCTTAAGTAATGGCATTTTGCTGTAATGACATTAAGGGGACATTCCCAAGTGTACTAGGATACAGAAATTAATATACATAAAGAGAGAAAATCAAAAGAAGCAGCAAAGGATGGTGTAGCCTTTCTTGTACATTCAAAGAGTTACCAATGATGTTGAGCTTCTGTTCTCCAGATTGATTACTCTACCGTCAAAAGCTCTTTTTCTTTCCAGCCATAAATACCAAAGACACGCAAGTTTGTTGGTAAGGAAAAACTTTTTCATAAAAAATCCACCAAGGGCAGAAAGAAAAATAACCCACAGAGCTACATCTATATGAAGAAACTAAGATTGAACAAGGCACTGCACCCTTCCAATTTAGTGTAAATGGTCAAGAGGGAAGAAAACTCTTTTAAAATTTTAAAAAACAAAATAATGTCTACTGGACAGATAATCCACCAAAACAACACGTCAACAGAACCTGAACGTCAAAGGAAACAGTACACTTTCTCTCATAATTTTTTTTGAGAAGAAACAATTTTATTAAAGAATAGTGAAAAACATAGAAGTGGATAAGAAGTCCACCAACAAATTAGAAAGGAAAATCCCAATAGGATTTGGCTACAGTAGCCAATTCTAGACTTAGCTCACTTAACTGCTGCTAACAAATCCCACAGTATTTGAGATAGAGAGCAATTATTAAACTCTTTAGTAACCGAAGCCCAAAAAGATGCCCAATATTTTACTCTCCCCCAAAGTACTTCTGCCCCCACTCCAGTATAGTCTTCAAAAATCCTTCTGTTGCGTTCCAGCCATATATTCCAAAAAATTGCCGATACCAGGCAACCCCACAAAGCTTTGGATTTTTTCCCTTTTCCAAGTGCCTTAAAATTGGTGCTTAGTAGCTCAAAACACCCTTTAGGAATGACCCAACTTACTTTAACCTCCTGAAACAGTTTCCACCATAGTTGGATCGAGTAGGAGCAATGAAGAAAGATGTGATTTACACTCTCCTCCTTAGCTTTACATAAACTACACCAATGTGGGGATAAACACATCAGAGGGTTTCTCCTTTGAATTTTGTCGCAAGTGTTGAGACTCCCAGTGGCCACAAGCCATACAAGTATTTTAACCTTCGGAGGAGCTTTTGATTTCCAAATCTGAGATTAGGGTGGATAATAGTGCACAATCCCATTGTTGCTCAGTAATGAACGATAGGATTTGCATGTGAACAAACCTGAAGCTTCTAGGTTCCACCTTCTGTTATCCATTTTTGATGGAGACAAGCGAACCACTTCCACTTTCTGTAATAAGCTGGCCGCCTCTTCTATCTCCATCTCATTCAGATTTCTCCTAAAATCAAAGTTCCAACTCAAGGAACTTGACGAAGCTTCCACAAAGCTAGAAATGTTATGATTATGCTTCCTCGATAATAAGAATAATCTGGGGAATTGCTCCTTCAGCGGTCCTCCTGCTAACCACCCATCCTCCCAAAACCTCACCCTCTCTCCATTGCCCACCTCAAACTTGCAGCATCCAAGAAACTGATGAGCACCACTCGAAATGTCTTTCCATGGGCTACGACTTGAAACCCTCCTTGGAGGAAGTGCATTCCATCCATTCACTTGTAGCCCATACTTGCTTCTTATCACCTTGTGCCATAGGGAATGAGACTCCCTTGGGAATCTCCACAACCACTTAGCCAATAGTGCTTCGTTCTGATTCCTCAAATTCCCCACCCCTAGACCTCCTTCCTCCTTGTTTTTAGTAACTAACTCCCATTTGACCAAATGGGATTTCTTACCTTCCTCCACGCCTTCCCAGAGAAACCCTTTCATTAATTTTTCTAGACGTCTTCTTACCCCGCCAGGAATTTTGAACAATGACATATAGTAAATCGGCAAACTTCCCAAGACTGATTGACACTTTCTCTCATAATCAGATCCCCAAAACTACAAATTGCAAGCCTGCTTTCCATGCAATTACATAATAAAATGGCATAGAACAAAACTCAATGACACAGAAGCCAAAAGTGAGGACCAAAATCTGACTTTTTCCCCATAGCACCTCCATCCCCACTTCACTATAATTCTCCAAATCATCTTTTCCCCAAATGTTGAGCAAAGTGGTTTCTCAACAACTATTGTGATTACACTTTTAAATAAACTTACAATGTCATCCAGAAAGACATCTTAAAAAAAAAAACATGACAGGCACACGAAGACCCAAATGAAGAAAGAACCCATTCGAACGCTTCAGAATAGTTCTACAGAAACTAACTCCTAAAGTTGAGAAAATCAAAATTTGTAATAAATGAGAAAAATGAAACACTACAAGGCTCAAGGAGGCTACCAAAAAAGAAAAAAAGAGAGAGAGTACATAAGTTGCGGTATTTTGTACATCTACAACTAACATTTCCACTTTAACTTTAGAAATGTATTCACTTGTTGGTTAATAGGAAATGCTATAGTTACCTGAGCCATTCGCACCAAGGAATCATACACGGCAGTGTCTCCATGGGGATGGAATTTTCCTAGAACCTGCATTAAAGCGTGATGATACATGTTAAGTGTAAATGTAATGATACTGGGGCTTCAAATAAAAGAAACAAAAAGTGTCGTAGTATTATTAACCTCTCCAACAACTCTAGCACATTTCTTGAACGGTTTCCGCGATACAATCCCCAATTCGTGCATTGCATACCTGTGCTTAGAGAGAAATGTAGAATATGAGGCATCAATCTGAGTCTCTGACTAATAATTCGTGCATTGCATTCCTACAGCTTCTCTCAGCAACCAAACAATGTATAATCAAACATCACTTACAAAATCCGGCGGTGCACGGGCTTCAAACCGTCACGAACATCGGGCAGGGCGCGGCCGAGCAGGACAGACATAGCGTATGCCATGTAGGCTTCAGTGGCCTCCTTGTGGAGCTCAACGCGGACAATTCTTTCGCTATTCTCGCTTGTGTCCTTGACCAGCACACTCCCGTTCCCATCTTGCGCCTCACCGGGGTCCTCCTTTTGGGGTTCGTCAAGGAGCCTCGCTTTAATTGGGCGGACGCGGGTCCTGGTGCGGGAGGATGATGCTGAAAGGAAGCGGAGCTCCGAGAGGTTGTGGCGGAGACCGGAGAGTCGGGTCGGGTTGAGCGGGGCGGCGAGGCGGTAGCGGAGGATGGAGGAAGACAAGCGGAGACTGGAAGCTAGGGCCATGGTAGGAGGGTGGAGGGAGACTGAGGGTTTCATAGAGATAGGGCAGAAAGCGCCATTTGGGGTTTTGGAGTTTTAAGATTGGAAACTAAAACCCTGGCTTTGCGAATTGCTTTGGAATTTCGAGGGTGGTTGCGCGCCAAGATGGATGGGGTTTCGACTGGGAAGCACTCACGTGACATTCTGGCCGGAAAAGTTTTAGGTTAATACATAGCATTCCTTTACTCAATGTTTACTTGTTACTATAACCGTCGATTTGACGGTAAGCATCAGTTGGATTGGTCAAATTGAGACCTCAACTCATTGGTCAATTCAATAAATTCGGATATCATCGTTGAAACTCATTTTTACTCAAGAAAACGGATAATCAACCTCAACTCGTTGGCCAATTCAATAAATTCGGATTATCATCGTTGAAACTCATTTTTACTCAAGAAAACGGACAACCAACCTAACCACCCAAATCACTCAGGCGGATTGAGTTGGTGAGTTTCACGAGTTAGAATTAATTGTTTTGTTTCTAATTTTTAATGTGAGTATGAGTGACAAATATTCCAAAAATCATGTCATACTAGACTTAAATCATGTGAATTTGGTTTTGTAAAATCACTACTTGTTACATAATATCTTAATTTTATGGTTAAATAAAGTATACATAAACAACTGTGTTTAATAACTATTTCATTTTATGTACACATCTATCTAATATAATGTATGTTTAAAAAAGTGTTGACATTTGTCACTTAGTACTACGGTCTAGTCGTATCCTTCTTCACTTGTAAGTGAGAGGTCTTAGGTTCAATTATCGACAAAGACGAATTTGAGCCATATTATTACTAACTCGTTATGAGAATAAGTTCACCTCTCCCCTTAATATAGATAATATTTTTTGTTCACAAAAAAAAAAGTGTTGACATTTGAATAGGTGGGTTTCAATTAGGTTAATAATACTTTAACCAAACCCAATTCACCTATTGGATGGGTGATCGAGTTTCTATGCAATAGTAAAATTTTAAGGCTTTTTAGTCAAAATTGTTTATGAGATTGACATAACTTCTCACTCAAGTCCCTAAAACTGAAAATCGATAGAAGTGTTGCATGAATTTGTTCATCGTAAATCATTTTGATTTTTCGGCGAAAGATATGTAAATATCATGGTCAAGCAGAGGGGTTAGTTTGACAAAAATATTCATAAAAATATGGTGATTCACGATGATTAGGAATTACTATTTAAAACTCTTCGTGGTTGATTTACAAAACTTTGTATTTATGATCACAACTGGTCATATAATAAATAACTTTGTAAATATAATTTTTGTAAAAAATCAATAACATACGAGATCATTTAGTTATCATTTACATATAAATAGATATGTGTTATAAATAAGCAAAAGTTAGAAAGATAACATTTGCTAAGGATCGGAGCGAAACAGGTGCAAAATATCACACTATTACTATAACACAAAAGTATTGCAGAGGAGGTGAGAGATACTGATATTATTTCTCTTGCTTTCTTTCGCAATGTGTCTCAATAGCATACGGAGTGCTCTATTTATAGAGTCACTTCCGTGAAACCTTACAAATGAGGAATGATTACATTTTGAAAGTTTCAAACAAACACTATTCCCAAGTCTCATTTCTTTGATTGGGCATTCCTTCACCCATTATCTCTACAACACTCCCCTTTGGATGCCCACATATCAACATCAGTTGCCTCGTTAAAACCTTGCTCGGAAAAACCTAGTGGGAAAAAACCATAGCGAAGGAAAAAAGTACAACTTTACCTGGATTGTTGATATAGTGTTAAGTATACTTATGTTGCCTTGTTAAAACCTTGATAGGAAAAACCCTGTGGGAAAAATCTTAATCGAAGCAAAAAGAGTACAACAAGCATGTATCATGGATGCTCCCCCTGATTTCACATTCTCCAAATTTAGCTGATTGGTAAGTCGACGTAATTCGATACTCTGCACTAACTTCTGAAATGTGCACTTTGGTAAAGATTTGGTGAACAAGTCTACCAGATTTTCATTGGAACAGATTTGTCTGACTTCAATAACTTTAGCCTTTTGAAGCTCATGTGCACTGAAAAACTTTGGAAATATGTGTTTCGTCTTATCACCCTTGATGAATCCTTCTTTCATTTGGGCAACATATGCTACATTATCTTTATGGATGACAGTGGGATTGTCTATCTTCGAAATTAGACTACATGAATTCCGAATATGATGGATCATTGATCTTAACCGAGAACATTCACAACTTACTTCATGTAAAGCAATTATTTTCGAGTGATTGGAAGATGTAACAACTAATGTTTGCTTTGTTGAGCGCCATGAGATTGTTGTATCTCCATTAGTGAACACATATCCAGTTTATGAGTGGGCTTTATGCGGATCAGAGAGGAAACCAGCATTTGCATATACAACAAGGATCTGGTCATTTGTGGATTTCTCTAACTAAAAGAGACCCATGTCTGTGGTATCGCAAAACATCTTTGAGTCGTTTCCAATGACAAATTGTTGGAGCAGAGCTATACCTTGCTAACAAGTTAACTGAAAAAATTATATATGGTCTAGTACATTGTGCTAAATACAATAAAGCACATATTGCACTCAGATATGGTACTTCTGGACCAAGGACCATTTCATCATCTTCTTTTGGACGAAAGGGATATTTCTTAATGTCCAAAGAACAAACAACCATTGGCGCGCTGAGTGAATAAGCATTGTTCATGCCAAATTGCTTCAGGATTTTTTCAATGTAAGTTGATTGGTGGACAAAAAAATTCCACTAGCACAATGCTCAATCTGCAGGCCGAAACAATATTTTGTTTTCCCAAGGTCTTTCATTTCAAATTCGCTTTTCAGATATTCAGCAGTTTTATTGAGCTCTTCAGGAGTTCCAACTAAGTTCATATCATCGATATATACTGCCACTATAGCAAATCCATAATTGGATTTCTTAATAAACACACAAGGGCAAATGACATTGTTGATATATCCTTCTTTGATCAAATACTCATTGAGACAATTATACCACATTTGTCCATATTGTTTTAGCCCATACAATGATCGCCTTAATTTGATTGAGAGCATACCTCGTGGCTTGTTAGTTGCTTCAGGCAAATTAAGTCCTTTTGGGACCTTTATGTATATGTCAGTATCTAATTCTCCATATAGATACGCAGTGATGACATCCATAAGTTGCATGTCAAGTTTTTCTGAAACCACTAAACTTATTAAGTAACGAAACGTAATTGCGTCTATTACAGAAGAGTATGTCTCTTCATAATCAATTCCAGGTCTTTGTGAAAAATATTGTGCAACGAGTCGTGCTTTGTATATTGCAATCTTGTTTTTCTCATTGCGCTTTCTTGTGAATACCCATTTGTAACCCATGGGATTTACATCAGGCGGAGTTTGGACTACTGGTCCAAAAACACTTCGTCTTTCCAAGAAATTTAATTCAGTCTGGATTGCATATTTCCACTTAGGCCAATATTGTCTCTGTTTACATTCATTAACAAAGCAGGGGTCAATATCATCACTTAATATGATTTTAGTGCCTATTACGAATGTGAACAAATCGTCGATGATTATTTCATTCTAATCCCACAGTTTATTAGTACATGCATAATTTATGGAGATTTTTTTGATTTCATGTACTTCTATCTCTTCAGAGACATATGTCTCATCAAGGACATTTTCTTTTTCTGGAAGTCCAGAATCATGAATTGTGGATTTGTCATTCATTATTTCTTCCTGAATGATTTCATTTGGATTCAGTTGTGCATTCGTCTTTCTCTTTCGAGGGGCTGAATCTTTTGAACCTGGGGGTCTACCACGCTTCAGGCGTGTACTAGATGATTCATTTGCTGCCACTTTATTTTGTCCAAAAGGGACATCAATTATTGCAGGTGCATTTGCAGCTAGTATATGTGATTTTGTCACTTTCATAGCATCATTAAATGCATATGGCATTTGATTGGTAATACTTTGAAGATAAACGATCATTTTCACTTCATTTTCACAGTGCGTGCTACGTTGATCAAAATGAGATAAGGTGGGTACAACACATGTCAACTCTTGCCGTTCTTTTGGAACGGTATTTTCTCCCCCTAATGATGGGAAAAATGTCTCATCAAAGTGACAATCAACAAAACGAGCTGTAAACATCACTTGTCAAAGATTCCAAATATCTAATGATATATGGTGAATTAAAACCCACATAAATTCCCAGTCTACGCTGAGGTCCCATTTTAGTGTGTTGCGGCGGTGTAATAGGCACATAAACAGCACAACAAAAAACTCGTAAATGTGAAATGTTTGGCTGATGCCTAAACACGAATTGTACTGAGAAGTATTGGTGGTTGGCTATAGGTCTCAATCGAACCAATGATGCAGCATGTAAGATGGCATGTCCTCATGCAGAAACTTGCAATCTTGTTTTCATGAGCAGAGTACGAGCTATTAACTGAAGCCGCTTGATCAATGCTTTTGCTAAACCATTTTGAATATGGACATGAGAAACATGGTGTTCAACATCAATGCCCAATGTCATGCAGTAATCATTAAAGGTTTGGGATGTAAATTCATCAGCGTTATCAAGTCTAATTAACTTAATGGGGTAATCTGAAAAATATGCTCGCAATTTAATTATCTGAGCAAGAAGTCTCGCAAAAGCTACATTTTGAGTAGACAATAGACAAACATGTGACCATCGGGTAGATGCATAAACCAAAACCATACAATATCGAAATGGTCCACAAGATGATTGAATATGCCCACAAATATCCCCTTAAATTCTTTGCAAAAATGACAGGGATTCAGCATCAACCTTTAGTTATGATGGTCTGATTACCAACTTCCCTTGTGAACAAGCATTGCAAGGGTTATCATTTGAGATAGCAATGTGTCTGCTCAATAATGGATATCCATTAGAGTTGGTAATGATCCTACACATCATGGTGGATCCTGGATGACCCAGACGATCATGCCAAAACATGTAAACCTTTGCATCAATGAACTTCTAGTTCATGATAGTATGTGATTCAACTGTCTTTATGTATGTATAATATAATCCAATCGACAAACCACGCAACTTCTCCAATATACGTTTCTAGGTATCATTTGAGGTAATGCATAGATACTCCACATTTTCTACACTTTTCGTTTCAATGTGGTATCCATTTAAACGTATGTCTTTAAAACTCAACAAAGTTCGAGTAGATCGAGTAGCATACAACACATTTTGTATGGACAATATTGTTCCATTTGGTAACATAATCTGAGCTTTCTCTGAGCCTTCAATTACATCTGATTGGCCTAATATTGTTGTTACTCTTACTTTTGTAAGCATTAAGCTTGAGAAATACTTTAGATCACGAAGTATTGTATGTGTGGTTGCGCTGTCTGCAAGACAAATATCTCCGTTATTTCTCATGTTTTGAGAATAACCACATTTTTTATCCATGTTTTCTGAGTAAAGGGGAAGCTTGAGAAATACTTTCGATCGTGAAGTATTGTATGCGTGGTTGTACTGTCTGCAAGACAAATATCTCTGCCATTTCTCATGTTTTGAGAATAACCACAGTTTTTATCCATACTTTATGAGTAAAGGGGATCACGGTTAAAAACAATTTATAACAGGAAATTTAAATGCCACTTTTATTTAATTGAAATGCTAGTTTTAAACTACAAGTTCAGAATAATAAAAGTACATCAAACATAAATGATTCCGTCGGACCGATATACTTTATTCCTCATTTCCACAATGAAGTCTGAGGCATTTAGGTGGGTTGTGTTCAACTACCCTGATAAGTTGAGCACTAGATTAGGTATATCCATTGGTCTGACCTGGTTGAGGAAATTGGTCTCGATACCCTTCTCCTTGAGGGAGGCTTGATATAGATCCACCAGATGTTTTGGGGTACGACAGGTACGCACCCAATGCCTATTGCCACCACACATCTGACAGGCTCATTCTGAGTTTCTAAGAGCAATGTTCACATGAGCTTTGCCTTTGTGGCGATTTACATTTGTAAAGTTTAGGCCTGAATTTTGCCTTGGAACCTGGTTGCGAAATTGGACACTATGATTTTTGCCTTTCCCGTTCCATCGACCTCGCTTGTGGCCACATCCTCGTTTACAATTATTGTCACCAAAGGATGTGGCGTTCACTTCGAGGGAAACATCATTCACTTCTGGAAATGGTGTAGATCTAGTAGATCGGGACTGATGATTTTTCATTAGGAGCTCATTATTTTGTTCAGCTACCAGGAGCACAGATATCAGCTGATTATATTTAGTGAAGCCCCGTTCTCTATATTGTTGCTGCAAGAGCAAGTTTGAGGCATGAAAGGTGTTGAAAGTTTTTTCCAGCATATTGTCCTTAGTGATGGTTTCCCCACAGAGCTTCATCTGGAAGTTAATTTTTAACATCTCAGAATTGTACTCAACCACTGACTTGAAATTCTGGATCCTTAGGTAAGTCCACTTATAACGAGCCATTGGAAGAATCATTGGTTTATGGTGATTGTATCTATTTCTTAATGCCTTCCAGAGAGCTAATGGATCTTCAACCATTAGGTCCTCGCTCTTTAGTCCTTCATCAAGATGACGACGAATAAAGATCATGGTCTTCGCCCGATCTTGAGATGATGCACTGTTTTCCTCCCAAATGGTTTCTCCAAGATTCCCTGCCTCCAGATGGATCTTGATATCCACTACCCAGGTAAGGTAGTTCTTCCCAGTAATGTCCAGGACAACAAAATCAAGCTTTGCCAAGTTTGCCATTTTCTTTTCTAAAAGAAAGATGAGATGTATAAGAACTTGCAATAATATGTATTCATGGAGGAATATAGTGTTAGAACTTTTGATTATTACAATTTTTTTATTTTGGTCTTCAAGCCAAAATGATAAGTACTTGAAACTTCAGACTCAAGATTTACATGATTAATGAGAAAGACGATTGTACCGCACCATTCTCATTGAAGTAAGCATAGGATGAGCGATTATTCTACACTACTTTAAACAGCAGGAAAATTTAAATATGCAATGCAGGGTAGGCGATTATACCGCACCATTTAAAATTACAATAAAATTTAAATATTCAAAACAGGGTAGGCGATTATACCGCACCACCTAAAATTGCAATAAAATTTAAATATGCAGCTCAAGATGAGCGATTGCACCGCACCATCTTTGATCGCAGTAAAATTAAATTTGCAGTTCAAGATGAGCGATTATATAGCACCATCTTTGATTACAGTAAAATTAACATAAATAAATACTAAGTCAATAATCAGGAACTACACCAAACAAGAAATTAAAGATATAAGTAATTGTTAAATTGAGAACGAGAAGCAGGCATGGTGGTAGCAGTTCATCGCGAGGGTACACTATGCATGTGAGGCAAAGGAAAAAGAAGAAAAGGAAAATCCTTGGAGTGAGCATTTTTTTTTTTGTGTGTGAAGGGAGATGAGAATTGGTTAGGGTTAGAGAGTAGT
The DNA here is from genome assembly GCF_916048215.2 of Malus sylvestris. NCBI lineage: Eukaryota > Viridiplantae > Streptophyta > Magnoliopsida > Rosales > Rosaceae > Malus > Malus sylvestris. Next base: position 32,267,675 of record NC_062261.1, read on the forward strand.
GTTGATAACGTGTTATAAATAGATAAAAGTTATAGAGATAACATTTGCTAAGGACATGAGCGAAGCAGGTGCAAAATATCACACTATTACTAAACAAAAATATTGCAGGGGAGGTGAGAGATACTGATATTATTTCTCTTGCTTTCTTTCGCAGTGTGTCTCAATAGCATGCAGATTGCTCTATTTATATAGTCATTCCCGTGAAACCTTACGAATGAGGAATGATTACATTTTGAAAGTTTCAAACAAACACTATTCCCAAGTTTCATTTCTTTTGAGTGGGCATTCATTCACCCATTATCTCTACAACAATATGCGAATTTTATAAAAATATTACTAACCGTCTATTTATTTAATTTTAATTAGTTTTTTTTTTATGAATATGATCGTGGTGTCCTGTCGATTTTAACAACCTCCACACTCCTGAAGATCCATTCATCCATCAACCTTCAAGGTCAAGCCCCGAAGACCCTTGAAGAAACTTCCCTCAACCTTCAAGATTAAGCCCCTTGAAGAAACTTCCAACCGTTCATCCAAGATCAAGCTTCGACGACCCTTGGATCAACAAAATATCCACAAGTCTATATCTTACGGAGATCGAATCAGAGGATCAAACTATAAAGAGATTGTAACCCCAAAATCATTAATACAAAAATTATTTTGTACACGTGTTCTTGTCTCGTTTCATCGCAGGAAAATTCGTGTTTTACAATAACCTTTGCTAAGGACAGGAGCAAATCAGGTGCAAAATATCACATTATTACTATAACACAAAAGTATTGTAGGGGATGTGAGGAATACTGATATTATTTCTCTTGCTTTCTTTCGCAGCGTATCTCAATAGCATATAGAATGCTCTATTTATAGAGTCATTTCCATGAAACCTTACAAATAAGGAATGATTACGTTTTGAAAGATTCAAACAAACACTATTCCCAAGTCTCATTTCTTTGAGTGGGCATTCATTCACCCATTATCTTTACAACAATATGCGGATTTTATAAAAATATTATTTAATTTTAATTAATTTTTTTTATAAATATGATCGTGGTGTCCTGTCGATGTTAACAGCCTCCACACTCCTGAAGTATCAAATCCTTCTGAATTGGACTCCTCCTTTCAAGATTCTGTAAATCGGATAACATTCCTCCCTTGATAAGGACAAGAACAGAACGCAGAAGCAGCAGATAGAATTATGGCAGTCTCAGCCTTCAAATCCTCAACCAAAAGAAGCACCACCACCACCACCACCACCTCCAACTTCTCAGCACCGTCGTCATCGTCGTCATCTGCCGGGAGACAAATCACCGACAAAGATAATCCACCGCCAAAGAAAGCCCCAATCAGACGGTCAAGAAGCGTCAGCGCTTTCTCAAGGACCAGCCTTGACGCCTCCGCTGAAAGTTTCTTGAACAAAAGAGACAACCCTCTTTTCTGGTCTACTGACTCCCAAGCCGTTGACTCTCAGAACCTAGTCAAACCCGCCAAATTCGACTCTGTAACTTCGAAAGATTCGAGACCCGCCACTTCCATTGGCGCTGATATTAGAAGGGGCCGATCCGCTGCGCGGAATGCCGACGCTTTGGGGACCCGGAAGGAGGTGGGTCGGAGCTTGTCGAGGGTTGACCCGGGACGCCGGAACCGCTCGGTTTCGCGTGGTCCGGATTCCAGAGGGCGTTTCGTCAATCCCAAGGTTTTGTATTATCTTGATTTCTATTCAATTTAGAGTAATTCGGATTTGGGAAACCGAAAAAGATAATGGATTTGCGTTTTTTGTGTATGTATAGAGTGAGGATGAACAAGAATGCGGTTCATTGAGTAAATTGGGCAATGATAGGAAAAAGGGTGGTTTAGTTAGAAGTAGTTCTGCTGTGTTGGATCAGGTGAAAGGCCTGCGGAGGTGGTCGAGTTTGCATTTGCAGGAATCGGATGCAAATTTGGTAAAACTTAAGCTGACCCTTTTTCTGAATTTGTATGATATGACTTGTAGTGTTATTATTAGCATCTTGATTGATGACTTTGGCTCTTGTTGTTTGTGATTGTCTTTCAGTCCTCGTCTCAGTCTCTAAATTGGGAAGATGGAGTTTCGGTTGCAAGTTCTTTGTCTGGAGCTGAAGAGAAGACTGTTAAAGCAGTTTGTGAACAGTTGAATGTGAACTGCGGGCGTCCTTTCAATGATTTGGTTTGTATATTTCTTTTGTTTTTGTGAAATGCTTGTCTGTAAGCTAGTTAAGATATAAGTTCGAATGCTGCCTTTGAATATAGGTAGTTGGTTATGATAATAAGATAAGTTGCCTTCTAATTTCAGTCAGTTCAAGAGAATCATTTGGAAGGGGATACCACAGCCAGTAGTATATATGAAACAGTTCGTTCTGAAGTGCGAAGAGCTATATCTGAGATTCAAAACGACCTTGCAAGTGTAAGTTCTTGTGGATTTTATTCAAGGATTCTTATAGGTGTCTAATGTATTATTACCTTGTATTCAACTTAAACATGATCGTTTTGGTTGAATAGCTTTACCTTTTCGTTTTGGTATCTACTCTTAATTTCTTAAACCATACTAATAGGAATTCTTGCTAGCTAAAGTGAGGGGGCCTTTTCAAATTGAGTAGGATGAATTAAAATTTCACATGAATTCCTTAAGAATTAGTTTGTCTCAATTTGCCAAAGATTCAATTTTATTTCTCAAAGTAACAATTAATTTCCCTTATTTGACGAGAAAAATGTTATAGTTGGTTATGCGTTTTCAATGGAAAAATATGCCCAGCATCTTAAACTTACAATTGGACGTACTAAATTATATAGACAGTCATAAGCAGTGCATATTTAAATAACCTATATCTATAAACACTATGATATTGGCACCTCTTCAAATGTGAAACTGCAATTTGCAATTTTATGGACTTGGATACAGCAATAGAGATCTCAAGCCATCACAATTTTGGATTAAATTAATTTGATGTGTACGTTTACAATTTGGTGAATGTTTTGGAGGTGTTAAGGTGCTCAATCAAGAGATCTGAATGAATCTATTACGTCTTGAACAGACAGATAACCTCAAGATTTTAGATTGGTAGATTGAGAATTCATCTTTTGGGTTTTGGCATTTGTGGAATATGGATTGTGGCATTATCAACACTACAAGTGACAACTATGTGACAGCCACTTTCTTCAGTTGACTTGTAATTTAAAGTTTTTTTTGGTTGAGTATACGTAATTTAAAGTTTTTTCGGTCAAGTATACCGAAGAATGTATCCATACCATACGTACATAGGTTCCCTAGTTTCTGTAATACTTATTAAATTAGTTTTTGTGCTCTAATGATGGCAAATAGGCAATGCTGAGATGCCGGCATGTGTTTATAATTCTTGCTTATTTGCTTGCAAAATGCTGTCACAGTTATTTGATATTTTCTCTTTCCTTCCTATAATCACAGGCTATGCAAAGGAGTAATACTCCAGCACTTGCAAATACTGACATTTCTGATATCCCTCCTGACCTGGTAAATCCAAGTGCAGTTGAATTAGTTTTGGACATCAGAAGAGAATATGCCAGAAAGCTGGAGCGGGTAATTTTCCATTTCTGTAAACTGACTAGAATTTTGTCACGCTGAGCAATCTATTGTGGCTTAATTGAAAATGCCATTGTTGTAGAACTTACTATATGTTAGCATTTGAGCAGACATCTTCATGCCTTGATTTAACTAATAGGAGTAAGTGCAAACAATTTCTTCAAGGTTTAGAGTTTACTTTAGCCATACAGTAGAGTATGTCTCATTGTGTTACCATTGGCATCTTCTTGTGGGTGTGGTTAATGCAGAATGTCCATTCATTGTTGGCTGGCGTACTGTGTGGAAGTACTTATGTAATCTATTTATTTTATGATGATGTTTATTGATGTGCTTTAACAGAAGTGTTTAAATTACTTTTACAGTCTTATAGTATCTCCATATTGCAAGTGCGTAGGTTGAAATCTTTGAAGTGGTTGCTTCATGAACCTATGCTAAGGTTTTCAACATATTTAGTTTCCCCGTTTGGACAGGTCTTTGGGTGATGGTCTTTTCAGTGAATTGCAGTGACTTCTGTTTATCAGCATGATTTGAAACTTTTTATGTTGACATGTTTTACAAGAGAGGTTATTCTACTAGGCATGCTACATCAGATGTGACATTAAGGAAACAATATTGTACTAGGCATGCTAAGATTCCATACTCTTTTTTCTTTTCTGTTGTTACCTCTTCTCCTATTTGTTTCTGGGGATTAAAACTCATAAAGGACCCATGCCTTAAGCTTGCAGTCACAGGAACGTGCTAGAAAACTTCAATCAGATCTGGCTGTTGAGGAGCACCGTGCACAAGAGCTCAGCAGAATTCTGAAGGAAGTTCTTCCAGATCCCAAGACCCCTAGTGTGCCAAAGTCTCGCCCAGGAAGAAAAGTATGATATTTTTTTTCTTCCCCTGTCTTCCCTCTAAATTTTTACGTGAAGTTCTATGCATATACTTTGATTTATTTTCTTGGGACCATGGTAAGCATGTTTGCTTTTCTTGTGTATGATCTTCATTGCATTTGTACCACTTACTAAATTTGCACATGGTGCTTCTTGAGTTTTAAGTCAAACATTTTCTAAAACCAAAATGTATTTGAATGTTCAAGCAATAATTCTCAATGAAAAATAACAGAGTTCACAAAATCTGAGATATAATAAGTGTATTTCTGAATTTATATTCCACGATCTTCATGAAGCTTAAATCTCAATAAGAAAAGATAAACCACACAACTCAACACAAGAATTGTTTGACGTGGAAATCCCAGAAAGGAAAAAACTGCGAGAACTTATGCCATTTAGAAATCCACTATGAACTCAGTCAATTACATGGTCAATCAGGGGTAATTAAGCTCAATCCTATCTAACCTAGGTAATAGGGCAATTAGCATTACCACTGTGTAGCACCAATTCATCATAGGACTCGTATGCTTCAGATCTCGATCTATGCAGCCTCTTGAGGTCACATGTATTAATATAAACTCTAGCAGTTTCTTAGTCCAAAGCTGTAAACTAATTAATGATACAGGGTTTTGAATGAGGTCAACTAATTGATGCTTATTATAAGAGAGCTTATTTAAAATTCAGGGAGAAAAATTAAGAGCAAGCTCAGCAAAACAAGGTATCTGGTTTTCTCATTAAAATGAATATCGATAATCTTAAATCTAGAGAGAAGAAAACCTTCAGTTAAGTATGAAGAAACACGTGTCCGCTGCAGGGTTATGATTCACTGGGTAACATGGAAGGTAAGAAAAGAATATTAAGAAAATGATGTAATACATACAGCCTTATTGAGCCAACGTTCATATATGAGTTCTTAATATCCCAAGCACTCATGAGTTAAGTTGTGGAATGAGTCAACATAGAGGCTTCAATCTTGATCATCCTAGAAATTTAGTGTTATCCTGAAATCCTAAAGCCTTAAGCAAGCTTTAAGTGTTTTGCAAGGTCTAGGTAAATGCCAATCACAAAGGTTCACATTTACAATTTCACTTAAAGGTGTGATTCTTTTGCATAATATCATCCGTTTGTACACAAATGCTTTATATAAGTGAAATGTTTTTCACCCCTTGACCTTCGTCTCTGTTATATTTGTTCATGGATAAATTGTGGAATGTTTTTTACCCCTTGTTCTGCATCTCTGTTATATTTTGGTTATGGATAAATTTGCATTCGTATAAATAAATTATTGGAGAGCAATTCCTTGCATCCATAAATAGTTGAAGTTCTTACAACTAGCATCTAAGTAAAGAGCTTAACACTGTTGTTTTTTTAACTTCCTTCATTTTATTTTATTAAATTGCGAGTACAGGCTAGCATTGAAAGAAGAAAGATGTCCAAACGTCTAACGGATGAAGCCATGGCTTATTTTGATGAGTGTGTATCCCTATCAACTTTTGACAGTTCCGACTTCTCATCCCCAGAGGACCCACCATTCAACTTAACTGGCTTTACTACCCCAGCCGGAAAAGGCTCATCTTTACTCCAAGCAAATTCAGTTGCTTCAGTCACCAATAGCTCAAACTTTTGCCTCAATGATATAAAGGTCCATCTCATACCTTGGTGCTTATTATTCCATTTCCAGACTGCTTTTTTGTATGCCTTTTTCCCCCTAAATAGCACAGTTATCAACGAAAAAATTGACTACTTAATATTGGTTACTAACTTGCACGTGTGTCATTATATGGGTACAACTTTTTGCATAATTCTAAAACCATACTGGATATCGATTCAGACAGCTGCTCATTTACATTTTTATGGTCCAACTACTGAAACAAACACCAGTCAAATTGTTTGTTTGTAAATGTAATACAACAACAACAAAGCCTTATCCCACTATGTGGTTAAATTTTGAAAAGTAAATTGTTTGTTTGTAAATGTAATAATTTATAAATATTTTAGATTTGAATCATAAGACTATTGAAAAGTAAATGTCAAATATGTTTTTGTTGCTAGATGTCATATAGTGATAAAAGTATATGGTCTTAATGCATGAATTATGTAGGAAATATGTAGGGCTGCAGATAGGATTTTCTAGGCTTATGGCATTGTTTGGAAATCTAAAGTTCTTACTAAAGTGAAGGTTTTTACTTGGTAAATGGCTCATGGGAAAGTTAACACTTGTGACCTGCTCCATTCATGCCTACAACCTGATTGGTGCATTTTATGCAACAAAAGTTCAGTCTGTTGATCATTTGTTTCTTCACTGTCCGGTGCTTTAAATCTATGGTTGATTGTTTAGGGTGTTTGGCATGAGTTGGGTTTTACCTAGGGATTGTTATTATGGTGGAGAAACATAAATTACCAGGAAAGGGGAAGAAAGCCAAGGTCTTATGAGGTTGTTTAGTTTCAGCTATCTTTTGGGCCATTTGGATGGAAAGAAACAGGCTGATTTTTTAGAATTACACGGTCAATAGAAGGGAGGATCTGTGGGATAAAGTTCAGTTATGGTCATCTCTGCGGGCATATGTTACTACAGAATTTAGAGATTTTTCTTTTTCAGAAATTTTGTGTAATTGGAATGCTGCTATTTGTTAGTTTGTGATGTTTTCATAGTTTCTAGTGATGTTACTATTTATCCTTTTTTGTTTGTGCTTCTGTGCACTTCTTGCCCTCTCTTGTATTTTTATTGTTTCTTGCAATAAAAGTTGTTTTCTTCTTCAAAAAATTATGGTGGCTGAGAATAAGTGGCAAGTTTGATTCTAATTACTGGCATATTAGGAGAAACAGAACTCATCAAAGTGAAATATTATATTGTCATAAAGTTTCTTTCTACATTGTTCTCTCTCCTCATTCTTACTAAATTATAATGTCACTCCAAAAACTGTCTGTTCCAAGGAAAAAAAGAAGCAAAAACTGGTCATTTCAACGGTTTTTTAAAACTATTTTGTGGTTGTTTGTCCCAGTCTTAATCATAGTGGTTCAAGTTAATTGTGCACTTCTAGAGTCATTTAGTTATATATGTTTGGCCAAATTGCATTTGTGCTCGATAGTTTGGGTCATTTTATACTTTGGTTTTCCTAGTGCAAAGGGTTTAGGTTTAGTTCATGGAGCGCCCAATGGCATGGATGTCGAGGGTGGTATCTCTGTGATCTTGTGCTGCCCCAAAGCAACACCCATACAAGTGCATAACCAAATAACCTTGAAGTACTTTTGATAAAAATCTAATGTGACCACACTTGCAATCCGTATACCACAGGGATATGATTGAAGAAATTGAAACCTACATCAAACAGAGTGGATAAGGACCCAAGCATAAGGACCAATAACCTTTATTTTTTGTTATTAAAGGATTTCTTTACTTTTAGTTTCTCTTGTTCCATAGTAGTTGAATAAGTACCCATGTGGTTTACATATTTGGTTCGAAGCAGAGACTGCGTCTTTTCCTTCAGAATTTCTTCTCCAATTATGAAACTGCACTAACGTGAGGTAAATAACCAACAACAACAACAACAACAACAACAAAGCCTTTTCCCACTAAGTGGGGTCGGCTATATGAATCCTAGAACGCCATTGCGCTCGGTTTTGTATCATGTCCTCCGTTAGATCCAAGTACTCTAAGTCTTTTCTAAGAGTCTCTTCCAAAGTTTTCCTAGATCTTCCTCTACCCCTTCGGCCCTGAACCTCTGTCCCGTAGTCACATCTTCGAACCGGAGCGTCATTCGGCCTTCTTTGCACATGTCCAAATCACCGGAGCCGATTTTCTCTCATCTTTCCTACAATTTCGGCTACTCCTACTTTACCTCGGATATCCTCATTCCCAATCTTATCCTTTCTCGTGTGCCCACACATCCCACGAAGCATCCTCATCTCCGCTACACCCATTTTGTGTACGTGTTGATGCTTCACCGCCCAACATTCTGTGCCATACAACATCGCTGGCCTTATTGCCGTCCTATAAAATTTTCCCTTGAGCTTCAGTGGCCTACGACGGTCACACAACACGCCGGATGCATTCTTACACTTCATCCATCCAGCTCGTATTCTATGGTTGAGATCTCCATCTAATTCTCCGTTCTCTTGCAAGATAGATCCTAGGTAGCGAAAACGGTCGCTTTTTGTGATCTTCGCTAGATTGCTCCGGTCATTAGTGTGGATAAGTATATAAATGGATAGAGATAGGAAAGCAAACACAAGATGTACGTGGTTCACCCAGATTGGCTACGTCCACGGAATAGAAGAGTTCTCATTAATTGTGAAGGGTTTACACAAGTACATAGGTTCAAGCTCTCCTTTAGTGAGTACAAGTGAATGATTTAGTACAAATGACATTAGGAAATATTGTGGGAGAATGATCTCGTAATCACGAAACTTCTAAGTATCGGAGTGTGGTGTCGTCTTGACTTGCCTTATCTGTCTCATAGGTAGATGTGGCATCTTCTCTGGAAGTACTCTTCCTCCATCCAGGGGTGGTATCTTTAACTGGTGGAGATGCACAAGGTAATGTATCAATTTCACTTGAAGCTTACTTGTAGTTTCAGGCTTGGTCAAGCGCGATACAAACCATGTAGTAGGAGTCCCCCAAGTCGCCGGGCTAGGGGGTCTGCTGAAAGAGGTGACAGACAAGGTAAGCAATCAGAGCTCCGACTGATTGTTCACCTTCTCCCCATCTTGCAGCAGCATGAAGGATAAAGAGAAGAAAAATGAGAAGAGATGATATGAGATACTTTTGCTTTTGAAGAAGTAACTTTCCACAGGCTTATTCTTGAACTGAGCTGGAGGGTTTTCTGGTTTCCTCCAGAGTATAAGGCCGACTGAAGAATTTGAGGGTCAAAACAAGTCCATCAAATCTAGAGTACGTTCCACCCTGCTGATATGGGATACTTTTGCTTTTGACAGAGTAATGGATGTATCGGCACGTGTGCTGTTACGCTTGTCTCCACATGCTTCCTTGTATCCTTCGCACTTGCCCTATCTGTTCCTCAAGCAGATGCGGAATCTTCCCTGGAAACATAAGATGTTGAAGATGAGTACTCGAGAGCAATGCCAGGTAAGTAATCAGGTAAGGGGTTCCAGGCAGTCAGTTCCTGGCTGGAAGCTTGATTCCAAGTGTTGACTGATTGCTCTCTTTCTCCTTGTCTTGCAGGTAAAAACAAGGCCAAAGGAAAAGACAGGGAAAAAGCATGATATGGGATACTCTTGCTTTTAACCCTGATGATATGAGATATTCTTGCTCTAGTATAGCTTGTTTGCAGAGGTATTATCGGGGGGAAAGAAAGCTGAATATTTCGAAAGGCTTCGTTGGGAGTGCCCTCTCAGATATGATGAAGGGTTGAGCATTTTTGCAGGTTTGCCTGTCTGTTGGGGATGGAGGTCAACATATATAGGAGTCTCCCTAACAAGTAGTAATGCTATTCCTTTACCTTGCTTGGTCATAGCACGGTAGTGGGAGCTGCCAGTTTCACATGTTTTAACTCTGTCAGAGCACTTTGAAAAAGTGGTATGTGGTATCTGGCTCTTGAGATTCGGAGAACGATGCCTCTTCGATTTTTGAGAAAGCAATCATGCTGGGGGTCTGGCTCTCGAGATTCGGAGAGCAGTGTCTCTTCGATTTTTGAGAAAGTAATCATGTTGGGAGTGGCTCTCGAGATTCGGAGGGCGGTGCCTCTTCGATTTTGGAGCAAGCAATCTTGTTGGGAGTGTTGTCTCGAATGTGAGTAAAGGTTGGGCATGTTTGCTAGTCTACCTTGCCACGAAGCACAAAGGTTGACACACAGGGACTTTCCAATTATCCAACAATGGTACTGTTCCTTTACCCTCTCTTCGATTTTGAGAAAGTAGTCATGTTAGGAGTCTGGCTCTCGAGATTCGGAGGACGGTGTCTCTTCGATTTTGGAGCAAGCAATCTTGTTGGGAGTGTTTTCTCGAATGTGAGTAAAGGTTGGGCATGTTTGCTAGTCTACCTTGCCACGAAGCACAGAGGTTGACAAACAGGGACTTTCCAATTATCCAGCAGTGGTACTGTTCCTTTACCCTTGTGGGTAATAATATGGTAGCTAGACCTTCAAAATTTATGTGTCTAAACTTTGTTAGTGCTGTTTCTTTGCTATTCTTTTACCTTTCTTGGTTAGAGCGATGTAGTGGGAGCTGCAAGCTTCACGTGCTCAACTTTGGCAGAGAACTTTGGCAAAGTTATCTGTGGTACCCATGAGCTATTGTTGCGTGTGGGAAGTGGGTGATTGAACAGTAAGATTCATGTGCTTTCTACTTCACCAGAAGTCTTCGACAGAATGCCCATAATTTCTGCGAAGCTGAGTGTGCGTGTGACAGGTGCTGACAAGGCTAGAAAAGTAGGTGCCTCTTCGATTTCTGAGATCGGCCCTAGTGGTCTCTGAGCAGCCCAGCTTTTGAGAAAGCGAGCGCCTCTTTGATTGATTCGGAGAACGATGCCTCATCGATTTTTGAGAAAGCAATCATGCTGGGGGTCTGGCTCTCGAAGATTCGGGGAGCAGTGTCTCTTCGATTTTTGAGAAAGTAATCATGTTTGGAGTCTGGCTCTCGAGATTCGGAGGGCGGTGCCTCTTCGATTTTGGAGCAAGCAATCTTGTTGGGAGTGTTTTCTCGAATGTGAGTAAAGGTTGGGCATGTTTGCTAGTCTACCTTGCCACGAAGCACAGAGGTTGACACACAGGGACTTTCCAATTATCCAGCAATGGTACTGTTCCTTTACCCTCTCTTCGATTTTTAAGAAAGTAGTCATGTTGGGAGTCTGGCTCTCGAGATTCGGAGGACGGTGCCTCTTCGATTTTGGAGCAAGCAATCTTATTGGGAGTGTTTTCTCGAATGTGAGTAAAGGTTGGGCATGTTTGCTAGTCTACCTTGCCACGAAGCACAGAGGTTGACAAACAGGGACTTTCCAATTATCCAGCAGTGGTACTGTTCCTTTACCCTTGTGGGTAATAATATGGTAGCTAGACCTTCAAAATTTATGGGTCTAAACTTTGTTAGTGCTGTTTCTTTGCTATTCTTTTACCCTTCTTGGTCAGAGCGATGTAGTGGGAGCTGCAAGCTTCACGTGCTCAACTTTGGCAGAGAACTTTGGCAAAGTTATCTGTGGTACCCATGAGCTATTGTTGCGTGTGGGAAGTGGGTGATTGAACAGTAAGATTCATGTGTTTTCTACTTCCCCAGAAGTCTTCGACAGAATGCCCATAATTTCCGCAAAGCTGAGTGTGCGTGTGACAGGTGCTGACAAGGCTGGAAAAGTAGGTGCCTCTTCGATTTCTGAGATCGGCCCTCGTGGTCTCTGGGGAGCCCAGCTTTTGAGAAAGCGAGCGCCTCTTCGATTTCTGAGATCAGCCTTCGAGGTCTTTGAGCAGCCCAACTTTTGAGAAAGCAAACGCCTCTTCGATTTCTGAGATCAACCCTCGTGATCTCTAAGCAGCCCAGCTTTTGAGAAAGCAAACGCCTCTTCGATTTCTGAGCAGGCGCCTCTTCGATTTCTGAAGCTCCGTCGAGTGCAGATTTTTATAGGGGCTGGCATTAAGTTCCAAAGCACACTTGAATCTCCACCAGTAGAAGCTTCATTCTTGCACTTCTAAGATCTTGATTTGTCCGACCTCTTCTCTCTTCAACACCTTTGAAAATGTCTGGCTCCTCCGACCGTCGTTTTGACTTGAACCTTGTTGAAGAGGCAGCCCCGCCTTCTCCAGATAACATATGGCGCCCATCCTTCGTCTCCCCTACTGGTCCTCTTACCGTTGGGGATTCCGTGATGAAGAATGATATGACCGCTGCGGTGGTGGCCAGGAACCTTCTCACTCCCAAAGATAACAGACTACTTTCCAAACGGTCTGATGAGTTAGCTGTTAAGGATTCGCTGGCTCTCAGTGTTCAGTGTGCAGGTTCTGTGTCTAATATGGCCCAACGCCTATTTGCTCGAACCCGCCAAGTTGAATCATTGGCGGCTGAAGTGATGAGTCTCAAACAGGAGATTAGAGGGCTCAAGCATGAGAATAAACAGTTGCACCGGCTCGCACATGACTATGCTACAAACATGAAGAGGAAGCTTGACCAGATGAAGGAAACTGATGGTCAGGTTTTACTTGATCATCAGAGATTTGTGGGTTTGTTCCAAAGGCATTTATTGCCTTCGTCTTCTGGGGCTGTACCGCGTAATGAAGCTCCAAATGATCAACCTCTGATGCCTCCTCCTTCTAGGGTTCTGTCCAGTACTGAGGCTCCAAATGATCCCCCTCCGATGCCTTCTCTTTCTGGGGCTCTACCGACTGCTGAGCCTTCTCCTAAGCAACCTTTGTGAAGGCTTCCTCTTGTGTGTTTATGTTGACTCATGTATATGTACATATTTGTAGCTTATCGGGGATATCAATAAATAAGTTTTCCTTCATTTCAACGTATTGTGTTAGATACACCAAAGGGCATTATTTCAACGTAACGTGAGGTAAATAACCAAAGGGCATTATTTCTACCCTGGAAAATCTGATGTTGCCAACTTGTAGACAGTTCCATGAAAGGAATATTAACTTTTACATAGAGAGAATGGAGATAAAAAGGTAGAAGAATTCAAGACTTGTTTTACTAAAAAGTTGTTTATCCCTTGTTTGATGAGGAATTGTAGAAATAAACCATAGTCTTGTTTTACTAAAAAGTTGTTTATCCCTTGTTTGATTAGTCATCTTGTTCCCTTGTTTGAAAGACAGAATGCATCTCAACCATAGTCGAATGCATCTCAACCATAGTCTTGCTTGTTTGACATTGAAAACCATGGGCTTGCAAAAGCAATTTACTGAAAATAATCTAGTTTCTGAAAACATAATGTCCATTTTTGCAGGAGTTGAACATCGAAAGTCAGTTTTCCAATGAACGGCATGCTTCAGGACTGATGGCCAGCGGTGGTCCTAGGGAGCCAGCTCTGAATCAAATTAGTCCCAACAGTGCCAAGAGAGGCCAGGATTGGAAGTTCTCGTTTGCTCATAAGCCAACAGCAGAAACCCTTGATCTTCAACAGGACATTAGGAAGTACGTCAGACATTTTGAGAAAGGAAATGAGAAAGATGACACGGAATTGCAGATTGTACGATCAAACTATTGTGATTTGGGTGAGTATAAATTGCAGGCTGCAGCACAAAGCTATCTGTTCGACAGGGTCTTGTTTAGAAACAGAATACAGACGGGTGGTATTTTACTCTGCGGTACTGGTATTTCGAACCCCTTTTCCCCTTTTGCTTCATTTGTTTGAGATTGTGGTCTGAGGCAGAGCCATAAATTGAACAATAGGCAGAAATAGAACAATGTCTTCAGAGGTGAAGTTGGGTGTAATTAGTTTTTTTTATCTTCTTTGTTAAAATTTTGTAAAAGGGTGTAATTTGTATTGGAGGCCCGGGAAGGACAAGGGCGATGGTCGGGATCTAGCGCGTGTGTGAAGGTAAAAGAAGGGGTGTAATTTCCGTCCCTGGTCGCTTTGTGGTGTTGATTGTAAACTTGTACCAAAAATGGTTTAGTGAAATGAAGTGTGTGGTTGCATCCTACCGTGGCTTAGAATTTTTATTTGTAATAAACCGTTTTGCTTGCCGGCCCTACTTAGTGGGATAAAATTTGATTGTTGTTATAAAAACCGTCGTGCTAGGGCTAGGATGAAGCCTGCCTTGTCCATCATGTGTTCTCTTTTGTTTCGATGCTTGGCTAGCTGTTAGGGATTTTCACCACTCATCTCTTTTGATTAGTTGAATGTCTGCAAATGCATCTTGTGTTTAGGTTTTGCAATTATATCGCGCCAATGTAAGATTCTTGATTCATACTTTCATCACCAAAAAGTAAAGAGTAGTAGTAGTAGTTGATCTTATTTGCATCAACTACTAGATTTAACAAGAAAACCAACAAGAGAGTTACTCTAATGTTCTTCAAGCGGATTGAGCACGTAACCAATGAACAAAACCGTCCCAGTGCACCACATGAAAGTCAATTTTGTGTGGATTATACAGTTTTTGAGTGAAATTTGATTTAAATATATTTTTTATTATTTCAGCTGTTGGATTTAATTTTGGCCCGTTATATATATATATATTTTTTTTATATACTGTTAGATTTGTTTGTATTTGATCTCTGTTGTTCAATTTAATGTAGCCGCTAAATCAACCAATGGTCCAATCATGCAGCAATCAGATTAAAGAAAAGAGTCGTTGGGCCCAGAAAGGGTGATTGACAAAGTTATTAGGGGCTAACGGGGTGTTGCATGCTTCAATGCATTGGTGAGAAGTGAAGTGCATCTACGGATAGTGGTTGGACCATTGTATATTCTAGGCTTAAATTTGTGGCGGAATTGCGCAGAAGACTTTTTTTTTTCTTCCCATAGCTTATTTTAGCCCAATGCTTGGAAATGCTTTTTGTTTTTTGGGTTTGGGGGGGGGGGGGGGGGGGGTTGTTGTGTGTTTTAAACCTTAAATTTTGAGCTTTAACACAACCATTGCATTTGGCATGATAAATGGTACACCCTATTTGTTCTTTGATCTTCTTCAATTTATTTGATTTAACGGTCGAAAATTGAAATGAATGTTTATAAGGTAAAAAGAGGTGTGTGGATAGTACCATCCTTCAATTAATCACCAAGTAAAGATGTCCAAGAAAGGATCCCAATTTGAAGCACCATCCTTCAATATCAGCCCAACAATCTGGTTGTTGATGTAATTTTTGCACCCCAATGAGGGCAGACTTAATCATCACCAAACAAGGTCTTAAAAAGCACTACGTCCTAGTCGGGCAACTGGGGGCATGGGCCTATTACCTAGGGGTTTAGGCAAAGAGTTAGGTAGAGAGTTGATTGAAGAATGAGTTAGAAATTAGAATAATAAAAAGTGCTACGTCCTAGTCAGGCAACAACGGGCATGAGCCTATTACCTAAGGGCCTAGGCAGAGAGTTAGACGGATGGTTGATTGAAGAGTGAGTTATACTAAAATTTTAAAGTAACATAAGAGTCTCAAATGAGTTAGCAAATGACACTTAAAGAAGCTCTTAACGGGAGGGCCTACCCAAACCCATGAAAGCAACAGACATACACACGGCAGATCCTTCAAGTTTTCAAAAGTTTTAAGGATGCACGCATACATACATAAATACACAACCGATGGTGAGAGGGAGAGAGATTGATATTTCAAAGCTTGGAGAGCAAAGTTCGGATTGGTAGCATGGCTGAGTGCAGATGCCAAGTGTAGGGTGTTTAATTAACTCTGAGTTAATTTAACCCACCCCTAACTTTGACCCCCGGTTAACCTCATCGGTCCTGCTTCTTTGCTTCTTTGCTTCTACAGTGGACTGTCTCCTCCCTTCCCCACACCCACCCTTTCTTGGTAAACCACTTTTGGGCTTTGGCTACCAAATGCCACTCCTCCTTCTTCGTCTTATGCTTCTCCAAGTACTCCTCCTCCTCCATTCAACTATCTCGCCATAAAAGCCTCACATGCATTTATTTATTTTTTTTGGAGTCCACAGAATATCCAGATGAAGAGGTCCTCTAGTTTCTCTTGCTCTTCTCTTACTTCTTCTTCTTCTTCGTCTTCGTGCGCTGGGCCGGAGATTCCGAAACACAACGTCCAGGCAGAGATTCAGAAACCGAAACCAAAACGCGTTCGAAAGAACCGAAAAACCGCAGAAGCAGCAGCAGCAGAAGACAACACCCCAAAGTCAGGATCAGGAGGCAGAAGAAGCTCCATTTACAGAGGGGTCACCAGGTCACCCATCTTTTTTAATTCATTAATTTTACAATTTCTGCACTGAAATTGCATGCCAAATTTGGGGGGAAATTGTAATTTCATTTGCATGTATGAATTATATATCTTACTTTTTTAATTTTGGTTCAGTGCAGGCACAGATGGACCGGCCGGTTTGAAGCTCATCTGTGGGACAAGAGTTCATGGAACAACATCCAGAACAAGAAGGGACGACAAGGTAGTATTTTAATTTCTTTTTTTTTAATCTAATATTAATATAAATATATTTTTTAATTTTTAATTTTTAATTTTTCCTGTTTCTGACTATGTTTTTGTTCCTGTAAATCCCTGTCAATGCAACGTTCATCTGCACCGCTTTTGCCGCTGCTTAATTAGTTTATTTGGGTAAGTCAGACTCTTTCTTAATTTTATGTTCAATTAGCTTATCTTTCTATTTTTTATTTTAATTTTTCTTATTTAAGAAGGAAAAATCAAAGGCTCTTCTCTTAAGTAACCCTTAATTATGTGGTCATGGTTGCTGCCGTTGGTTATTGTTTTTGACTAAAGTAATAAACTTCCTCTTCCTCTGATTTTTCAATGGGCTGGTCACGACTAACCACGGTCAGGTACATTGTGTGTAAAAGTACATTAGCTGAAAACTTAAAAAAATCTCGATCATTATATTATGACACTTAGTATACCGGATCATGCTTCTGGCACACTAAAAGATTTCTTCTCTGCGTGCCTTTGATGTATCCATTATTTTATATAATATATATTTAAAGTTAAATAGGCATTTTTGGAAATTTATTAACGTAATTGGTGTTTCATGCAGGGGCCTATGATAGCGAAGAGAGTGCTGCTCATACGTACGATCTAGCTGCCCTTAAATATTGGGGGCCTGCTACAATACTCAATTTCCCGGTACATTTATTGTTCCGCCGTCTTTTTTGTTTCCATGTAATTTAACTCTTTTTTTACATTAACTTACATTAAACTGTTGCTCACGTGATTCATCTGTATGTTTTTGTGACAGTTTAGTATTAAAGATTGTACTCACTACTACATGTTAACGTAACGTTACTGCGCTAATTTATGATTGAATGTAAATTTATGTTGCAGCTAGAAACATACACAAAGGAAATTGAAGAAATGCAAAAGGCTACCAGGGAAGAATACCTAGCATCATTGCGCCGGCTGAGCAATGGATTTTCGAGAGGAGTTTCAAAGTACCGTGGGGTGGCGAGGTAAGTAAATTCGCACTTGCATGCCGAAAATTGGACAAAATGTGGCTACCATTGTTCAAGATCACGCTCTTACTTGCTGAAATCAATGTTTCCCACAGGCATCATCACAATGGGAGATGGGAAGCGAGAATCGGAAGAGTTTTCGGAAACAAGTATTTATACCTCGGAACATATAGTACGTACTTTAACCCCATCTCTCAACTTTTATCATGTTTTCTCTAATTTTAGATGCATATCATGCATTTTCCAAAAGGAATACTGACGAAAAGTCCTCAAAAATTTTAGTTTTAATGAAAAATGACAAATAAAGGTATAAGTGAATAGCACTAAGAAGGGTAAAAATGTCAATTTTCGTTAAAAGTGAACAATACCGGAAGTGTTTTGTTAAAATTCCATTTTCTAAAAGCTTCAAATTTCTTTCACTTTCCATGCCTTAGACATTTTGTTTGTCACACACACACACATATATATATATATATGAATATGCCAATTTCATAAGCTTGTGGCTCAGTCAATTTTCACGGACGTGATACGTGGCTTCTAGGTTTTCATTCCGGTCCAAAACTTAACCAAAATTATGGCATTCATGTCAAAAATTAAATTATGATATACATGTCAAATTCATGAGGTTTTCTTTTCTGTACGAATAATAAAATAATTATTAATTAAATTATCTCCTCCTAGCAAAGCCCCACAAGTAAATTCCAGGCAAGACCATAAAAAATGTAACAACTATATTTTGTACGAGTAAATGAAAATCATTTTCTCTCTATCAAAATCCCAACAACTATATCTGTGTTTATATTTTCGAAATTAGTAGGGGCATGAAGACGCTTTCCTTTGTTCGTGCGGTTTTCTAGTTTAATGTGTATTATGGTGAGGAAAATTTGAATTTAAAGTATAGAAATACATGTTAGTAAGTAACAGATTTTAAATTTGATTTTCGCTAAATACGTATTCGAACCAAATTATTATATTTGTGGCTTAGCCCAATCACTTATTTGTGTAAAGGAAAATGTTAGGGAGATCATGTTTTTAGGCCATATATTGGAGACCACACGAAGCCGCAATTGGTGATTAGATTTTTCTTTTTTTACCATTGCATCATATGTGGTTTACAAAATATAATTTTAGGTAGATAACCTCGCTAGCATTACTAAATAAATATCATTGTATTCAGGAAAATAAAATTACAAAAATGCATGTTGTTTTAGCCAAATTGCGATCTGCCCCTAAATAGTAGTATTTGGTGGGGTTTTGGGTTTAGCACTGGAAAAATCTGGTACATGCGGAAGTGGCGACACGTAAGCATTTGACTTTATCTGGGTTTAAAGCAGCAAAGAGAGTGTGAGTTTTAATTGCCAGCAGTGGGGGCACGTGACTTCCTTTTATGGGAGAGAAAAATAAATAAATAAAAGTCGGCTGTCATTCTTCTTTTCTTCAAAAGACAGGATCAGATTTTAGACTTTTATTTATTTATTTATTAGTATTTCTTTTCATATTTTATTTTTGGTTTGATCCAAAAAATGGAAAGGGATCATCATCGGATTTATTTAATCAAATTCATTAAATTAGGAGATTCGGGTTCATAAATTTTAATCTAACAACTAAAGTTATTATTATTTTTAAAATGACTTGTGTTTTTCATCGTTGAATCAAATTTCAAAGGTTCAGATCCCTTAATTGGATGAATTTAATGGAAGAAATCAGGAGAGGAGAGGATCCCTTACCCCAAAAAACCTTTTAAAAAGCGACGGGTACGGGTGCTCGCGTGTCTTATTGCCCGGCTTGTGGCTCTCTCTTGGTGTGCCAAGTCATCCTGGCCCTGGGTTGCTTTCCTGCCAGATCCTGACCGGCCAAATCTTGGCCGTGTTGTGTGCGTCTGCTTCCGATTTCCCATCTTTATTTCTTAGAGAGAAAGAAAACTAGAAACAAGTAGAAACCTAGTGTCCTTTTCATCTGCATGTGGGCGCTTTTCAACCGTTGATGGATGCTTCTATCGTTTTGTGGTTATGTCCACCGACGGTTGGCAGTTGTTCACGCGCATGTGAATGATTAATACTTGGTTTATCAAAATTTAACTAGGATGGAGATTGAAATGTGGAATTGTATTTTCGTATTAATAAAATAAATAAAAAAAGGAGAGGGAATTTGAGAAACGAACATGTGAAAAGGGTCCTAGTTGCTTTCACCTAATTCCTACCTTCTTTTTTGCTTTTTAATGCCTCAAAAAGTAGGTGTTGTGGGTCATTAAAATTCTGATCGATTAACCGCATGTTGCAATTGTACGGATGAATTTTCACTTTTATGTAATTTTACTTAAAATACTGTCGATAAAAAATTATAACGCTACTTGCGTATTGCATTGTATACCACATCACTAATAGAGATGGGTATGTTCCACAAATATATGGAATTCTGAGTCTCGCCTCTATTCGAATTGCAGTCGACAATGTAGTTCACGGGAATAATCCAAATATTTTTATTAGTCGTTTATTGATCGTTAGCTGTTTGTTTTTTGAAGATACACAAGAGGAGGCAGCAGCTGCATATGATGTGGCGGCAATAGAGTACAGAGGAACAAATGCAGTGACCAATTTTGATATCAGCAACTACATTGACAGAGTCAAGAAGAAAATCCACCCTCTGGATCATCAGGAATCAGAGGGTCAACCGCCGTCCAAGCGCTCGAACATTGGACCACCCAAACAAGAAGAAGTCGGCGAACGCAAAGTGAACCAATTGCAACCGCAGCAGCAGCAGCAGCAACAAGAACAACAAGAACGAACGATCTCGCCGCAACTTCAATGCCCTCATCTGCTGCATTGCATCGAAAGCAGTACAATGGAGCAAGTAATGGATCCTGGTCATGCGAAGGAGCACCATTTTAGTTGGAGCTTTTTGGACACCGGAATGATGACTCAGCAGCTTGCGGTTCCTGATGACATCCCTCTTGACAACAAGTGGTTGGAGTTGCCGGACTCGTTCGAGGACTTGGGGTTCGAAGAGAATTTTGACCTGATATTTGGTGCAGCTGGTGATGGCAGTTTAGGTGGCTTGATGGAATCTGCGGGGTGTGGGGTGGATCAGGTGGGTGTAGACGTCCCAAGAAACTTGGAGGACAATGGGTCTACTTTTTCTTCATCATCAACAACTACCTCTCTTTCTTTTTAACTCCTTGTGTTTGAACGTTGAAGGGTGTTAGTCAATGTGGGAGGGTTGGGGGATTGTTGGGGTTGGTCTCAGTTTGTTGTGATTCCATGTTGGTGGGTGGACAGCGAAGATTATAGACCAACAAAAATTATAAAACAAGAGAATGGTTTTGGCTTTTTTGTATCTTTGGTTTTGGGTGAAAGAAAGAAATTTTACTTGCAGCCGTTTGGAAAGTCAACTAGACATTGATTACCCAGAAAAACCGTTGTATGTCGCATTAAGGTTAGCATGGTCTTGTGTTACGCACGTCGGTCACGTGGTAAACATACATGTGCTTGTCTATTGAACAAGTGTACTTAACACTGACTACCCAAGAAGCTTAAACTTATAAATTCTCACATGTCAAAAGTTACAAAGCCTCAAGTGGTAGAATGCAAATAGTTCTCATACTTGAGGCATCATAGATGTCTTATGCTTAGTCTTATAGATATGGAATTAATGTGATACTTCATATGTATGAGTATGAAGATACATGAATGTGCAATAAGAGTATCTTGATTAGTTCCAGATGGTCTAAAATATCCATAATATCCCGATATTTCCATCAAAATTTCCGTGTTTTTGGACTACCGATATTTTCGATATCATCGATATTTTAGACCTTGCTAAATCACTCATATATCTTACCATGCAATGTATAAAGTGTAAAATATTGTATTAATTCATTATATATAAATTATTATGGTGTGTTTAAACTTCTTTCATTAATTACTACATATCTTCTACACTCACAATGTTTGCCAGCTCGCTATATAATCAACTTAAATCAGTTATATCTATCATGCAATGCATCTCCTTCCATTTTTTATGATAAACTAATAGATAATTGACTAAATAAACATCCTGCAAAGTTTCAATAAAAATTTCCAAGTTTTTCTTACAATTTCCGTGGTTTTTATTCAATTTTATCGATATCGATAATATCCCGAAATTTCCATCTAAATTTCCGTACTTTTAGACTACCGATATTTCCGATATCATCGATATTTAATACCTTCCAGTATTACTTCTACTAATTTTAGTAGCTAGGACATGATGTTAGGTGTCATTAATGGTTTGTGAAGTTAAATTAATTCATTATTAATTTAGCTACCGATTTAACTTAGAACCTAAGATGTCACACATCTATGATAAGTTATAGTAACATTATATAGACGAAGATATAATTAATTATTTGAACATGATTTTGATTAAATAGGCCTTTGACTTTATTTAATTAAAAGCGCCAAGTCACAAGCTAAAAATGGACAAGTGATTGAGCTTAGCGCCTAGACAAAGCCCATGACGTCAAGCCTAACAAGGTGATGCAAGGGATCTAAGCCAAATGCAAAAATTATTTAGATTTTTCTTTCCTAACCCTAATGTAAAAATTATTCAGTTTTTTCATTAAGAGAAAAGTGATAAAAACACTTCATGCGCCACCCAAACACTGTTGATCTTAGTGATAGATATTGCTCACACATTTAAATCAATCACACCGTTATCTGTTGCTAGATGATACTTTTAGAGACTCAACACTTGAAGAGCTTCACGTGATCAATGATAAAGAGGTAGATTGCGAGCACAAGGAAGATGAATGAGAGGAGTTGTTAACTTATAGAAGGAACTCTCTCTTCTCTTATCTATGCACCCATCATCCTACGTACATTCTTACAAATATGCTATACAAGTTTTGAGGCTTATAAATTGAGATTTTAAGGTTATCTACGAATCTAAAATGTTAACATGAGCAAACAATAACATAGCCAATTTACTTAAAATGTCAAAAGTGTCCAATCCATGCACATATTGCCACTTCATATTTCTCTCCAATTTTAATAGGGGAAAGAGATCCTCTTCGGATCTCTTCCACCAAAGCTCACGGATCAAGTGATCCGAGCCCTTGAAATTTGATCAAATGGTTAAAAAGAGATGCCCTTTTTAAAAGTTATAATAATTTTAACCGTTGGATTAAATTTCAAGGGCCCAAATCACTTGATCCGTAGGCTTTGGTGGAAGAGATCTAGAGAGGATCTCTTTCCTTTAATGAGCTTAGAGCATCTCTAATGGTATAGGCAATTAAAGTAGTCACAATTTTTACTATAAAAGCTAACGTGGTATGTTAACTACTCAATTGTTTGACAAAAAAAGTTTGTCCTCCACATAAAATATTTTACTATAAAAATGATGTGGGGCATAATTTGCCTGCTCATCGTATTGTAGGCAACATTGCCTACCTTAAGAGAGTAGAAAAAAATTTACAAACTCAATTGTCTCTACCATTGAAGCAAGTTTTTACTTACATGACTCATCAAAATAGATTTCAATACTCAATTGCCTACACCATTGGAAATGCTCTTAGAATGGTATTAAAATTGCAAAGATAAACTAGTTGTGAACAGTTCTCTCTCTTTTTTTTTTGTCAAGAAAGTTCTTAGTTTGAAGAGTAATTTACATAGAATAGATTCACTGTCGCGTGATATTTCGAGTTAATAATACTTTGTCATGTGAATAAATTGTTGGTAATAATGGACGTGCACTACGAGAAAAATTTCAGTTTTTCTGTAATTGTATAATGGCATGTGTTCGGCTCTGTTCCGAGCAGCGTACTAATAATAATTACCAAACAGTAAAAAAAAAAAACATTTGGTGAGCGAAAATGTCAAAACCGAAAAACCCAAAAAAAAAAAAAAAAAAAAAAAAAAAAACCCAAAAGACTGCAGAGACAGAGAGTGCAGTCACGAGGACGACGACACTCGGCTCACTCCTTTAAACACAAACAGTTGGAGCTCTACGCTCTTATACTCTTACATTTATTTAGCCCCAAATTGACGAACCCTAATTTCCAACACTCTGTGGAATTTGAAGCAAGAATGGCACTTCAATTTCCAATCCCAAAATTGAGCCTCGAAGAAACCAGGTGAGACCTTGCTTTTATTTATTTAATTGTTTTTCAATTCTTTCTTTGCTTTTGATCCCATTTTCCGTTCACAGAAATGTCCAATTGAAAACGTTTCTTGTTCTTTGTTTTTGAAATGATATATAAACTGAATGTTATTTTACTTACTGTTTTGTTTGAACTAGAAAGGTAATGAATTACTATGAATGATTTGTGTTTTTTTTTATTGTTAAATTAATCTTTTTTCTGTAAACACAAGAAATCACTAATCACTGTAACACCGTTGCCCGAGTATTTTCGGTTTTGTTTCAGTTTTAATTGATTAACAAAGATTTTTGCACTTGTAAGCTCATAGAAAGATATGCAATGCTGCACCACAAATTGTTCTCGAAATTGTGTTGTGATCATATCATGGTATAAGTTTGCAAGAATTCTCATTAAACACAAAGAAACCTAGGACTGGAGTGGGCAACATGAAGTAATTTATCAGGATATGTCCTAAAGTTTGGTTACTTGCAGCTAGTTTCTGCTCTTCTCGTTCCAAAGAGTGTTCCCGAGCAGGATATTGGTGAACAACCACTTACTCCTTGGCTTTTGGATCTCCGTAATCTTTTGCCTTTTCATTTGTTTTGATTTTTTCATATAATATTTAGCTTTAGTTCATATATATACATAATTGTTATTAATCAGCTTGTTTTGTTGTTGCTTCAGCTGGCATAACTGTGAGGAACTCTTCATAGTCAGAGTTAAGGGATGATAATTTGTTCATATATTTCAGAAAACTCTTATGGACGCTGAAGTACTGATAGATGGTGAGGGAGAAAACATGTAACATGACATGGCGGAAAACAATGAACCTGATAAAGGTGGAAAGCAGAATGTGAATGAAAAATTTTCAGGGAGAGAAATAAATATTCAGGATGATGATGGGAGTTCTAAGCCACATGTCGGAATGGAATTTGAATCAGAGGATGCTGTGAAGACTCTCTATGATGCATATGCCAGGAATGTAGGCTTTAGTACCCATGTTGGCCTGTTTAGTCATACTAAGCCTGATGGACCAATAGTGACATGGGACTTTACATGTTCAAGAGAGGTATTCAAACGAAAGAATGTAGAAGGCTGCAATGCCATGTTACGTATAGAGAGAAAGGATGCAAACAGTTGGGTTGCAACAAAGTTTGTTGAGGACCACAACCATTCTATGGTAAGTCCTTGTAAGGTCCATTACCTTCGACCCCGTAGACACATTAATGGTGCTACGAAGAATACAACCGAGACTTTGGATGCCACTACTGGTGCATACTTTTCCATGGATGGTAATCATGTCTCTTATGAACCAAATCGTGGAGGTGGGAGCGTCTCCCCTGTAGAACCAAATCACTCAGCAAGGAATCTTGGGCCTGTTAACTGTACAAGGCCCTGTAGCCGAAGGAGAACACTTGGGAGGGATGCTCAAAATCTTCTAAACTATTTCAAGAAGATGCAGGCTGAAACCCTGGCTTCTTTAATGCTATACAGCTTGATGATGAAAACCGCATGAACAATGTCTTTTGGGTCGGTGCAAGATCGAGGACAGCTTATAACCACTTTGGTGATGCTGTAATTTTTGATACTATGGATCGACCCAATAATTACCAAGTCCCCTTTGCTCTTTTCACTGGTGTAAATCATCATGGTCAGAAGGTCTTGTTTGGTTGTGCATTACTTCTAGATGAGTCTGAGTCTTCCTTTACATGGTTGTTTAGGACATGACTTTCTGCCATGAATGATCGGGCTCCTGTCTCTATAACTACAGACCAAGACAGAGCCATACAAGTAGCAGCTGCTCAGGTATTTCCAGAAACGTGGCACTGTATATGCAAGTGGCATATTTTAAGAGAAGGTATGGCTCATATACATCTTGCTCATCCTTCCTTCTACGGAGAGATATATAGTTGCATCAACTTTTTATAGACAATGGAGGATTTCGAATCTTCATGGGCATCCCTTCTTGATATGTACGATCTACTGAGAAATGACTGGCTACAGGCAGTGTATAATGCTCGAAAGTAATGGGCCCCAGTCTATTTTCATGGAACTTTCTTTGCTGCAATTTCCTCAAACCAAGGTGTTAGTTTTTTTATTTTTTTATGGCTATGTGAATCAACAGACAAGTATACCTCTGTTTTTTAAGCAGTATGAAAGGGCTCTTGAGCATTCATTAGAAAAAGAAATAGAAGCAGATTATGATACAATGTGCACTGCTCCTGTACTGAAGACACCTTCACCAATGGAACAGCAGGCAGCTAACTTGTATACCAAAAAAGTTTTTGCAAAGTTTCAAGAGGAATTGGTTGAAACTTTTGTTTATACTGCAAATAAGATTGAGGGTGATGGGATAATCAGTAAATACAGGGTTGCAAAATATGAACATGATGACAAGGCGTATATAGTCATATTAAATGTCTCCGAAATAAAAGCAAGCTGCAGCTGTCAAATGTTTGAATATTAAGGCATTCTGTGTAGACATATTTTAACTGTCTTCACAGTAACAAATGCTCTTACCCTTCCATCACATTACATATTGAAGCGATGGACAAGAAATGCTAAATCCTGTGTTTGACTGGATGAACAGAGTTCAGATCTGCAAGGTATTGAGACATTGACCATGCGCTTTATGTTGGGAAGCCATTAAGTATGCAGAGGAAGGGGCAGTTGCTGTAGAGACTTACAATGCAGCAATGAGTGCTCTACGAGAGGGTGGGAAAAAGATTGCTGTCGTAAAGAAAAATGTTGCTAAAGTCACGCCTCCTAGCTCTCAGGGTAGTGGAAATATACAGGAAGACAGTATGAAGACAGCCCAATTGCCAACTGGTGAAATGGCCCCCTCGTCATGGCCTTGGCAAGAACCATATCGCTTTAATCTTAATGATGGAGGAGTTCCTGTTGCTGATTTGAATCAGCCCAGCATGATTCCCATCTCCATTCACCCTGATGGTGGCAATCCTGATAGCACGGTATTAATCTAGGAGGTTTTATTGTTATTTAGATGGTTTTCATTCATACCTTTTTCTCTGGCTATGTGTTTCCTTTATACCTGAGGTCTGGAGTCTTATTTTGGAATATGTTGTCTAAAGATATAGGATTTTGACCCATTCGAATTTCTAAAATTGATGTAGGTGGTCGTTACTTGTTTCAAGTCCATGACATGGGTCATAGAAAATAAGAATTCAACATCGACTGGGAAAGTGGCTGTTATCAACTTGAAGGTATGCATATCCCTTATGTATATGTGAATATGTTTCTTCCATTTCACTCAAGAAGAGTAACAATTTTCATTCTCATGATACCTTAATCGTTAGAAGTGCTCACCTAAGGGATTTCAAGTTGAGGGACAATGCACTAAAGGGCTAGATTCAGTCAATTATTTATTTCAACAGTTGTGTCAAATCTAACCATTAAATACGTTGCCCCTCATCATAAGTCATTTTAGGTGATAGCTTTTTCCTTAACCAAATGCTACTTTAGTGCGGAAGTGATTTATCATCTTGTGAAAACCATTTAAATATTCGTGCTATTTGCGTTGAACCCATTTAATTATTCCTTTCACTGTATTTTCAAATAACTTATGCTTGCTGAATTTGGTCACTGACGTAGCCTATTTGTGTTGCTAGTTCCTTGTCATGTACCCTACTTGGCTTCTTGTTCTAATTTCTTTTACTTCAACTGTAGCTACAAGATTATGGGAAGAATCCTGCAGGGGAGAAAGAGGTACAATTTAGGCTAACAAGGGTTACACTAGAGCCTATGTCGATGACCTATCAATCAGCAGCTCTCTGCACCAGCCAACAGAGTTGCTGTCATCAATTTGAAGGTATGAAAACTCAAAGTTTCAGCCCCTCTCCCATCAAATTTTCTGAGGAAGTTCAGTTTGCTGAGATCTTTTAACAGTTTTTTCTTTGTGTTAAGGTAATGACAATTAAATTTCTAGGCTTTCACCCTAGTTTTACAGTTGGATTGGCATCACAGTTTGACTTGTGACACAGAGATGGCTCTGATTTTTGGAGAATTGAGCAATCTGCTGTCAGTATAGGTTGTTGAATGGTATAGAACTAAAGATTTCTGGATTAAGCGGCCAATATAAGGTTTATGGTGGGAAAGTATAATAGTGACGGTATCCTGCAAAATATTTTGTGGGTTTAGTTCAACAAAGTTAAGTTGTAGGAATTGTGCTGTAGCTTGTAGGTAAGATTTTGGGCTTCCAGAATAAGGGTTTCCTGTCAGTAAAAGGTTCGGGAAAGACGGACTTTTGGGTGTAAAAATATATGCCAATAGGGTGTCAAGGTAGGAAATGCTTAAGCTATTTTCTGGCTGGAAGCAGCAGGAGACGACAACAATCATCAGGGATTTGATGGCTGAGCTTTGCTAAAGCTGAAAGAGTCATTTTTTTTGGGGTCAAAAGCTGATATGTACTGGCTGTTATCTCAGATTTTTTATGAGATTCATAATTCTGTTATATTTAGGGTGGGTCTAGCTGGATTAAGCATAATCCAGTCCACCAAACGTGCCGTATGTGGTCAACATTTATGATATTGTTAAGTAATCCAATTTTATATGAAATTATTCTGTTTTCCTTAAATTTGTCAGCCCAAGTGTTCAACGGACATTATTGTGGTTTCTCAGCTTCAAGATACAAAGACAACTTCTGGAGAAACGGAGGTCAAGTTTCAAGTTTCCAAAGATACACTAGGCTCCATGTTGAGATCAATGGCTTACATCCGTAAGCAGCTATGACAAATGTAAGCATACTATTTGCTGTACCACTTTGGTCTTAGAATATGAAATTATTGAATGAATTATTTCGATGCATTGTAGTTTCCATTTCTCTTGAGGTGTTGTTCTGCCCCTTTCCCTTTCTGCTATATTGTTACATGTTGATTGGAGAGTACTTTTTATATCTATTTCTTACATCCGTACTACCAAAATATCTAGAAAAATTGACATTTAATCCTTTTTTGTATCTATATACCTAAACCTTTCAAATAGGAGAAGCACACAAAATAAGTTAACCTTACAACCGAAACCTAAACATTACAATGTTTCCTTCCAACCTTGCCTGGCCTGTGCAAATCCACAATGTCAAATAGGTTCTTTTGTTCACCCAAAACCTTACAACAAACAACTTGTGATAATCGCATTAGATAAATCTCCATTGGTCATGCATGAACTGCAGAAGTAAATAGACGACACAAAACTCTACAAAACTTTAAAAAAGTTCCCCAGTATTTTATACATAGGTTCTTTTGTGAATGCCCAAAGATCAAGGAATTCAAAATCAAACTGTCTATAGCTCCCTAGTAACACAGGGATTCCAATCCCGTCTCTCGTATTTGCACTCTCTGGGAACTAAGAAGGTGGAGTATTCTGCTATGACATCTAACAGCTGTATAAACTATTATCTGCTCTCAAGCTTCCATCTTTCTCTTTGATGCTGAAATTTTCTGAAGTTTGAAGGGTAAAGATTTCAGTTGAAGCTTGAAGTTCAAAAAATAAAAAATAAAAGTAAAATAAAGGATGTGGTCAACTCTGAGTGTCGAGACCTTGATTGTTGTGGTTCACTTGCCCTTTTGGGCGGTTAACTGGGAAGGCTAAACCAGTAAGAACTTTATCTGAGAATCCAACTTCCCCACAACTTAATTCTGATTCACAACCCAATAATGTGAGAATCAAGGATGGTGGTTTGGTCTTACAACCTACCTAGGCTTAGTCTGGAGTATCATCGCTAGCTAGGTTGGTTGCCGTCATTATTAGTACCTAGGAGCCTCTATGAGCGCTCACCCCTCAACGAGTCTAACCTGAGTGTCTTCATGCTACTGCAGCTCCTCAGCGTTTTTGTACCTTTCAGACCATCTTGATATCTTCAAAACCACACTAGGATACTTTAGCAACTTAGCATTTACATAATGTTTTGTACTTATTGTACTGATTCTGTATGAAGTAATTTTTGGGAGAAATGGATTTGTTCCTTTTTGGTTCAAGTGTTATAATTGGTGACCATATCATGATTCTGTGTTGAAAACAGAGAGGTTCATTCAGATGCAAAGTATATAATCGAGAGTTATTTCATCTGCTTTGAAGTCGCCTTCGCCAAAGCTTCGAAACCAATAACCGTATCAAAGTTTTCATTGTATGAAAGGTGGCACCAGAGATTGAGGAGCGATGACGTTCGATGAAGAAATTTGGTTTAGTTGTAGTTAGATATTTTATTCATAGGCCTACATCTTGTTTAGTTTTAGGTAGGGGGTATATAGATTGTTTCCATGTAACCATGTTTTGGGTGTATTTATATGTACATTGTTAGTTGTGACTGTCCAGATGCAATTGAGCCACGGCGTATATTTTGTATCTCAAGCTTCAGACTGGTGGTTCAGTTTTATAATAGCAAATTATAGAATTAGTCTCTAGAGTTTAAACTAGTTTAGATTTTGTCCCTAAACTGAAAATTCGTTAATTTAGAGTTCGTTTGGATGTGTTTTTAAAATGATTGAAAGTGCTTTTGGTGAAAATGTTTTTGGAACCAATTTTTAGTAAAAATGCAAGTAAATTTTGAAGAAGCACTTAAAGTGCTTCCTGGAAGAAGCACATAACTGGTGTTTCTTGCAGAAAACACTTCAAGAAGTGCTTTTGGAACTCAAAAACATTTTCTTTAAAAGCGCTTTCAATTATTTTAAAAGCACATTCAAACGAGCCTTTAGATTCCTGATTTTTATCTAGAGTACAACATGAGTCTGTCTGTTAGATTTTCTGTTGAAATCTTTTATTATTATTATTATTATAATAAGAATTCTCCACATTTGGTGAAATTTAAGAACTTTAATTAACGAATTTTTAATTTAGGGAGAAAAATCTAAACTAATGTTAAAAGTGAGGCACTAATTCTATAATTTAGTCTCTAATTCATTGATTGGGCAACTCATTTTATTGTTGTATAAAATTCAATATCTAAGCTACTTGGTATTCCTCTTCACTTGTAAGTGAGAGGTTTTAGGTTCGATTATCGTCAAATTTGAGTTTGAATCACATTATAACTAGCTCATTGTGAGGTTAAGCCGATCTTCTCCTTGCTAGTGTAGAATATTAAAAATAAAAAAAATATGTGAGAGATTGTTAGTGATATGTGAGTCAATGAGACTCATGTAGCATTACAAGAAATATTAGATTAAGCCTCATCACTTGCTTTATGGCAAAAAGATTTTTGTCTCTTTTTGTTGCCGATCAACCAATCCAATCAAATCAAATCGAATATGTCAAAATCTAGTTTAAATCATCAAATCAAACAGTTTCAAACTCAGCATCCATTTATTTGAACATGTGAACGTGCGCCATCGATCGTTTTGGTCGACGCCGAAAGCCTTTCCGTCCAAAAACATGACACGAATTTCGGCATCTTTTTGGAGGTTTATAGGTCAAACAACGACTAAAGACTGAAAATTGAGGTCAGCGATTTCACACACCGTATCAACTACAAGTAGATATCGAACTCCACATAAACATTGAATTCTGCTCGTATTTTATATAAGTCAAACTTCACCCTTTCCACTTACGAGTGAAATGTGACAGATGGGAGTTCAATCCCAAATCGAAACCAAAAACCATGAAAATTTGATCGTTGAAAGGGTCGGGCCACCCGAAACCAAAGCAACATCACAATCATTCATTACCAAATAATGATGCCGGAGCTATTTTAGTTTACTACCAAATAATGATGTCGAAGCTATTTTAGTTTACTTAGACTTTGACAGTGAAGAAACTTGAGGTTCCATCTTCCCATTAAATGTGGAATTGTTCCATCTTTCCATTAATGTGGAATTCATTTTCAATATGCACCCTCACGTAAGGGTAATTCACTTTCAACACGCAACTTCATTTTCAACATGCACCCTCACGTAAGCCTAACACGTGGACAACTTGCTTTGATACCACGTGGAGCGCGTGTGGCTGTTTAGCTTTACACGTAGGACAACTTGCTTTGATACCACGAAGAAAGTTGAGGTTCCACCATAAAACCAATTATCAATTATAGGGAGTAGTCCAACTTACTTATAAGCCCGTGCACGGTCTATCCTCCCATCAATGTGAGATTTATTTTCAAGAGACAAAAAAAAAAAACAATTACATAAACTTCAAAATTCAAATCCCCTGCTGTCTCTAATGTTCTGACTTCTCATTCTGAGTACTGAGAGAGCTTAGCTAGCAACCATAATAACTACAAAGCCAAGTTCCTAGCCCACTATAGCATAGTAAAAGACCATTACTAAATGACAACACAATTCCTAATTAAAACACCACGTGGAGGAAATCAAGTTACTAGGAAGTATTATATCGAATTTGAACTAGCCACCAGACTACATTAATGGCATTGCATCAATTTTCCATTTTTTTTATGCTTTTTAGCCAAAATGGTCCATGAGGTTTGCAGAACTCATCAATTTGATATTTGAGATTTGAACTCAATAAAAGTGGTCCCTAAGTTTGTCCACAATTAATCATTTGGTCCCTGAGATATTCCGTTGTACATACATAGCACAATGCTAGTGAAGTTGTACATTATTATTAATCAAAAGCTTAGGCTCATCCCATTATAACAATTGCCTAAGACCTCCTCGTATATATGTTCGTGTCATACGACGCTCGATTTGTATAGTTTGTACACATGTAAGAATATAGATAGGGTCAGTCAAAATTATCGACGGACGTGCCTCCCTTTGTGGATATTTACTGTGGAATTGCGTGTTATAGGATTATGTAAATTTTGGCATACATTTGGACAGAATATGGTTTCGATGATACTGTTTCGTGCCTTCTTCTGCATGCAAAGTTTGAAATTTGAGATTCGTATGGTAAGAATGTCCTACTACCAGTCTTGTTCTCTTAGATTTCATGGTCTAAAGAAATTGTGATCATCCGCTGTTCGATCTTAATGCAACGATAAATGATCATCTAACTTTGTTACTGTACTTTTTTCTTCACCGTTTAATTAAGATCGAACGGTAAGTGATCACAGTTTCTGGGGCCATGTGGTCTAGGAGAACGGGCCTCGTCCTTTTGCTGAGGCATTTTTTTCTTGGTTCGGTAATGCAGCAGCCATCCTAATCTAAATTTTCACAGCGGAAACACATGCAGCCTCGTGATATGTATACTTTTCAAAGCTCCGTAGGAAGGAAAATTACTAAACCAGATTGAAAATATTTGACTTATCACTGTGGAAGCCAATTCATCTTCCGCAATTATATTACCTTCTCGATAAATATGCCGGACTTTCGTAAGGATTCTTAATGAAATTCTTAGCATCCTTACGGACGTTCGGCATATTTATCATTATGGATGCCAAGAATTTTATTAAGAATTCTTAATGAAATTCTTAGCAACCTTACGGACGTTCGTCATATTTATCATTATGGATGCCAAGAATTTTATTAAGAATTCTGAATGAAATTCTTAGCATCCTTGATGAAATTCTTAATAAAATATTTTACTTATGGTGTCCTGTGGAAGCCAATCCTCCAGGGCAACTTAAATGGCTTGTAAAAGTTGCTTTTACATTTCATTTTAGGGAAAATTTTATTTGAACCTATATAACTTCTTTCTACACCCAACTTAAATTTTAAATGTGAATTGTCTTTTTTATCTTATTATATAATTACCATCAAGTACAAGGCGAAACTAATAATGAAACTAAATTTTATTAATAAACTCATTGTTGATTCTAAGGACAACTGAGGGCTCGAGGCTCATTCGAATTGAGGAATCTGAAATAAAGAATTTGGATTTGAGAATTTGGACAAGCGTAAAACCATCTTCTCCTACTCCCCACAACCTTAAAATCATCAAGCTCTCTCTTCTACCCAAACAATGTCAATAAGGTTAAAACCGAGGACAGATCTCAACGGTTAGAGAAAACGCTCTTGCAGGCCTTAACCCGCTTCCACCCACTTTCCAGAAGAATAAAAAATAACAATTAACATCTTCACTGAATGTAAAGACGAGGGGGCTATCTTTCTTGACGCTCAAGTTTACTCCCTACTTTCAACCTTCCTTCCCCAGCCTAATTTCGAAATACTAAAATTGTTGCTTCCCGTTAAGGTTTAATCTTTTGAAGCAGCCACATGGTGTCTACTGCGAATACCTACATCAACCGCTGTTTGCTGACCTCAGATTCTTCCTCTGTTGCCTAAGCAATCCCCATGGTCAACAAATAAGGATGACTGGAACAAGAGCACCTCTATAAGCAGAAGTGACGAAGGTCAATTAAATATGTCATTTCATTCGCCCAGTTTTTGCTTCTTGTTCGTGACTTTTTCTTTGTTGAAAGGGTCTTTTTCTTCTAGAACCTCTATTCGATTAACTTGATGGTGAGCTAATCATCTTATTAGATTAATGTATAGATTCACCAGCTAGTTCAAGAGCTTGGTAAGAGGGAACAGGAATTCTGCGAGCAATCATAATGGATATATTCAAGGAAATGCCACTCAACAACAATTATTGTCCAGAAGAACCCATGACACTATAGCCCTAATACTGTGGCAATGGGAGTGCGGGAAGTTTGAATAGGTCTTGTATATGAAGCAGCAATGGGATAAGAACAATGGAAATCCAATTCAGATAAAAGCACAGTTTGAATGAATTGCAGAACAATGATTTATAGTTTTTGTTTTCTTTAGACAAATTTCCTTATTAAATTGGGTTTATGAGGGTAGTTTAAGTATTAAATTTGAGTTTAAAGAGATATTGATAATTTAATTAACAATTTGTAAACTCAATTGGGTAGGATGTAATTGGAAAAGGATGCGAAACTAAACCCGATCATTTATTGAGTTTGGTTTGGATAGCCACACCTCTAACCCAATCCAATATGAGTTCTAATCTCTGATACCAAATCAACACATCCTGACTCGAAATGTCCACATGAACAACCGAATTGAGAGCATTTTTGTTATTTTAGACTTATTTAATGGAGACTTTTCATGGAATGATGATTGATAATGAATAAACTTATATGCTACTTCTATTGATTTTAAATCTTAAAAATAGAAATTATGCGAATATAAAAAACTATTAGCCAAAAAGGCTTTCTTTTATTAGCCGCTCAAACTTTCTGTCGTGGGTCATGGGTCACGTGTCATTGTTCCTTTGTGTTCCTGGTCTCGCTATTGGCGTTGTAACAATAGAAGTGGAATCAAATCCTGTCTCCATGTGTCATTGTTCTAAAGAGACTACACGCAGATCTCGAAAGCCACAGTTGCCTGCCGTCGGGCAGACCCGCAATGTTTTAAATATTACACGTCTCAGTATTTTAGCCACGAGAGATTTTTCAGTGTGATCATTACATGAAGTGGTACATCATGTGTTTCTATATAAATAGTAGGTTATGTGTGTTAAAAGGTTAATAATTTAAAAATTAAAATTTTTCATCACTTGCATAAAAACACGTGGTGTACCATCCGTGTTTTCGTCACAACTAAAAATTTCTCTAGCGACGCCCACCATGTTGATGGAGAAAGATACGAGCTGACGATCCAGTGGTAAATAACAGATTACGAGATTTTTTTTAAATTAAAAATTGGAGGTCTTGGTTCGAAACTTACTATTGATGTGGAAACCAGACTTGTAACCAGAAAAAGACTGAAATGTTTCTGTGAATTTTTCCGATCATCAAAAAAAGATAAATAAACATAACTTATAACCGATTGTATCTCTTTAAAAAAAAAAAAAAAAAAAAAAAAACAGACACGAGAGAACACACCACGAATCCACGATGCGTACAAAAATTAGCAAAAGTCGTCCGTTTTATTTCCAACACGTCTTTGCCTCCCAATATAGAAACTGTTGTATTGGCGCGCTCTACCACCACCCCACCACCACCACAACTCAGACATTCCTCTGTAGCCATCGGTGCGAACTTCTTCTCTCTCTCTCTCTCTCTCTCTCTCTCTCTCTCTCTCTCTTACTTAGTGTTTCTCAGTTTCTGAATTTCATTGTATTTATATGTTGATTTTACTGATTCCAGTTCATTGGTTAATTGGTAGGCTTTCACTCCTTTGTGCCTGAATCATGTAATTTCCATCTTCTAATATTCATTTCAAATCATCTTAATTTTCATATTTTGCTCACATCTTCTCTCCCTCTCAGAAAAACCCCGCAGCCGCTGTATTGTATTTAGTTTGCAAATATTATTTTTTAGGGTTCCAGAAATTCGAAAAAATTGGTGTTGGTTTATTCTATGGCTAATGATATGCAAATTTTTGGTTTCTGTGAACTTCGGTTTTCTGCACGACTCTAGTGTAAGAGTTCAAAACTTAATTTAGATGTGAACATTACAACATGGCATACTGCGCACGGTCTTTTCGAGTTCAGTTGAGGCATTTCATCAAACACTTGGTGGGCCTGTCAGACATTTTCTTAGCCATGCCCTCGATGGCTTGTTGGCACCTCCAGGTCTTTTTTTTTTTTTTTTTTTTTCTTAAAGACACCAGCTGTCATCTGTACATAGCTCCGTTGAGTCTCGGTAGGATCTCATAGGATTCTTGTAGGACCATAAGAACCTTTTTTTCCAACTTCCGTAGGGTTCCCGGACCCAATATGTGCATTAATGGATCCTCCGTTACATATATAGATGATTTTTTGTATGCAATGATGAACCTTGAATGAGGACCTAAAGCGTAGACGGTTTTAATTGTTGAAATTCGTTATTCAGATGGTCTTAGAATTAAAGGCATCCTTAAAGTAGAAAGACCATATATTTGCATAGATGAATTTTTTGCGAAAGGTTCAACTTTTTTAACTTTAGAGCGTCTAATTTTCATATTCAAAACATCTCTAATTAGAAAAATGAGGGACAAGCTAAAGAGGGATGTGTGAGAGGTTAAAAATGGTGTGTGAAAATCAACTCTTTCTTCTAATACACAAAATGCTTATGGTCATTGAATTGTCCAAAAGTAGTAAATCAGGGATGACACAATTCGCATCAAGTGTGGCAGTGTGCTTGTATCTTGTTCTTATAAGGAGAAGTTTCGGTTCCTTCATCTCTTGTTCTCTGGTTATACAGTTTGATATGTTGCATTTACATGCATCCTATAGTTAGTCTATTGGGAGCATTTAGAGGAAATGTTGAATACTCGATACGAAAAGTTTATCGAGGCATAAAATCGGTGCAAAGGAGTTACATGGTAACATAAAGCGTAACTATT
Organism: Malus sylvestris; assembly: GCF_916048215.2. Lineage (NCBI taxonomy): Eukaryota > Viridiplantae > Streptophyta > Magnoliopsida > Rosales > Rosaceae > Malus > Malus sylvestris. Next base: position 32,304,448 of record NC_062261.1, read on the forward strand.
ATTATTATTTTGCAGTAATCAATCAAGTTCTGCTATGCTTCTATGGTTACCTTTCATTTTTTTGGCTATTGAAATGATGCAGAATAATATCTAGGATATTATTTATGTTCTTATTTATTATGGAATTAAGATTATCTACTGGTGTTGATATTTCCTTACAGCCTATATATCAGTGGTTATTGCAGAAGTCTGAGGCAGAGAGGGAAATAAAGGGAGAAACGAAAGACTAACCACGGTGGCCACTATGTCAACGACATACATTTTCCCACAACTTTCTTCTCTTTTCGTCACATCAATGTCAGTGATTAGCTTCACAATATTAGCCGTGTATGGGTTCTTGGAGCTAAGAGAAAAGCACTTACACTATTCCAAGTTCTGGAATTCCGGTTCTAAAACCTTCGCTGTAAAGGAAATCAAACTATCTAGTAGAACAGGCATGCTGATAACTTATACTCCGGCATTTCTTGCAGCTGTGGCATCCTTTGTGATTTATCCTCAAGAGGATATCAGAATGCTGTTGTTGTCTTCGGCTCTGACAATTCACTTTTTGAAAAGGATTTTAGAGGTACTAGTACTACTTCCCCCCCCCCCCCCCCTTCCCCTTTATTTTTCTCTTTCCATGTATGGCCAAGAAATGCACAAGCTCACTTGATGATTTTTTTAGTATATAGTCTCCTCTAGCTAGAGGTCGCACTTGGTGCGATGGCAAGTGCCTTCGCCCATGAGCGGTAGGTCTCGGGTTCGAGACTTGGGAGTAGCCTCTCCATAAATGGGGGTAAGGCTAGCCGACATTCACCTTTCCCAGACCCTGCGTAAAGCGGGAGCCTTGTGCACTGGTTACGACCTTTATAGTCTCCTCTAGCTATATTAGTAAAGTAAAAAAAAAAACCCCGAGAACTAGAAGGTTTGTAGAAAAACACTTCAACAGCTCAATTGGAGAAACGAAAACCTTCATAAAAAATCACTTTGTCATGCTCTAATTGATTCTTGGTTATGAAATTCCTTTTGCGTTCCAATGTAAGCTGTATGTAAGTTGGGGTTTTCTCTAAAGTATTGAGTTTGAAGTGTTTTTTTCTTTCTAAAGTGTGATGTTATAAAGGACTTATACGTGAAAACCCTACCTAAAATGAGTCTGATATTTTATTGTTGCATGTAAACTGGTAAAACCCGGTAGCTAGGACTATTCAGCTCTATCCTCCAGGGAAGAAGTTTTAGCTTTTAAATATAGTTGGTATCATTAACAATAATTTCAACTATTATTCAAGTCACGGAAAATATGGCCTTTCGTGTTTTCTAGGTTCTTTTTGTTCACAAGTACAGCGGAGGAATGATCCTTGATAGTGCTGTTATCATCTCTCTTAGTTATGGTGTGTGTAATGCAAGCGTGACTTATGCTCAATCCTTAACGAAAGGGCTTCCAGAGCCATCAATCGATTTGAAGTACCTTGGCTGTCTGCTGTTTATACTGGGGATTTCTGGCAATTTCTACCATCACTGCCTTCTTTCGAGAATGAGGAGGTTACAGGGTGACAAGGAATATAAGATTCCCAAGGGTGGTTTGTTTGGAATCATTATATGCCCTCACTATCTCTTTGAAATCATAGGATTTGTAGGGGTTGCTCTTATTTCTCAAACTCTCTATGGATTCTCCTTCACCATAGGTTCAGCGTTATACTTGATCGCAAGAAGCTACGTGACGAGAAGATGGTATGTGTCCAAGTTTGAAGATTTTCCCAAAAATGTTAAGGCTCTCATTCCTTATGTTCTATAGATCAAATGTTTTGAATTTGATTGTAATCGTTTATGTATAAATGATCCGTTTGGCTACTTAAGGCCTAGTTCGGTATTGCTGTGCTTTTAGAAAAACTGCTTTATGCTCTGTTGTGAGAATAAACAATTGTAAAATGAAACAGTAAAGTGCTCGGTAAACTCTAGTTGTAAACCAATGTGTTAAGTATTTGGTAAATTTTTATATAAAACTGTTGTGAATGTATAAAATGACCAAAATGAGTATGGTGGTGGATGTGATCTTATCATGTTTATCTTTAGTTCTTATTTTTTTTCTTAATCTTTTTCTTCGTTGCCTCATTTTCTTCTTTCTTCATTGCCTCCACCTTGCATCTCTCCCATTTTTCTTCGTTGCCTCCGCCCTGCTTCTCTCCCACCAATCCATGGCTTCGCCCTCACTCAATGTAACACTATTGCTAATAGGCAAATCCAGTATCTGTTTTATGTTAGCAAACTGAAGTAACTACCAATATAGCAGTAAAATTAAGGATTTGGATCCTCTCCTGAGCTAATGGAGAGGTCCTTCTGCCCAACCATTGTGGGCCGTTGGATTATTATAACTTTAAAAAGATCTCCTTGTTTGTAGCCGTTTGGATAAAAATTCAATTGTCCAAAATGGTTGGTCAAGAGGAGAGGATCCAAATCCGTAAAAGACGTAAGGCGGATTGGTGAGCGACACGTAAGAACCTGCCCTTGGGTGGAGAGCCCACGGATGGTCTCTCCCATCCTTCTCTACCAACCCCCACCCTCACAAATTCCTCTTTTCCAGATCAAACCAAATACACTTGGCTTTGAGAAAGTCAATTGAAGCACCAAAAAACAAGAATTCAATCTGTTGTCATGTCCACAAAAGTTAAGACATTCTGCTTGAGGGATTTTTCCATTACAACAGCAGAATTCATTACCAAATTAGTAATATAATCAAAAAGCATGGTAACTATTTTGTAGTATGAGATGACTTGAAGCTACACTCTGCATCGTCTTCGTCGAGCGTAAGTGCGTATCTGCACGTCACCCTTGGACTCCTTACGATCACGGCAGAGTGGGCTCCCACAGAGACATTGAAACGCAGTCATAGGATGATCACGCTCACGAAAGTCAATGCCATAGTCCTGCAACAACAGAGACATATGAAAGCTGGACCTTGATGCCAAACAAACACTAATAACATATATGTGTATATATATCATATATTGGTGAACCCCTCCTACCCAAGTGAGCTCCTCCATAGCAGCAATGTTTCTTGTTGTGAAAAGGGCAAGCTGCAAGAAGGAAAAAAAAAAAACAAGCAAGCTCGTGTTTACTGTATCCGTATGAAGAAATGCATTGACTAGTTCTAGTCGTAAAAACAAGATTGAAAGGACGAGGTCATTAATTGTTTAGAAATCATACATGATAATAGTGACGATCCGGGGTCTCCACTTCAACAGGAATCTCAACCAAGGTAGCATCAGAACACCTGAACAATAAATGTACTATTAATATACAATCAAGATACTGAAGAATAAAAACCGTTCAGGTATATATATACTCGACTGACACTGAGACAGCTTGAATGAGAAACATGGTGTTTCAATAAAGAAATTATAATACACTCTGAGATTGAATGATTCTTGTCCATGATCGTATTAATTACCATTCATTTAGTTTATTGAATGCTACACATTCGTCCAATATTTCAGATATTTATATTGCAGGATAAAGTTTGAATTTGTATTTGTACAACAGATTAGTCACTGGACGATAGCGGAACTTTTAAGTTTGCATGCAATCTACGACAGAATAAAGAAACTGGGCAGTCCACAGAGAAGATTTCATGTTCATGCCCAAGATATTTGTAGGGGAGTCCTGTTATGGAACCGGTTATCTTTGGCAGCGGATAAAGAAACTGAAAACCAGGTAAAGGAACAGCAGCGAGTAAAGAAACTGGAAACAACGTAAAGGAACAGCAACTATTATCATCGTTGTTGATCAAGTGCATCAGATTTTCTTCCTATAAATGTATATAAATGTGTCTATATTAAGCTAACATTACTTCGCCCGTAATAGTGCAAGTAGATATATCCAGTAAGAGGCAGAAATATTTTTACCATCAGCAGAAATAGAATATTGTTTCATCCCCTGCGGCGAAAAGCAAACTTGAAAAGCAAGAAAAGAAACACCAAACAATAATTATTATAACAAAAAAGTTCAACGTTGGCGGAAGGGGGAGGAGGAAGTGTTCTGTGTATATAGAGTATGAATGTTCACCTGTGATTGATAAATCTTGCAACATTTCCATAAACAGTAGCGTCCAAGCAAAGTGCCTCTTCATCTTTCAAGACACCCTTCATACCCCAGCCCGCATCTAGTGGCACTGCGTAGTATGCATGCTTCTTACCAGTACTTGGCACATTTCGCTCATGTAGTTCTGTGTTGGTTAATATCTCTCCAACATACTCACAAACAAAAGCTCCTCTTGGCAAGTCCTCCAGTGTTCGAAGACCCCATCCTTTCCCTTCGGGTGTCAAAAATACCTGGAACATATAAACAACCACTCAAATGACTCTAGCATTTACAACTTACAACTGAAACTTACAGAGAATAACCTAACCTGCAACTTCCCGCTGATGCCTTGCTGAACAATCCGGTTTCCACAGTTCTTATTGCATCCACATGTATGCCAACACTCCTTAATAAATTTATGTAACAAATGGCCTTTGCATGCCACAGAACTCTTCTCGTACTTAGACTTTTCGAGAGGGCACTCTCTACAATAGAAGCAGTGGTGTTGTATAGGTTCCCGCTTCAAGGCTATACATTTTTCCAGAAACATCTCTTTGACCAATCCTCCTGGTGTGTAAGCAAACTGACCCCCAGTTTCAGAAGCACAGACACAAGGCATGGGTGATGTCAGACAATCCCCATAACAACGTGAATAGCAACCGTCATGAGACATACGACCAAGTGAAAATTTCACAGAGGCATTCTTATAAACTAAACTCTGACGGATGTAAAGAAAGTTTGGCAGATCTTCAACATTTTTTCCATCCTCCAAGGAAATTTTCACTCTCTCCTCACCTCTAGTTATGTCTTCAATATAAACACCGGATTTTATTACTCCAATGGAAGAATGGCAGTCATGAGCAGCCTCCTCCAACTTGCGTAATTTTGGAGATTTCTGGCCTTGGAAGATCACTAATCTCTTTGCCGAATCACCACAGATGCTCTCAATATCCGTACTAGAAAAACCAATTAAGCGGTGAAGATCATTAAAACAACCAAAAGCTATATGCTTGGGTATATGGGGAACGACCTTGATAAGATTCTGAAATACAAATAATTCGCTCGGGGAACTTAGAGTATTGCAATCATTGCCTTGATAATGAGATTCAAGAACATCTTGTGCATCAGAATTCTTTAACTCTGCTACATCTCTGGAAATTGTACTTTCATCAAAAGTGGAATCAAATCCTGTCTCCACCAAGCATTCTCTGACCCCGTACGATTTCATGCATGTTTCTTCCAATAATTCTAGAGCTTCATCAGAATGTGGAAGATCGAAATCAGAATGTAGAGAAGGGTGACAAATCAAAGACATTTCGAGCTCTCCCTTTGGAGGAGATGATTCAACATCAAACAGCGACAAATCTAAAACAGTTCCTCTACTGTCCACAGTGGATGATTTCACTTCCAAGAACTTCAAGCCATCGTCATCAAAGTCTGAACAACTATCTTCACACATCATATTGAGACTTTCTTCCTGCTGTGTGTTGCGATTACATACAGGACTGAAGTTATTCCCACTGTCTAAAACCTCTCCCTCTTGGAGTCTCCGGCGACTTCTTCTCACAAGTGGTTGAGAGTCTTCAGATTCCTCAGAATCCTCATTCTGATGTGCCATTTTTGATGGAGTTTCTGCAAGGCAAGGTGTGGCGCATTTCAAAGGGGACAATGCTTGTTTTGTCTGTTGCCTTGTGCAATATCTCTTGATTGGAATTTGAACATCTTCAGTTTTACCATGAGATGGCGCTGCTTTGTTCTTACGTTTCACAGCCTGGCACAAAATTATATGAAACACGAAAACACTAGAATATAAGAATGCAAATGGGAAAAGAAAAAGAACTATAATTTCTATAAATGCCGTCTGCGTTGTCAACGAGAGCTCCATGACATGAAACTTCACAACCACGAATCAAAAAGTACTCACCTTTGATTCACATATCGAAACTCCTTTGCCCTTTTGTTCGGCTATCTAAGTAATGAAGCATGAGGACCAAGCATAAGCATAACGTACACGTAGAAATGAAGCGCGAAAAAAGAAACGATTTAGTTGAAACATTTTCATAGTTCCCTCCTATGACATATATACAAGATGAGAGTAATTAAAGACGAAATCTAATAATAATAACAACCATTCAACAAGCCAAACATCCCATGACAAAATTCGATAAGGAAAACAATGCTACCTCTTCGTCTGCCTCTGCCTCTTCCTCTTCCTCTTCCTCTTCCTTGTTGTTGTCAGTGTCACCTTCCAATAAAAACTCAAGCAGCACTCTGTGATTGTCCTCCACAATAAGCTCCCAGTTGTTCTCATACAATTTCAGAAGTTCCTTAACCCCCGCCCTCGTTCGAACTCCCGAAATGCCAAACTCCTTCATTGCACGGCAGGCATCAGCCGCCATCTTTCGATTTTTCTTCGGCATTGGCGGCATGGGTACTTAACTTCTTTAAGCTGTAACTGTCACATCCAAAAGAACCCAAATTAAAATTACTAACCCTCAATGAATTATACTGGAGCGAGTGACTGGAAAATTCAACTAAATCACCATAATTTGATCCAAAAAATGGCAAATAAATTTGTGAAAAATGACCTGAATCACTCTGTAACGCCAACAAATAGAGAGAAAGCAAAAAGATTCAAACTTTGAACCCCCAAAAGAGAAACAAATTAAACGATGAAGCAGCAACTGGGAATGAAGAAAGAAGCCATTTTACAAATTAATAACCACACAAATGAATAGTACATACATACATATATATATATGTATGTATGTATGTATGTATATATATAATGATGCGGGAAAGGAGAGTTTGTATGTATACCTCTGTTATATATGAAATGAAGAACTCAGTGACTCTCACTGTCAGCAGTGCTTGTAAGCTTGTCTTTCTCTCTCCTCTCTGCTCTCTCGACTATGTCTGAGGAAAGAAGGAAGAAGTTCAAGTCTCCAGACTCAGAGAGAGAGAGAGAGAGGTGTTGATGAAATGTGAAATTAGAAAAAAAATTGAAAGTGAACCGATCATACTTTGTAATATATAATTTAATTATTAATAATTAATTATTACTTTAAACATTAATTAATGTATTTATTTTCTATTTACAAATTACTTACGGGTTGATTAAGATATTTACAAAAAGAACTTTAACGAAAAGTTTCCGGTACTGTTTATTTTAACAAAAAATCACATTTTTACACTAAAAAGTCAATCTTAGTACTATTTATTTTACCCTTTATTTTGTTCTTATCATTAAAACTCAAAGTTTTCAAATCATTTTCATTAGTTTTCTTATTTACAAATGGCTTAAATCTATTTTATTAAAAGAAGAGGGCTTGTCAACTTTTTGCTCCCTTTTCTTCTTATTTTGCCCTCACTTTTGACGTGAGGAGGGCAAAATAGTAATTTTGTATTTTTTGAACTTTTTTTTTCTTCCTATTTTACCCTTACTTTTGATACACAATATTTACATAAGGAGGGCAAAATAGTTTGTATCAAAATATTTACATAAGATAAAAAATATGTACTTATTAAGAGAAATTGTCCTACCATCATTTTTTCATACACGTAAGTGAAATCATTATGTTTTTTTGGTAGTTTGAATGAACTGAAGCGGTTGCGCTTGAGGAGAACATATGAGGAGGTGGACGGTTAAAGAGGCTTTAATTTTGTACATTTTGATAAAATGATAATTATATTCTTATTTTTTCTATTTTACTCATATTTTAAAAAAAAAATGACAATCATATATTTATTTTATTCACACATATAAAATGTATGCTCACTGCTAATGTGAAGTAATGGACTGATGGTTGTTGTACTTTGTCCTGCGCTGCCAGAGCCAGTTTATATTTTCTATTTGAAATTTCATCATTAAGGTGACAGTGATTTTTTTCTATATTAACCGTTAGATGTATTTTAATCTGACGATTAAGAAAGAATTTCTGGGGATTTTAACAACAATCCCGGTGGCTTGTGGTTGTGGCCCGTGTGGGGTTTCATGCAAACAAACATTCTCACAATTTTAAATGAAGCTAAAGAACAATCTCTATCCTTCATTCTCTTGTCATGAAATTTAAGGTGAATTTTCCACACAATTTTTGTGTTCTTATGTTCATTTTTGTTTATTTTTATTTCTTTTTTTTATACAAAGAAGCAGAGAAATAAATTGGTATCGAACTTATTAATTATGAGATTCGAAATTCCAATATAAGATTAAAAAAAAGTTGTGGTCTTATCGTAAAATTATTTGACAATATTGAAATATTTCAATTATTTATCAGAACATGCAAGGTCATTTTTTTCCTTGACATGACATCAAGAAACTCTAAGAATATAGGAAACCTATCTAATCCCCATATGGATCAGATTATGCGTCTCGTGGAGTAAGTATGGTCGATTTCAACAAGGTCTATAAACGTTGCCTATCATTCTAGAGCTTAATAGGATGTGGTAACATTGTTGATCCGTTTGGATGACTTAGTTCGATCGGAGCCGTTGACTCCATAACAGGACTTCTGAGATATTTATTTATCAATCTGCCTTACTCCGACCCAATAAAATTCATCATTCACGCGCCTATTAGTTGTCAACGTTTTACACACTCCTAAGACAAACCCTAAATACACAATAGATAACAAAGAATACTCAAGCTTGAACCAAAAACAAAATATGCAAAATTGTTCTTAGTATTTGGTTTTTCAATGAAAAGGGTGGAGATAGTATACTTTGTGGTAATCTTCATCTTCGTTTTCTTTGAGAATTCGTCCTCAATTTATAGATGTTTAAGTGTCTCACAAAAGACATGTCTAATCATTAGAATTTAATTTCAAACTTCTTAAACATTGTTCTAAAATTCATGACTAGAGCCATTTAGGCCTCGTCTAGGTGCTAGGTGGCTAGCTACCACTCCGATTAATCTTTAGGTGTCTAAAAATTAAGAATTCATGCATAGAGCTACCTACGCGCTCACTTAGGTTGTGACTCTCACTTAGGCAGAAAATGGATAATTTTCATCATGCATTTTACATTTTAAAAAAAAATCATAAGATACTTGTTGAATATTTGAGTGAACACTCATTATATGATTGTTTCTCATGTTTTCATTATATTTTAATACTTTGTAATTTATATATCATTCTATTTTGCAATTTATGTATCCTAATACAATTTTGTATTTTTTAAGTCTAAGTAACCTTTATTTATATGTTACTAATAAATTTAATTTTTTTTTAACAAACGATATTATATACATTAGGGGGAGGGGATCACTTAGCCTCACAATATGAGCTAGCAATAATGTAGAATTGAACATACGACCTCTCACTTACAAGTGAAGAGGAATACCATTAGACTGTAATACTAAATGGTGTTACTAATAAATTTAATTAAAATAAAATAAACCGCCTAAGCCCCCATTTAGGCCTGCCTAGACGCCTAGGCTAGCCCCTGCCTACTGCTCATGTAACATCCCACATCGACCAACGGAGATGGGGTGATGTATGTACATGTCCACCTTCTATAGCACGAGACATTTTGGGGACTTACGCCACGCCCTCACGATTTTGTTTTTGAAAACTCATACGAGAACTTTTTAGTGGGTCACCCATCCTGGGAATGCTCTCGCCTGAACTCGCTTAACTTCAGAGTTCCAATAGAATCCGAAGCCAGTGAGTCCCCAAAAGGCCTCATGCTATAGAAGGTGGGCATGTACATATAAGGCACATCACCCTCTCTCTGTTAGTCGATGTGGGATGTTACAGCTCGACTAACACTAAGCGCCTTTAGAACCTTGCTTAAACATGTATTTATAATGATTTTAATATTACATAGAAGTATCAAAGCTTTAGCCACTCAGAGTCTGGTGGTGTTCCTCTTCATTTGAAAGTAAAAGGTCTTATGTTCGAATCTCATGGATAACAAATTCGATACCAAATTAAGTTGCCCATTGTGTGGCTTAGTCGAACTCCCCCTCTTTCTAGTGTAAAAATATTGATGTACTTAAAAAAAAAAAAAATGTATCAAAGCTTTAAACCAAATAGACACGACTCGTCCTCCGAAGGGATGCGACCAGTAGCCCAATTTCTCCTACCGGTAAAATCATTCTAAAAACTTTTATCAATACTCCACCATTTTCAAAATTAATCAAAATGCTCTAAGAACCTTGAGATTTTCTTGTAAGCATTGCCAAAGTGTCTTATTGGCTTCAAATCTCCGACCGCATATGCCAAAGTGTTGTATGATTTTGAACTTGGGACCACATATGATTGAACCGGACATATATAGTCACCAACAACCTCAAAAGCCTTTTAATATATTTTCAAGGTAAACTGCCGATTTAGTCTCTAAATTATTAACTTAGTAAAAATAAGTCTTTAAATTCATCAAAATTGTCAATTGCATCCCTAATATTATATTGAAAGCTATTTTATCCAATTTATCGTCAACTTAAGTCACATTACACATTTAGAGGGTAATGTTATCATTTTCTTGCTTATGAGACCTTAATATTGCATATATGTTGCGAATTTAGTATTTATCCTCCTCAAATTAAGTCCATATGATATTTCTCATGAAAAATAGGTCCTTAAACTATGTAAAACTACCAATTTACCTTTCAAAGTGTAGCACATGCAAGACATGTAACTTAAATTGATGAAAAATTAAATAGAATAGCTTTGAAACTGTAATCAATTTGGATTTCAAAAGATTTTAAAAAACTTTTTTAAGTGACAGATTTCAAAGGATTATAGAATATTTACAACTTTGAAATGGATTTTTAAGGATTCTTATGGACTTTGATTAAAGATTTGAAAGGATTCTTATGGACTTTGATTTATGATTTGAATGGATTTTGAGAGACTCTCTTGTCATTTTAAAATTAATTTTAAATAAAAATAAGATTAAAATTTGAATAAATAATGAAGAGCTGTGTTCAATTCTCCCAAGTAACCCCAATCCTCCATGATCCTCCACTAGCAGGAAAGTTCAGAAGGATTCCAAGGGTAGATAAAATGGTTGGGTTGAGGGATTCCCGTGTATATTCAAGTCAACATAATGAACTCGATATACTTGGAATTAAGACCATGATATATCATATAATAATAGTAGAAAAGAAGACAAGAGGACAATTAAATAGTTAAGAAATTGTATAATTGAATCAAATTCTATAAACCAAAATAATAATTTGATTAAAAAACAAAATAGACAGCAAACCCAGGTGAGAGATCACATTCAGGACCTTGTTGGGTGGGTGGCCAAGACGCCGGAAGGAAGTATGGAAGGATGGTTTCCTAGAGAAAATGGAGAGTGTGAAAGAAAGCTCGAGTTGCAGAATTGAGAGAGAGAGAAAGAAAGCGTGGGGATTGAAAAGAAATCTTAGGGATGGTAGTAGGATTTTGTTATGCTTATCATCCCTTCTCAAATCATACAAATATCTCTTATTGAATGAAATCCTTCCAAATCTATAAATATTTGAATAGTTATAGATTTGCATGGACTCTATAAAAACCTTTTAAAATCTTAGTTTACTACACTAAGATTCTAAAGTCTTTTACCGTCATTTAATTGACTACCCCTGTATTTGAATGGACTCTTTTACAATCCTAATTTTCATTCAGGTAATAATTTAGAGATTATATCAACAGTTTATATTATTTTAATAAATTAAATATTTTGTTGAGAAAAATAAAATTTAATATTTTAAACAATACTGAATTATTATGTGTGCAAGTCTATATTTGTATTTGGGTAAACAAAAACAGACATTGTTATTAGCACTCAAAAATTTTTATTTGAAACTTTAAACTTTATATAATATATAATTAGAAAGAAAAATACGTCAAACGAAAAAGTTATGTGTGAAAGGTCGCACGTGGGATGCAAACCGAAACGGCAAAACGATTGGATTGTGCCATTCTGGTGCGAAGTATCGACGCCCACACACGAATTTCCATTGTCGCAACCCGAAACACGATTGCCGTCCCGCTTTTCTTTTGGCTCCTTTCTCAACAAACCCACCCGGGTTTCAACTTCCGATCCCGAATTGTACTTTCCGAGTCCGACCCACTTCTATACGTTTCGCTCGTCCTCTTCCCTGCAGTTGTCGTTTTCGGGTCTCGGATCTACTTTCTCGGAAGACCAGTCCGATATTTCGGAGTCGGAAAATCTCGGCGTGTTGGGAAAGCTTCAAGTAAGTGCTTTGTGTTAATTTTCAAGTGAATATGAGATGAATTGATTCGAATGCCAATAGGGAGTTGGGAATTCTCTGAGTTATAGAAAAGTGAAAACCAAATGTTGCTGTTAATTCATATTACTTGTTTGGTTGCTGAGAAAATGTAGGAAAATTAAAGGAACTTTCTGAGTTAAACAGCGCATTACATTGTATTGTTTACTTTCGGAATCCGGAGATTAGTGTTGTCTGTCACTGAAATGACCTGAATTTTCTTGTGAAGCTATTCATTTTACTACGTTTTTGTTATGATTTAAAAGCAATGGAAAGGAAAAAATTATGGAATTTTGCAACTTGTATTGCCTGCAACCCTGAGAAAATGACATATGCATTTAGTTATAGTGTTATATCTCGAAAACTTGAAATTTTGGATTCAGCTGTAAAAGTTGCTTGTGTAATTTGTTCTCATGGATGCCGACGATGAATTCGAGGAATTTCTTTTTGCATTGCCTTCTTTTTATTTGATAATTTCTGGCTGCTATCCTAACTGCGTTTTCATTTGTTATCAATTGTTCCAGTGGCTATAAACTCATGCCGTTTTCTTGCTCAAAACAGAGGTGTGCTATGCAGCGGTAAGTTCTGGGGCTTGGGGTCGTGGTGCTTGGTTTGTCTGTGTTGGAACATTTTCTTCTTCTGTTTTCTCTACCTTTGCAAACAAAGAAATAATTTTGTTTCTTCTCCCACATTACACGTAGTTGGTACGTATCTTAAGTCAAGATTGCATTACTAGTATGATTTCATTTGTTGATTGGAAAGTCTATATAATTAAAAATGATATATTATTTGAAAATAGGCAATAATATAACTTCGGGGAAACTAGTGCGATGGAATAGACTTAATGTTTGTTTCCTTCCAACATGTGACGTGATTTGTGATGTCAGGATTGTAAAGTGATCTGTCCTGTTCAAATAATTTGAAGTCACATGTTGTAACTTTGGCTGGGAGATATTGATAATTTTACCAATATTATGTGAATATTGCTGATAACTTCACATTTGCAAATTGGTTTGATTTCGATAAGTGTGAAACTATTTTTCTTTATTTTCATGAAAGAGACAAAAGAGACTTGGAGTTTAATTTTGAGGTCATATTTCAGATTAATAATGATTAATGACTGAATCTTTTTCTTGTTTATTTTGATTTGCACATCATTTATGAATGAGGCAGTTCATTAGCTTTTTGTTTTTGTAGGTAATTATATCTAAATAAGTTAATGTCGTAGAGGGTTATCACTAAATGCTAGAGTCATAAGTTAACACTGGTAGTAAAACACAACAGAGGTGAAACATCAATCTTCGTCGTGTAGATTGACATGAAAATGGTTATGCCAAGCCATATCGCTTTGGTCAAAGCATGATTCTGAAACAGTAGTGTGGTTTCTGATAATTCTTTTTTAATTTGTCATTCATAAGTTCCATTTTTCAGAGAGAATTTTAGAGTTTATATGCTTTAATATCAGACGAAGTTTTTAAACCTAGTTTTGGTGTTATTTAATTTATTTTAATTTCTCTAATCATGGTTTTGTGTATTGCGACTTCAATTCAGAGTATTAACAGCTTATTGTGGATTATTCTCAGAAGCTTTTTGACATTTCCCAAGATATGCAGCACAAGGATAATCAAGTGAGCTTTATTTTTCGTGTGTTTTTATCTTTTCTGGGTATCATATTTCAATATAATATTTGAGGTTGGATAACTTGCCTTTCAACGTAATCTTTGAGCTTGGATACTGTATTAGCCGAGCTTAAATACCTTGAAGTTTAACTTATCATCTCAAACTATGGCCAAGACAACAATCTATTTTTCGTTTATCCTATACAAGTGCCTTTGTGTTCTTTCTTTTGACATTTGTCTACGATGCATTAATCATCAGGGTTCAGTTCCACCTCGTGCTTCTGATCCTGGCTGGGCCCATGGCATTATGGTGAATGGAGGTCGTCAGAAGATTAAGTGCAAATACTGCCACAAAGTAATGCTTGGGGGTGGAATTTCCAGACTAAAACAGCATCTGGCTGGGGAAAGGGGGAATGTAGCTCCATGCGAGGAAGTACCTGAAGAAGTTAAAATGAAGATTCAACAACACCTAGGTTTTAAAGTACTTGAGAAGCTTAAAAAGCAGAAAGGATTAAACACTAGCAGGGATTCCGCATCCTACCAGTATAGGGAAGAAGAAGACAATGAAGATGGAATGAGAACTCAAAAGAAAGTTTCCACACGAGGCACGCGAAGGAGAAGGGGAAAAGAGGCTACAGAAGGAATTTCCAATAAGAAACACAAAAAGCATTCTTTTCCTGCTGCAACAGCTAATGTTGCTCAGCCTTTGCATCAGAGTTTTGCTTCTCAAGATATGATAGATCAAGCTGATTTGGCTGTTGCAAGATTTATGTATGAATCTGGTATACCATTCACTGCTGCAAATTCGCATTTTTATCAACAGATGGCTGATGCCATTGCTACTGTTGGTCCTGGCTATAAGATGCCTTCTTATAATGCTTTGAGGGGAAAATTGTTGAACCACAGCGTTCAGGATGCAGAAGAATATGGAGAGGAACTGAGAAGATCTTGGGATGTGACTGGGTGTTCAGTCATGGTTGATAGGTGGGTGGATAAAGGTGGTCATACAGTTATCAACTTCTTTGTATACTGCCCCAAGGGCACTGTGTTCCTCAAATCTGCAGATGCGTCAGACATCTCAGAATGTCCAGAAGCACTTCTTAATTTATTTGACGGTGTTGTTCAAGAAGTTGGGCCTCAGAGGATTGTCAATTTTGTGACAGATGCTTCTCCCAGTTGTAAAGCTGCTAGAAAGCTTTTAATGGAGAAATATAAGACCTTTTTCTGCAGTACCTGCGGAGCACATGGTGTTGACTTAATGCTTGAGGAAATTGGGAAAATGAATGAAGTTAAAGAGGTCTTGGCAAAGGCAAAAAAAGTAACTCGATTTGTATACAACAGTGCTTGGATGCTTAATCTGGTAAGGAAGAAAACAGGTGGAAGAGAGATTGTCCAGCTTGCAACCACAAGGTTTGCTTCCGTCTTCCTTACGCTGCAGAATATTGTAGCACTGAAGCACCAGCTCCAACAAATATTTACCACTGCTGCTTGGATGCAGTCAAATTTCTCTAAGCAAAGGGCTGGACTAGAGGTAGCAGAGATTGTTGCAGACCAACTTTTCTGGTCACTGTGTGATCAAACTCTGAAGGTGACAAAGCACCTACTCTCGGTTTTTCATCTTATGGATTGTGAGGAGAAACCATCTATTGGTTACTTATACGATGCAATTGAAAAGGCAAAGAAAAGTGTAATTGTGGCATTTGACAATAATGAACCTGATTACTTGCCATATTTGAAGGTTATTGATCACGTTTGGCAAGAGGAGCTCCATAGCCCACTTCATGCAGCTGCATGCTATCTCAACCCGTCTATATTTTATAGCCCTAGCTTTTCTACTAAAAAAGTCATCCAGAAGGGATTGCTTGACTGTATTGAAACCATAGAGCCTAACTTAACAGCTCAAGTTGTGATTACAAGCAACATAAATTTCTATGAGGAAGCTGTAGGGGATTTTGGTCGACCCGTGGCTTTACGATGTCGAGAATCATTGGCCCCAGGTTGAAATAATCTTCACTTGTTCCAGGTTTCTAGCTTGTTTTATGCATTGCAGTATTAAACTACGTTGTCTTGTTTTGCAGCTACTTGGTGGTCCCTGTATGGAGCTGATTACCCTGATCTCCAACGGTTAGCTGTCAGGATACTAAGCCAAACTTGCAGCATTATCCGGTCTAAGAGGAGTGGGAGCATATTTGAACGTATGTATTCAAAGAAAAGGAACCGATTGGAGCAACAGAGGTTGAACGACCTTGTATTTGTTCATCATAACTTGCACCTTCAACATATGTAAGTTTCTCCACCCTCTGTATCTTTTCTCATAGTGTATCCATAAGATTGCTCATAGCAAGGAAATAAATATAATCTGTACTACCATTTCATTTGCTTTGATTTGTCTATGTATTTTATACTCCAAGGTTGTACGAGACAGTGAGTCTTTGTGGGACTTAGGTATTTACTTTTTAATCTTGTAATTCACTGATTAATTCTCCACATAAAAATGGACTCATGTCAATTTTATTTTAAAACAACCACCAGAGTTAATCTTTTTCTGTTGTCCACTTTTCTTCCCTCTCGATTAAAGGTCCTTGTGATACCCTCAAAGGCTTTTGATGTGCATTAATACTCTTTCGATAAAGGACTAAATGCAGTCAAAGTGTCTTCCAGGACAAGCTAGTCATTTACTTCTATGTCTTCATATTTAAGAAAGAACATGACTGGAGAACACATTCTATTTTGTGTGTACAAGAATTACTATATTAAATTGAATGGACCTGTATATGTATCTTTGCTTCTTTTTTTTTTTTTTTTTTCTGACAGAGGAGATGATTTGGTTTACCTTGATCTTGCCTAAGTAGCAATCTTCTTCTTATTAGTAATTAAAACTGTGCGTCTTTGATTGCTTGTTTAGTATGCGTTTGAAGTCTTCCCTGGTGCCTGTATAAATTTATCCAAATTAATAGAAAATTGGAGTATTGGTCCGTAAACTTTGGCAAAATTGGAGCTTTGGTCCCTGAATTAAAAATTGATCCGAACTCATCATAATGTGAAAATTGGGTAACATGTTAGAACTTCCGTCCAATTTAAAGGGTTTTAAGGGAAAATAAGAGGTCTAACAGAGTTGCCCAAAAGTACCATTGCTCCACACGACAAGTTCATGGACTACTACTGACGGATTTTTAGTTCGGGTACTAATGCTCCAATTGGATTAAAGTTCAGGGACCAATGCTTCAATTGGATCAAAGTTCAGGGACCAATGCTCCAATTTTCTCCCAAATTAACTCAATTAGGCTGAAACACAATTCAGGAATGGGTTATTTGTGAAATATTTCTTTTAATCTAGTATCACAAATTTAAAACTACCTTGTCTCTTTGGATTATTAAGGAAGAAAATTGAATAGGGCAATGCTTGTTGGTAAAGTTTGTGAGCATTGTACTGTTCCAATTCTTTCTTCAGACACAACTCATTTATCTTTTTCCTTTTTCTTCCTTTTTTGGTTTAACGGAAGCAGGCGTTCTGAAGCAAGTAAAGGCGTATATACAAGAGGTACCCTGGATCCAATATGTTTAGAAGCTATGGATTCCAACATTGAAGATTGGGTGGAAGACCTGGGAGATACTGGCAGCGATGAGTTAAGGTGGATGGATGTGATGGTCCCTGGTGAGTGGAAAGTTTTGAATCATAGAGTACAGAGTACCAACGATTGTAATGACAGTACAGATGACAGAGGTAGTGATGATGGGAGAGGTATGGACATAAATGATGATTAATAGTATAGAATATCTCGATGGTTGTAATGACAATGCGTATTAGTCTGGTAGCTGGTGGTTTTAGTTTATTTTCTTATACTCTAGTATGAATTGCTGGATATAAGCGATGTTAATATGAATTAGCTCAATCGTTGAGTTTGATTCAATCATTTGAATGATAAAGCAGTAATACTGTGTTTTGGAATGGAGAACACTGCATTGAAAGGTGTATCCCAAACACTTAAGAACACTTAAAATTTACAGGTTTATGGGGGTCGGTTGTGAGTTGACTATCAGTATAGTCTGTTGGATTAACCATACTCAAAAAGTCCGTATAGTTTTGAGTACAGCTTAGCGAGGTCACGAGCTTGAATGATGTTAAATCTCTTTACTGTTAATATTCTTTAACTCTTAATGCTTATATTGGAACGAAATACTTGAATATTTAGGATCACAATTAACTGCATATTGTCTTCATTACATTCTTGTATATTTGACTGCATATTTAACAGGAACTGTTAATACTCTTTAACTCTAAAACTTGTATCGGAACAAAATTCTTGAATATTTAGGATCCGTTTAAGGACATAATGTCTTCATTACATTCGTAAAATTACAGGATATATACTCAGTCAGAAAATTAAATCTTGTGTACTCATTACGAATCTGTATTTGGTGACCTTTATCTCGTGGTGACTGCAACAGAATATAATTCTGGGGTGAAAAAAGGAGGGAAGGGGGAGTTCTCACTTGGTACAAGAACTTGATGGATCAACCTGGCTTACGAATGTAATGAAGTTCTCCAGCCTCTAGGCAGGAAGAGAGCAAAATCTTCATTTTAAAAAGCTTCCCTTTTCCGTCCTGCCAAACAACTCTTCGGTGGTAAGAGATTAGATTTTAAAGGGAAATTTCAATCTTCCTTGTTTGGTGTGTAGATGCACTTTTTCTTCTTTGGAAGGAAAACACAGCGTAGATTTTTACAGGTTAGATTTGTTCTTCCAGTTTCACTCAATTCTGGTACATGCTTTGATAACATAAAACACCTAAATGCTAAACAAAAAGTCAGCCCTAAACAGAAAGTCTTCTGGGGCTGAAGGTTATCGTTTTCGGTTTTAAAGTAAAAAGTAACTTCTCAGGCAAAAATATCGATTCAAAGATAAAACGTTGGGGCAGGGTTTTCTCATTGCTGCTACTGAAATTTTCCTCAGTTTAGCCAGGCTAAGTAGATTACCTTGGATTTTCTATTTTTTCCTTGCTCTGTAAATTAAAGCAGCGAGGCGCTCCTACTTTCCATGGCAGAAGTTGGCATACAGTTAGTTTCAATTTTCATGTTTATGGTCATTGGTCTTCCAAGGACACAGAAATTAACTTCCGCAGTTTACTGAAAAAATTGATGGCCATTGACTGGATAAACGGAAAACTATAATGGTCGAGGATGGGAGAGGACTACATCTTGGAGGGACCTATCTCTCTACACATGGCAGCTTTGAACTCATCAAAGGTAACTTTTCCATCACTGTTTGCATCCATCGGATCAAATATTTCATTCAATTTACCAGGTTCGGTGATATCAGCTGGAAGGCAGTCATCTGGCAAAAGCCTCTTCAATGTAGTTTTATTTGGTCATAATCTTATTTGAAAACAACCAAACAATTAGGATAAACCATGTAAGGTGATAGGGGATGAGACATTACCCTGAGCATCGATGCTAATTCTTCTTTGCTGATGCATCCAGACGGATCCATATCAAACATATGGGTGTGAAACAAAATAGTGGGACAAATAGAATAGGGATAATGACAGTGAATTAGGAGAAGACATTATGGATGGTAAAAGCTATATGACGTTTGATTAGTAGTAGTTTCTTTAATTTAGTGAGCAAGGTTTGATTTTCTCAGGAAACTTTATAGTCCAAATTAGTTTGGTTAGACTCTTGGAGTGAGTTTTTGTTATGTAGTGGAACTAACTGAAAATACAGGAGAGTGCACCTGGAAGCACAGGCGGAGAGCATCGTCTCCTTGTCAGTTCTTGAGACTAGAGAATCCAGACAGTATCTCTCACATGTCAACGGTGCCATCGCGATTTTTGTCGAATAGGTCAAAGATTCTGGGTATTTTGAGGGATTAGAGACGACATTTTCATTGTTTTCAGCAACTCCTCAAATTCTGAAAAAGTAGCATTGTCACCTTTTACACATCTGCACATTGCCAAATTGGAATTTATAAAACATTGGATTACCAGATAACTTAGCAAAGGGCTCTTGCCAGTGTAATTTTATGATTGCTTAAACAGAATAAGCTTGTCATTAAACTGAATTATGTAGCTATGTGATACATATAACTGCTATATATGCAAGTTTTAACCAGAAACTGGATGCTGAGTACTGATGATTCTCTCTGTCTGACCTACAATTTTACACCACATTCGCAGATAATTAGTTGTGCAAAATGTGCTTAACTAGTCTCATTTTCTTAAAATGTAAACTCAGATTCTTGATTTCGTCTGGTTTAAGGTCATGGGATCCTAGCAATGATTTTTGCTTTGTTCTTAAGAACATCGAGCTTGTCTGCACGTTTTCTATTGCTGCTGCACGGAGTTTGCACCAAGCATTAAACCTCTGCAGTCGTGATACAATCTCAGCATCCATTTGATCCTATCTGGTTGAAAGACTGACAACCCATGGATGGTTCTAAATTAGTTAGGCTAACAAATCTAGGAGACTGCATTTTGGTGCTACCAAGAACTACTCTATAAGAGTTCATTTAGTTGCTATATAGCTCAGACTGATATCAACGTTTTGTCGATATTTTCATTGTGTTTGTTGATGCTTGATCTCTTCTCTTGCTTACAATTACAAGCCTACCTCTTGAGCACTAGGTCTCTTGTCATGGTCGACTTTGAGGAGGTCTGAAATCAATTGTTTGCTGACAAAGAAATAACCTTCCAGGTTTTCTCATGGAAACTGAATGCTCCCTGCAGGACAAGAAGCATTTTCTCGTTATTTGAACAGAACTTTTGACAAAAGCAAATCATTTTAATTTCTGTGTTCTAGTAGAATGTCAATGCTAATTACTTACAGGCATAATCATCTGTTGCTTTTGCTGATTCTACTGGGAAATAAAAGGTGGGTACCTACAAAGCAAATCATATCATTTCTGTGTTCTAATATGCTTATACACAATTAATGTTACAGTCTTCTGTTTGGTTTGCCCAGAAAATGAAGAAAAACAATATGAACATACCTGGAGAAAGAGCCCACATGTCGCTCTTAGAAGTGACCAGTCCCTGAGAAAGAGCCTCTGGTGACAGTCTATGGAACCAAACAGTCCCACAGCAGGGTCGGTGAACTCCTCCACAGAACTCAGCCTAAAATCCATAATCTTCAGCGGAGAATTGTTGGTGTTGTTCAAGAAGAGGCACATTTCTGGCTTCAAGTCCCGGTGAACAATATTCGAGCTGTGAAGAGCTGCCAAGCCTTGTGCAGTCTGCCTCACCACAGCTGCAGCTCCAGCCTCACAATACCTTTCTTGCTTCACAATCCTATTCCTATCACACAGTTCCCCTCCTGAACAGAGCTCCAGCACAAGGTGGACCCCAGTCTTATCCTCGTACTCATCGGGCAAGTCAATCACATTCGGGTGCGGTGACACATTCTCAACAATCTTCCTCATCATCATGATTTCATTAGTGAGCAGCACATTTGATATCGACACCTGCTTCCATGTTTGGAAAGCGGCAGCAGCAAAGCTTTTCTGGTCATTGCCCCGGGTGTGGGGGCGGAGAAGGAAGGTTTGTGGGTGCAGACAGCCTTTTGAGTGTTTTGGTTGCCACATTGTTCTTGTCACTGCTACTGTCTGACTTTCTGCTGATGCCTTTCCTGACCACAGAATCCTCCTTTGCCTAAAATCTCTGATATTTTTCATGCTTATCTGCATGTCTTCTTGTTTCTTGCCCAATGATTAGGACAACGATTACGATGATGACCAAGACAAACAAACCTTTGATGAGATGGAACTGGCAAAGCACCCAACCAAGAGGGATTAATAGAATTATATGGCTGAATTATTTCTAAAATATTTACATAAACTCTACATCCTTAATTAAAACTCACGTTAACACTCCCCCTTAAGTTGGTGCATAGATATCACATATGCTCAACATGATGAGTGAGTCATCAATCTTCCTACTACACACGTCATGAGTAAGAACATTTTCTAATTGCTCCTCATAATTTACAAATGGTATTGACATAATCTTCTTTTCAAGTTTCTCTTTAGTAAAATGCCTATTGACCTCCACATGCTTCGTCCTCTTATGTTGCACTGGATTGTCTGCTATATCCTTTGCAGACTTGTTATCACAATATAGTTTCATAGTCTCCTTCGTTTGAACCCAAGTCCCAAAAAAAGTTTGCGTAACCACAGAATCTCACATATCCCTTGTGCCATACCTCGATACTCACCCTCAGCAGACGACCGTGATACCACTTTATGTTTCTTACTACGTCATGTGACTAAATTCCCTCCAACAAAAGTGAAATAGCCGGATGTAGAACGCCTGTCGGCTACATCACCTGCCTAATCCACATCGGTAAATCCTTCAATTCTTAGATGTCCATGTCTTCCATACAAAATCCCCTTACCAGGTGCTTTCAAATATGCTAAAATATGCATGACAGCCGCCATGTGATCTACACTTGGTGGGTGCATAAATTGACTCACAATACTTACTGCATAAGCAATATCAGGAAGATTATGAACCAAATAAATCAATCTCCCTACAAGTCTCTGATATCGCCCTTTATCAACCAGTTTCTAATCCAAATACACGACCAAATGATGTTTTTCCACAATAGGAGTATCCACAGGCTTACACCCTAAATACCTGTTTCCCTTAATTTAACAAATCCAAAACATATTTACGCTGAGACAAGAAAATACCTTTGGTTGAACGAGCAACTTCAACACCAAGGAAATACTTCAAATCACCAAAGTTCTTCATCTCAAATTCTGCCGCAAGATGCTCTTGCAAATTCACAATTTCGTCGGAATCATTTCCAGTGATAATCATGTCATCTACATAGATAACCAGAGCAGTTACTCTATTCAGTCTCCGCTTCACAAATAACGTGTGATCGGAATGACTTTGACGATATCCCTTCTTCTTCATGACTTGAGTGAACCTATCAAACCATGCATGAGGTGACTGTTTGAGCCCATACAATGATTTCCGCAATCTACATACTCTTGTTTTTCCACCAACATCGTACCAGAGGAAAATCGATGCATACTTCTTCCTCTAGATTTCCATGAAGGAAAACATTTTTCACATCAAACTGTTTTAGTGCCAGTCCATATTTGTAGCTAAAGAAATAAGAACACGTACCGTATTTATCTTGATTACGGGAGAAAACATTTCTTGATAATCCACGCCATACGTCTTAGTATATCCTTTTGCCACCAATTTTGCTTTGTATCAATCAATCGATCTATCAGCTTTGTATTTAATTGTGAACACCCAACAACATCCAACAGTCTTCTTCCCATTGGGCAACTTCATTACTTCCCAGGTCTTATTTTTTTCTGTAATGCTAACATTTCCTCATCCATCGCTTTCACCCACTTTGGATCTTTCAAAGCTTCCTCCACTCGGGTAGGGATTTCAATGGACTCCATATTATTCACCAAGGCTTGATGTTCAAGTGCATGATTCGTGCATGATACGTAGTTAGCTATTGGGTACTCCACTTTCCCTTCCAGAGAAAACATGTTAGGAGGCACACCTCGATTTTGTCTTGGTGGCAACTTATACGTACTTACTATATTATTTAGATTAGTTGCATAATCATCTACAATACTTACCTCAAGTATATTCAGAGAAGATGTATTGGACAACACTATGAGCTAGAGAGAGGGTAATACACTGCTAGGCTCGTTGTCAGATTCGGTTGCAGCAAACTATTCAGGACTAGGCTCAGCAGGAACTATTAAACCAAACTACCATTGTCGGCAGTTTCTTGCTGTTGCTGGGCACCACTGCTCTCGGTAGCAACTTGTCGAGACTCCTTTGTTCTATTTTAGGCAGAAACCTGCTGGAAATCCTTCATGCTGCTCTCGGCAGCAACTTCATTGACTCTCCATGCATCCATGACTCCCCTATATCCAACCAACAAAGATCACCAATAGTATCACTCTCCCCATGGTGATCTGAAGTCTAGTGGAGTGGAGCATAAAAATATTCAGATTTTGAAAATGTAACATCCATAGTCACATACATATGGTGGGTGTCAGGATGATAACACTTATACCTTTTCTGATGAGTGGAAAAAACCAATAAATACACACTGAAGTGCACACGGATCAAGTTTACTTCGATGATTTTTTTGAATATGAACATACATTACACACCCAAACACTCGAGGAGTGAGCGTATTCGTTGACACTACTAAAGCATGTCGGGTGAGTTTCTGAAGAGGTTTAAAAACCGACAACTCGGGATGACATACGGTTGATTACATAAACTGCATAAGTGACTGCTTCAAGCCAAAAACACTTAGGAACATAAGCACCAATGAGCAAGGCACGGGCAGTTTCAATAATATGGCGATTCTTCCTCTCAGCCACCCCATTTGTGGAGTGTGAGGACATGTCGTTTCATAAATAGTTCATTGATTACAAAGAAATTTTGACACCTCAAAATTAATATATTCACCGGCTAAATCACGAAAATGGTCCCTGAGATTTGTATTACACATCACTTTGGTCCCTGAGATTTCAAATCAATAGAAGTGGTCCCTGAGATTGTCCACCATCCATCATTTTCGTCATTCCGTTAAAAACTCCGTTAAGTGTCCCGAAGCTTGGTCGGAAGTTTGAGCAATTTTCAAAGCTTCGTAACTCAATCGTTTCTTAACCAAATTCAACCCATAATATATCAAAATGAAGATAGGAAAGTGTAGAATAAGATTATACTATTTAGAAGTCCAATGGTTGCCGGAGATGGCCGGAAAATAGCCTCAAAATTGACTGGTTCGAGGGAAAACTGGAAACTCGCCGGAAACAGGGTAAACTTTAAACGTTCATAACTTCTTCAATACTCAACGAAATCAAGTGATTCAAAAATGAAAATCATACTTCTTGACGAGACAAAGAGAATGATACATTTTTCAGTGGCTAACTCGCCTTGTTTTGGCTGGAAAACGGCTCGAAAGTGGCTATATTGGTCTCGAGTTAGCCACTTTCAAGCTGTTTTCGGCCAAAGCAAGGTGAGTTATCCATCAAAAAGGTACCATTCTCTTCATCTCGTTGAGAAGTATGATTTTAGTTTTTGAATTACTTGATTTCGTTGAGTATTGAAGAATTATGAAAGTTTAAAGTTTACCCTGTTTCCGGCGATCTCCGACAATCATTGGGATTCCAAATTGGTATAGTCTTATTCTACACTTTCCTATCTTCATTTTGATATATTATGGGTTGAATTTGGTTAAGAAACGATTAAGTTACGAAGCTTTGAAAATTGCCCAAACTTCCGGCCAAGAGCTTCGGGACACTTAACGGAGTTTTTAACGGAATGACCAAAATGATGGATGGTGGACAATCTCAGGGACCACTTGTATTGATTTGAAATCTCATAGACCAAAATGAGGAGTTATGCAAATCTCAAGAACCATTTTCGCGATTTAGCCTATATTCATCTTCATTATCAGAGCGAAGTACTTTAATAATGGAGGAATATTAAGTCTAAATCATCTGAGAAAAAGACTGAACCACCATACTAACATCACTCTTATTTTTCATCACATATAACCATGTCATACGAGTGCAATCATCAATGAACGCAACAAACTATTTAATTCTAGAAGAAATACTAACAGGGGATGGTCCCCAGACATCATAATGCATGAGATCAAACGGAAACAATCTTTTATTCATACTTGGAGGAAACGAAGCACGATGGCTTTTAGCAAGAATACATACTTCACATTGTCAGTTTGATTCAATTATTTCACGAAATAAACTAGGCAACATACACTTTAAATAACCAAAAGATACATGGCCCAACCAGTGATACAATAACCAAACTTGTAAATTACTAGCACGAGACGCTTGAACCGCATTAGTTCTTCGAGGAATGACGTCGTCCACATAATACAACCCATCTCTCTTAGTACCATGCCCAATTATCTCCTTGGTATGAATATCCTGAAGTAGACAAAAGGACGAATACATTATACAACACAATCCAATTGCTCAGTAACTTGTGGTATAGATAATAGATGATGAGATAAGGATGGAATGAGTAAACAATGATGTAACGAAAGAGAGGGTGTAAGACACACTGTTCCCACTCCAACAACCGAAGTAGTAGTGCCATTAGCAGTAGCTATGCACTTTCTACGAGATATTGTCATATATTGAAACAAAGTTTTATCGTAAGTTCGTTGCACCAGAGTTGAGAATCAAATCTATATGATGATCAATATCAGAGGCTAAAAGAACATGTCCCACAATACCTGTAGTAGACGATGATTCACTAGTACAAGTCAACAGAGACTGACTCGAATCACTAGATGGTAGCTCGGCTTCTTTAGTACTGCTCGGTGTGGCAGTGGCTAAGGATGCACGTCCTTCACTTGTTCCATTATTTGCACGCTCATTTACTTACAAGTGTTTCTTCAACTCCGAAAACCATTCAAATACTCCATGCTTCGCAAAACTTATATCCTCAGTGTGGCGGGTTTGACCACAGAAAGTACATTTCAAATCATCTTTGTTTTCTTTAGTAAAGGGATGAGAATTCATAGATCATTTTGAAGACCCATTAGAACGAAAAATGCGCAGATGGTCGAGAAACCATAGCCACCGCAAGTACCCTAATTGGCTAATTGCATTACTCCCACCTATCATGATGGCATGGCGTTGTGCATTACGCCTAACAACAGAGAACACTTCTTCGACAAATGGTAAAGGTTGAGTTCGTAGAACATCACTACGAACCTTATCAAACATATCATCTAGACCTGCTAAAAAAGCATAAACCCGGTCCATTGGATCTTGTTTGTACCATATTTAAAGCCTCTGTATTTAGACCTCGTATAAATACTCGGGGGAGTCAAATGTAATTATGTAATAAATGAAGGGGCAAATATGTAATAAGTGAGGAGCCCTTATTTTATAAAATGACTCCTTACTCTTCTCATTAAGGGAGGTGAAAGTTTTACGCTATGGGAAGAGAGAAAACATCTTAGAGATAGGCTAGAGAGCACACTGCCTCTAGCCTTATTGTATATTCACCATTCAGAGTGAAACAATATCAACATCAGTGTGGACGTAGACCAAACATTGGGGTGAACCACGATACATCTTGTGTTCTTTACTTTCTTGCAGATTCACAGTCGGATTTATGTTGTTCCAAGACCCTTCTAGTTTTGTGCATCAACATTTGGTGCAGTCTGTGGGAAACGACATGAAAAGCTATGTCAGTTCTCTTTCATTTTTTCATCTCACCACCGTGAATCTCCATAACCCAAGAACCCCGAACCTCCATTCTTGGGCTTTTCCAGAAAACCACAATTTCTTCTCTCTCTCTCTCTCTCTCTCTCTCTCTCTCTCTCTCTCTCTCTCTCTCTTCGAGCTCTGAGATGGTGAAAGAAATGAGGGTTAAATCAAACCCAATATGCTGCAGTCCAACAAGAAACAAAATCCTCCTCCTCTTCTGCTTTTGATTCTTCTTTATTTCCTGTCCAAACTCAAAACTCTACAATTGTTGATTTTTAACTCTCAAACATATGGCAATGTTGCAGTAAAGTGTGACCTTTTTACTGGAGATTGGATACCAGACCCATCAGGTCCAAGATACACTAACGAAAGCTGACTAGTCTCCGCACTCTCAGTCTCCATCTCAACGCTTTAAGAGGTCATCTGCCTTCAGATCTATCTGCCTGCGTGACTTTTCGTATCCTTTACTTGCAGGGCAATCTTTTCTCCGGTGAAATCTCAGAGTTTGTGTACAGTCTGCACGACTTGGTCCGGCTGAACATGGCTTCCAACAACTTTTTCGATGTATCGGTCACTCGAATCCAACAAAAATGAATATATTCATATTAACAAGCGACATGACCCACCTAGCCAGCGTCCTCGTCTTGCTCCTCATGACACCACACCGACGCGACCTGATTCTCCGTCTCCGACAACGCCAGCACGATCCAAATCTCTTCCCGAACCCGATGTCGACATTCTCACCTACGACGCCCTTCGCATCCCCAAGCATTCTAGCATCCTGGCTTTGGGGTTGTCGGTGCTGGAAAAAGTAATCGACGGCCACGTAAGCACCAGAGCTCCAAGCGGGTCATTCCGATTCTCGACGTTCCCTATGACGCCGTATTGGCCTTCGTCTTCTTCCTATACTCTTTCAGATCTTCGATCGCCACCAGTGATCACTCATATATTTCATGCATTTATACCATCCATTTCTAAAGTCTTTGTGATGTTTTTGTGTTAAAATTGTGGTATTTTACCTTACCTTGTGTTAATGTGCAGTTAATTTTGTTTTAGGATCAATTTCAAGCAAAATAGAGAAAAGGAAATAGAAAAAAATGATAGCTGAAAAGTGGAGTGGGAGACACGGTAAGGAAGGCAGTGCACTGAGACAGAAAGAAAAGAAAAACAGAAAATGAAGACAGAAAGGAGTGGAAGGAAAAGAAAAGAAAAAAAATATAAGAAAAGGATGAGGAAAGATAGCAGCACGGCAGAAAGGGAGGAAAACAGAAAATAAAATAAAGGGGAGTGGGGAAGACATTGAAGGGAGTGCGCAGAAAGTAGAGGGACACGGCATAAACAAAGGAAGGAAGTGGAGTGCACACTATCAAGAAATTGAATAATAAGAGAGGAGTGGGTAAAGACACGGACTGACAGAGGAATAAAGAAAGGAAGTGGAGTGCACACTGACAAAAAGAATAAAAGAAGACTGGCGGGAGCAGAACAGACGGGCGAGACTGTGCGGAAAAAGAAAAGAAGACAGAAGCAGAGAGCAAGAGTGGAGAGACTGACGTGAGAGGCAGGGTGCAGAGAGAAAGAAGCACGGCAGAGAGCAAAGCTTCACTCTATTTTTCTTGGTTTTATCTTCTCAAACCCATGTTTTACTTTTGGTTTAATTTGTGAATTATGTGTAACTAAATTTTAAGTAGTTAGGGGCTGTTTTGAAGCCCCTAATATGATTGCAAGTTTGTTATGACATTTCATTGAATTGCTTTTATGAATGGATGAAAATTGGTTTACTACTTATGTCAGTGATGAATTCTTTTTATGTTTTCTATGGATGCATACTTAGTAAGCATATTTAGGATTTAAATGCTATGAATATATGTATGCCTGCCCTTGTTGAATGAGGACCTACATATGTTCTAGAGTAGTACTTGTTAATTGCGATTAACATGTGAACCAATTTCTAGGATAAGTAAGACAATGCCAGTACTTACCATGCCTTGTGATGACTCAAACTCTTTTCGTTCTTAATGATTTCTACTTGTTAAATCTATGAACACGCCATTCTAGATTGCATGCTAGGGACTACGTTAAGTTGAAAACACCATTCTCTTAACATACTACGTAAGAAAGAGTAATAGGTTGTGTTCTAACATTGAGCCAACTTGAGCATCTTCATCCGGAAATAAAAGGAATTAGAATGAAACATAACATGTTTGCATGAGTATTTGGTGGTGGATAACAATTCCCCTAACTCGTTTTTCTCAAACTTGTGATCTACTCAAAATCTGTTTCTGTACTGTTTTTGTACGATTTAATTTAAATAGCAAATCAACTCCAAAAATCCCAAACATTTGTGAGACTGTCGTACTGTGTGTCTAGTATTTTCATATAAAATTTCATAGACTTTAGACCAGTGTAAGTAGGTCTAATAATTATTTTTTTTGTGGCTGGTCAGTAGGGACAGTAACTAGTTTTTGTGAAATTTTAAGTAGTTAGATAAAACAATCTTCTACGGGAAAGACCCTTATTTTCATATGCTACAATTGACAAATCCTAGTGTTAATAAGGAAAATTAATAGGATATTTGTGTGCTACTTTGTGGTGTGCTTTTATGCCTACCAAATTTTGGTACCGTGTCGCCGGGGATTGTTATTTCTAAATTACTTATTTTTCTATTGTTTTCTTTTCTTGTCCAATTAGTGTTTTTGTTTTTATTTCAGGTACTCTTTGTAGTACATGCATACTCGAAAGTCTAAGAGCATTGATCTAGCTTCCTACGATCCAGAGATTGAACGAACACTTCAAAAGCTTCAGAGAAAAATCAAGCAAAAGTGTGCATCGGTGTCTTTACCACCATCTTCTCCACCACATTTAAGTTCGGAAGAGGAGGAGGAACCACAAGAAGGCATGGCTGATCACCGTACATTGAGGGAGTTGGCAATGCCAAATACGGATCAACAACCATTGTGCATCACATATCCAAATGCAGAAAGAGGATTTGAGCTTAAGTCCGGCATGATTCATTACTTGCCTAAGTTCCATGGCTTATCAACAGAGGATGCCAACAAGCATCTCATGGAGTTTCAGGTGGTATGCTCAGGAATGAGACCAGCAAATGTGGATGAGGAGCAAGTCAAGTTGAGGGCATTCCCATTTACATTAGAAGCCAAGGCAAAGGAGTGGCTTTACAATTTACCTCCGGGATCAATGAACACATGGAACCAGGTTAAGCAAGCATTTTTGGAGCAATATTTTCCGGCCACAAAAGCTGCAAGCATAAGGAAGGACATATGTGCAATCCGACAACAACATGGAGAGCCCTTTGGAGATTACTATGAGCGATTCACACATTTGGTTGCATCTTGTCCTAATCATCAAATTTCAGAGCATCTTTTAATACAGTATTTTTATGAAGGATTATGTGGTACTGATCGTGTAATGCTTGATGCAGCAAGTGGAGGAGCATTCATGGACAAGACACCAATAAATGCTAAGGCATTGCTAAAGAACATTGCTGGCAACACACGACAATTTGGAGGGAGAGATGAGCTACCTCTTAAGAAAGTTAACGAGGTAAGTGCTAATTCTAGTATTGAATTACAATTAGCTAACTTGACTAATCTTGTGCAACAGGTTATTGTGGCTCCAAAACAGGTGTGTGGTGTATGTTCAATGACCATGCAGCTTTGAAGTATCTACTCACAAAAAAAGATGCAAAACCACGACTCATTCGATGGATACTTCTGCTTCAAGAGTTTGACTTGGAGATCAAGGATAAGAAAGGGAGTGAGAATGTTGTAGCAGATCATCTTAGCCGACTTATGCATTCAAACACAGAGGAAGATCTCATCCCTTTACGTGAAAGTTTTCCAGATGAGCAACTGTTTTCATTAAAGATTACTAACCCTTGGTATGCAGATATTATCAATTATAAGGTCATAAAAAAGATTCCGGATAATTTTACACGTGCTCAAAAAGATAAGCTTGTCAAAACCGCCAAATACTACGAGTGGGATGATCCTTATTTGTGGAAATATTGCACTGATCAATTGATTAGAAGGTGTGTCCCTGAATCTGAGTTTAAATCTATTCTAACTTTTTGTCATTCTTATGCATGTGGTGGCCATTTTGGAGCAAAGAGGACAGCCCTGAAGGTGTTAGAGAGTGGTTTTTATTGGCCTAGTTTGTTTAAGGATGCGTACGAGTTTTGTGCAACATGTGATCGTTGTCAACGAACAGGTAACTTGGGCCCAAGAAATCAAATGCCACAAACCCCTATTTTGGTTGTTGAGATCTTTGATGTGTGGGGCATTGATTTCATGGGACATTTTCCATCTTCAAATGGTTTTCTTTACATTTTATTGGCTGTGGATTATGTTTCTAAATGGGTGGAAGCAAAAGCCACCAAAACTAATGATTCAAAAGTTGTTTCAGATTTTATTAAGAGTAACATCTTTGCAAGATTTGGAATACCTAGAGCAATCATTAGCGATGGAGGGAGTCATTTTTGCAATCGAACATTTGAAGCGTTGCTTAGGAAGTACAATGTCACACATAAGGTGTCTACACCTTATCATCCGCAAACTAGCGGTCAAGCAGAAGTATCAAATCGTGAGGTGAAGCAAATTTTGGAGAAAACTGTGAGTCCTAGTAGGAAGGATTGGAGCATGCGCTTGAACGATGCATTGTGGGCTTATAGGACTGCTTATAAGACTCATATTGGAATGTCCCCATTTCGGTTAATTTATGGGAAACCATGCCGTCTTCCAGTAGAGTTAGAGCACAAAGCTTATTGGGCGATCAAAGCCTACAACATGGACATGAGTGTTGCCGGAAAGCAAAGGAAGCTTCAATTAAATGAGTTAGACGAAATCCGGAATGATGCATACGAGTCTAGTCGAATATACAAGGAGAAATCAAAGGCATTTCATGACAAGATGATCTTAAGGAAGAGCTTTGTCATTGGACAGAAAGTTCTTCTATTTAATTTTCGCCTTCGGTTATTTCCAGGTAAGCTTCGTTCTCGATGGGTTGGTCTATTGTTATAACAAATATTTTTCCTCATGGTGCAGTGGAAATCCAAAGTGCAAAGACCTGATACATGTTCAAAGTGAATGGGCATAGACTCAAGCCATATTACGAGTCTTTTGCGGAGCATGATGTGGAGGTTGTACCTCTCCAAGAACCAGTTCCCTTTGGATGATTACTCTTGGTACCGTCTGGCTGCGGACGTAAAAGCAAGCGCTTATTGGGAGGCAACCCAATATTTCTATTCATTGCCTTTTTCTGTCATTTTCAATTTTCTTGCGTGCTAAACTGAATTATTTCTTTTCTTTGTATTTGGGTTATGTCCACCCTTGGAGTTGATTGCAGAATTAAAGTTTATGTCTAGCTCTAGACTCAACTAAAGCGCTTCTTGGGAGGCAACCCAAGCTTTCTATCTTTCATCTTTATTTTGATTAATTTTAAATGTTCTTGTTCTGTTTTTCTCTTGTTTTATGGTTTGTGTGTTTAAGTCCTACTTTTGTTCCTTTATGCAGGTAATGATTTTGCAATCTCTACCACAACTTCTTGCAAGGTATTTTTGCATTCATAAAAATGAAAGGAACATTAAGCATATAAATACAAGAGGGAGCCTTCACAAAGGCTGCTTAGGAGAAGTCTCAGTAGTCGACGGAGCCCCAGAAGGAGGAGGCATCAGGGGTTGATCATTTGGAGCTTCATTACGCGGTACAGCCCCAGAAGACGAAGGCAAATGCTGTTGGAACAAACCCACAAACCGCTGATGATCAAGTAAAATCTGACCATCAGATTCCTGCATCTGGTCAATCTTCCTCTTCATGTTTGTAGCATAATTATGTGCAAGCCTGTGCAATTGTTTATTTTCATGCTTAAGCCTTCTAATCTCCTGCTTGAGACTCATCACTTCAGCCGCCAATGATTCAACTTGACGGGTTCGGGCAAATAGGCGTTGGGCCATATTGGACACGGAACCTGCACACTGCACACTGAGAGCCAGAGATTCCTTAACAGCCAGCTCATCAGATCGTTTGGCGAGTAGTCTGTTATCTTTGGGAGTGACAAGGTTCCTGGCCACCACCGCAGCTGTCATATCATTCTTCATCACCGAATCCCCAACGGTAAGGGGACCAGTAGGGGATATGAAGGATGGGCGCCATATGTTGTCTGGAGAAGGCGGAGCTGCCTCTTCACCAAGGTTCAAGTCAAAACGACAGTCGGAAGGGCCATACATTTTTCAGAGGTGTTAAAGAAAGAAGAGGTCAGACAAGTCAAGATCGTAGAAATGCAAAGAAGGAGTTTTTACAGGCAGAAATTCAAGTGTGCTTTGAACGTCCTGCATACCTCTATAAAAAGCAGCACGCGATGGGATTTCAGAGATCAAAGAGGCGAGCTCAGAAATCGAAGAGGCCAACTAAAAAAATCAAAGAGGCGCTAGCTTTCTTAAAAGCTGAGCTTGCTCAGAAACCACGACAAATCTTCTTTTCCAGATTTGTCCGCACTTGTCACATGCAACCTCTGCACTCGATGGGATTTCAGATATCGAAGAGGCAATTCCAGATATCGGAGCTTTGCGGAAATCACGGCCAGTTTGTCGAAGCGCCGATTCCAACCGTCTGTTTTTCCAGACGTGTCAACATCTGTCACATGCACACTCAGCTTATGGAAATCACGGGCAATCTGTCGACGATTTCTGGTAAAGTAGAAAGCACGTGAAGTTTACTGTTCAATCATCCAACGGTTGCCGACAAGAGTGAAAGAACAGTACCGGTTATTATTTCCTGTAAATGTCGACCTTCACCCTCCATGGCAAGGCAGACATACATAACCTTCCATCATCTCCGAGAATGCCTTTCCACCACACCCTCTCGAGTCACTCAGTGTTCCTTATTCCTTGGGGTACCTCTGCAAACAACCCATCCAAAGCAAAAGTATTTCATATCATGAAGGTTGAAAGCAAGAATATCTCATATCATGCTTTCTCCTTGTCCTTGTCATTGTCTTTGTTTTACGACAAGGAGAAAGAGAGCAATCAGCCAGCACTTGGTATTAATCTTCCGATCTGGAGCCAACTGCCTGGAACCCCTTCCTGATTGCTTACCTAGCCTTGCTCTCGAGTACTCATCTTCATCATCTTGTGCTTCCTCTTCGTCTACCACATCTGCCTGGGGAACAGATAAGGGAAGTGAAAATGATACCTTGAAGCATGTGGAGACAATTTGCCAATTCATCCTCAGTTAGGGACAAAGAGAAAGAAAGCAAGAGGTGGGCACTTGGAAAGATTGAAGAAAGAAACAGACCAACACAGCTACCTTGTGCCTGCCCACGGTGCAGAAGAAACAAGCAGAGAAGAATGCAGACTGAGCAATCAAATCAACCCAGCAGAAGGAGTCTGATTTTAATCCCACGGGTTACTCACACATTTGCTCTCCTCGCCTACACAAATTGGTGTGTTCTTTCCTTTTCTTTATGTGTCTTTATTTCATTTTATATTTCTTTCCTTCCATTTTTATGTCTTATTGTTCAAAAATTCCTTTCATTATCATTGGGGACAATGTTATAATTAAGTTTGGGGGTGGAAATATATTTTGTTAGTTTATTTATTAAAAAAAAAAAACTAAAAAAAAAAAAAGTTTTTGCATTTTTATTGTTGTTTGTAGCTACTTCTCAATTCAATGATGAGATTTGATCTTAATTTCCTTCTTACTTTCAAGAAGTCTAAGTTCTTTTCGTTGTCTTTGTGTTAACGGTGATTTCCAGAAGTCAACTTGAAAATAAATGTGCCTAGTCTTGTCAATGTGAAACTTGAGCATGATTTAGCGTTTCATATGTGAATCATGTGAGATTATGTAAACCTTGTGAGTTTTTGAGCCTATACATGATTGAACCATTATGGATCAATCTTATTCCTTCTTGTGCGTGTGATCTCACTGTACATGTATCTTTAGAACTTGCTTTATACTACTCGATTCATTAATCAATTCATGTAATAACTTGGAAGTGATATAGGCCATCTTTGGATCGTTTGAGCCTTTCATGCCTACCTTATATGCTATGTTTATCTGTAGTAGCCCATTGAGCCTTTAACTAAGCCATTTCTTTGTTAGCCACATCTCTTTACCTTGCTCCAATATTGGAGTTGAGCCCATACACAAAAATCGATTCCTTATTGTTTTGAGAAAGTATTACATGGGTTGTGCTTTTGGGGGTTTCATTTATGTAGAAAGATGGATGAAGCATGTGTATTACAATGAAATGTGAATTTGATGGGTGATGTAGCTTTTGCAGATTTGTTTCTTTCATTAAAAAAAAAAAAAAACGAAATATATGAAAATTGGAGAGTGTTGATTTGTTGAAAATGTGTCGGTAGAGTATAAATTTCCTTTTGAAGTTAAATTTGGGGAGTAATAGGTGCTCGAGGTTTTATTATTTTGCTTTCAATTTGAGGTGGTGTGATATTGAGGTGTTGGAAAACTACCAAAGTGTACTTTCTCAAATTTTTTGATTTCCATATCCTTTCTTTCATTAGCCTATCACCTTTAGCCCCATTACAACCGTAATAAAGTCCTATTGATCCAAGGTATTACTTAAATATTGATAAGCGAGTTAGGTGGACAAGCAAGCATATGGCGGCATGTACAATGAGATCACTTGAGTGAAACACATTAACCAAAACTTATGAGTGAATGAGCGTATGTCTTGTGAGAAGCTCACATGTTTGCATATGATGATTTAAAGGAGTTTGGAATTGCATTGACATGGCTAGCTCACACATGGCATTTCAACGTTTTGTTTGAAGGAAATTTGGTTAACTATTGGATGATGTTTTGAGCTCTTGCTTAGTTTTTGGTTGTTTGTTTCATGATTAGCACTTATCTCTGAAATCGAAATTGAGAAGTTGGCTACTAAGTTGTTGAATCTAGTCTAAGTTGAGTGGTTTTGTTTTGTGTTTTGTTTTGCTAGAGGACTAGCAAAAATGTAAGTTTGGGGTTATTTGATCACTCATATATTTCATGCATTTATACCATCCATTTCTAAAGTCTTTGTGATGTTTTTGTATTAAAATTGTGGCATTTTACCTTACCTTGTGTTAATGTGCAGTTAATTTTGTTTTAGGATCAATTTCAAGCAAAATGGAGAAAAGGAAATAGAAAAAAATGATAGCTGAAAAGTGGAGTGGGAGACACGGCAAGGAAGGCAGTGCACTGAGACAGAAAGAAAAGAAAAACAGAAAATGAAGACAAAGAGGAGTGGAAGGAAAAGAAAAGAAAAAAAATATAAGAAAAGGATGAGGAAAGAGAGCAGCACGCCAGAAAAGGAGGAAAACAGAAAATAAAATAAAGGGGAGTGGGGAAGACACTGAAGGGAGTGCGCAAAAAGTAGAGGGACACGGCATAAACAAAGGAAGGAAGTGGAGTGCACACTATCAAGAAATTGAATAATAAGATAAGAGTGGGTAAAGACACGGACTGACAGAGGAATAAAGAAAGGAAGTGGAGTGCACACTGACAAAAAGAATAAAAGAAGACTGGCGGGAGCAGAACAGACGGGCGAGACTGTGCGGAAAAAGAAAAGAAGACAGAAGCAGAGAGCAAGAGTGGAGAGACTGACGTGAGAGGCAGGGTGCAGAGAGAAAGAAGCACGGCAGAGAGCAAAGCTTCACTCTATTTTTCTTGGTTTTATCTTCTCAAACCCATGTTTTACTTTTGGTTTAATTTGTGAATTATGTGTAACTAAATTTTAAGTAGTTAGGGGCTGTTTTGAAGCCCCTAATATGATTGCAAGTTTGTTATGACATTTCATTGAATTGCTTTTATGAATGGATGAAAATTGGTTTACTACTTATGTCAGTGATGAATTCTTTTTATGTTTTCTATGGATGCATACTTAGTAAGCATATTTAGGATTCAAATGCTATGAATATATGTATGCCTGCCCTTGTTGAATGAGGACCTACATATGTTCTAGAGTAGTACTTGTTAATTGCGATTAACATGTGAACCAATTTCTAGGATAAGTAAGACAATGCCAGTACTTATCATGCCTTGTGATGACTCAAACTCTTTTCGTTCTTAATGATTTCTACTTGTTAAATCTATGAACACGCCATTCTAGATTGCATGCTAGGGATTACGTTAAGTTGAAAACGCCATTCTCTTAACATACTACGTAAGAAAGAGTAATAGGTTGTGTTCTAACATTGAGCCAACTTGAGCATCTTCATCCGGAAATAAAAGGAATTTGAATGAAACATAACATGTTTGCATGAGTATTTGGTGGTGGATAACAATTCCCCTAACTCGTTTTTCTCAAACTTGTGATCTACTCAAAATCTGTTTCTGTACTGTTTTTGTACGATTTAATTTAAATAGCAAATCAACTCCAAAAATCCCAAAAATTTGTGAGACTGTCGTACTGTGTGTCTAGTATTTGCATATAAAATTTCATAGACTTTAGACCAGTGGAAGTAGGTCTAATAATTATTTTTTTTGTGGCTGGTCAGTAGGGACAGCAACTAGTTTTTGTGACATTTTAAGTAGTTAGATAAAACAATCTTCTGCGGGAAAAACCCTTATTTTCATATGCTACAATTGACAAATCCTAGTGTTAAATTAATAGGATATTTGTGTGCTACTTTGTGGTGTGCTTTTATGCCTACCAACCAGCGTCTCAACGCCAAACGCTTCCCTTCCTCGATGACAAAGGTGTCGTCGCCAGAGTCGGAGTTGGCCACAACGCTTCCCTTCCTCTTCCCAACCTGATTGGGTTTGCAATTAAGAAGTAGTAGGAAGCAGCTTGAAGTCCTAAGAGATGATCAACTTCGCGGAAATGGTGTGTTTTATTGAGAGAATATGTGTTCAGAAGATTCAAGGCAGCACAAATCCAACAGTGCAGAAGGTCTTTGGTGGTGCATCTTTTTTCAGTCCTTTGCTGTTTGGGAATTTTTTTTAATGCCTTCCCACTGTGGGAGTTTGAGTCGGATATCTTGCTGTCTGGTCTCAGAAGCTCTGGCCAAAACTGTATTGATTGGTTTCAAATAGATCAAGACTATGTTGGTCCTAATTCCAAGGCAAGTTCGAGGCTTTGGGTCGAGTCTCGGTGCCAAGAGGCTGAGGCATATGAGGAAACAGCGACGAAAGAGGAAGAGGACCGATGACAGAATGAGCAGGGTAACACCACCGATAATG
Source organism: Malus sylvestris (assembly GCF_916048215.2). Taxonomy (NCBI): domain Eukaryota; kingdom Viridiplantae; phylum Streptophyta; class Magnoliopsida; order Rosales; family Rosaceae; genus Malus; species Malus sylvestris. The sequence continues at coordinate 32,342,774 of NC_062261.1, forward strand.
AAAATGGTGAGAATGTGCACGAGTCGGAGGACCCCATACTCAAGAAATCAGAGGCGCAATGGAAAAAGAAAAAGAAAAATGATATCTGGAGATGGAGAAAAGCAGAAAGCAAAAGTAGAAAATGGGAGGAAAATAATGAAAAAGGAAAAGATGTCTGGAGATGGAGAAAAGCCTAGGAGGAAGTGGAAAGCATGGCACACCCATAGCCACTGTCATTGATGAATATTTTATTAAGTTGTCTTCTGCAAACTGGAGCAATTATTATATAGTTATATTGATGTGTAGAGAAGACAGCATGCCAAAAAGAAAAAAAAAAAAAAAAAAGAAGTCAGGCCCTATGGCTTCAAACTCCAACCTCCATCCATCCACTTAAGGTTCACCCTCTATTATCACTAACCAGGTGATCAAAAGTACGTCCAGTACTCCAAAATTATTCGACAGCCTGCCGCTATTATCACCAGCTAGGTAATCAAAAGTACGTCCAGTACTCCAAAATTATTCAGCAGCCTACTGTTATTATCATCAACCAGGTGATCAAAAGTACAACGCGTCCTCCAAAAAATCATACATGAGCATCACTCATAACAATCACCATCATTCATGAGCATCATTCATGTCAATCATACATAAACATTCATGAGCATAACTTATGTCAACATCCATGAGCATCACTCATGTCACTCAACATAAACATTCATGAGCATCACTCATGTCAACCAGCTTCGAAAGCTTCAGAGCTCTAGCTTCGAAAGCTTCATTTACAGAGCTCTAGCTTCGAAAGCTTCATTTATAGAACTCCAGCTTCGAAAGCTTCATTTACAGAGCTCTAGCTTTAAAAGCTTCATTTACAGAGCTCCAGCTTTGAAAGCTTCATTTACAAAAGCTCCAGCTTCGAAAGCTTCATTTACAAAGCTCTGACTTCAAAGCTTCATTTACAAAAGCTCCAGCTTCAAAGCTTCACCTACAAAGCTTCAATGCATGGTATACAAAGACCGCCTCCGAACAACCGCCACTTCGGCCCATAGATGGATTGAATTTGAAGTCTCCAGCCAACATACTCTATTGATTGAAGACTTGGGGGACTACACTATGTACCATATATTGGGCTTCCGCAATTGGGCCTCATGAAAAATACTTGAGGGACTTAGCCCATTATTTATGTACTGAGAAGCAAACCCTTATTCTATAAAAAAAAACTCCCTCACTTTCATTAGAGAGTACCCATTATTTATGTATTGAGGAGCGAGCCCTTATTCTATAAAAGGGACTCCCTCACCATCATTATAGAGCATCCCCGCCTGCTGAGCAACCGCCTCACCGCGAGCATCAACTCTAGCCCATCATTTATGTATTGAGGAGCCGAGCCCTTATTCTATAAAAGGGACTCCCTCACCTTCATTAGAGAGCATCGTCGCCAACTGAGCAACTGTCTCACCGTGAGCATCACTCATAACCCATCACTTATGTATTGAGGAGTGAGACTTTATTTTATAAAAGGGACTCCCTCACCATCATTAGAGAGCATCGCTGCCTGCTAAGTAACCGCCTCGCCGCGAGCATCAACTCTAACCCATTATTTATGTATTAAGGAGCGAGCTCTTATTCTATAAAAGGGACTCCCTCACCTTCAACACCACAAGCCGAGCCAACCAAGGCAACATAAGCCATAAGCCGAGCAGCCTCGCAACATGTGCTACTTCTAGTTGAGCATCATTTCACATTGAGCACCGCCTCATATCGAGTATCAGTTCTAGATGACATCTAGTTATTTCGGCCCACACATGGACTAAATTTCAAGTCTCCAGCAAAAAAAACTCTCTTAACTAAAGACTTGGGCGACTATTGTTTGTACCATATTTAGGGCCCCTGTATTTAGACCTTGTATAAATACTCGGAGGACTCAAATGTAATTATGTAATAAATGAAGGGTCAAATATGTAATAAGTGAGGAGCCCTTATTCTATAAAAGGACTCATCACTCTCCTCATTCAGGGAGGTGAAAGTTTTAGGCTATGGGAAGAGAGAAAACATCTCAGAGAGGGCAAACATAGAAAACAGGCTAGAGAGCACACTGCCTCTAGCCTTCTTGTATATTCACCAATCAAAGTGAAACAATATCAACATCAGTGTGGACGTAGCCCAAACATTGGGATGAACCACGGTACATCTTGTGTTCTTTACTTTCTTGCAGATTCACGGTCGGATTTATGTTGTTCCAAGACCCCTCCGGTTTTGTGCATCAATAGATATTTTCTCGAAGTGTCTTCAAATCATGAGCACACTTCATCTTTATTGGTCTGCTTTAATCCAACTCCTGCCATACGGACTTGAGATCAACGTAGTAATGACGTCCTTCCTGACAAAGTCGGAATGACTTAACCTTCAGTTCATAAATCTGGGAGATGTCAGAGCCATCATAATATGTTCGAGCAACCTCTTCCTATACTTCTTTGGCTATGCGAAGGTGAATGAAAAATCCCATGATAGTAGGATCCATAAAATTAATCAACCACCCTTTCACAATTGCATTCTCTGTCTCCCACGTCTCATACTCAGCACTGCCTTCATTCGTTCCTTAATACTTCCTGTCACGAATCCCTTCTTACCGCGTCTAGTGATATGCATCTCCAACACTTTGGACCAAATGGAACAGTTCGACCATAGAGTTTGATAACACTCAACACAGCAGAAGCATCATTCTGAATTACCACAGAGTTAAGGACATACTGATTGGTTGAACCATCGATTCCACCCCCAGATTTATGTTCTAAGCCTCCCTCCTTGTAGTTCAACATTGTTGTATCATAGCACACTCACGGCAACACAACAGCACACTCACGGCAGCACAGCATCACATTCACGATAACACAGCAGCACACACACACAGAGCAAGAATAGCGAGCACAGTTCTTGCAGACACAGTAACGACACAATGAAATTTTTACAGTTAGAGTTAACGTAAACCAGGCTTGAATGCCAAATAGAATTATATGGCTGAATTACTTATTTCTTATTATTCACAAGATTAAGAATATATATACACAATCCTTTTTCCACAAGGAAACATAAAAGGACACAAAATATATTCTTCCTAATAAAGGACTCCTAAAATATTTACATAAACTTTACATCCTTAGTTAAGACTCACATTAACAGGATTCATATGGGAAGTGAGGGAACATAGTTGTTGAGGAAAAAAAAGAGTCAGTCAATTTGATTTTGTAGCAAGTTTTATGTCTCTTGGGAATTCTCCTCTGCATCAATTTTGAAGTTTGCAGTTTTTAATGCTTAGCTCTAGTTGCTGAGGAGGAGTTACGTAGCATGGGTACACTGCCAGCAGTGGCGGATCCAGGATTTTAAATTCAGGGGGGGTCCCAATAATAAAGGTCAAAAAATTTATAGACAAAAATAACATTGAAAATTTAAATATAATACATTCATTCAAAAATCATATGCAAAACAATATTACAAATTATAAAATCATAATTCAAGCATCCACGAGGTTTCATAAGTTATTAGGGAGTACCTAAGTTATTGTTTATCTAATATGGATCATTAATTTTAAAACACCGGACAAATAAAATTCTCCCCAAACTCTCACTATCTTTCTAACCAAACACACCATTTTTCTCTTTTGTTAGTTTCCAAACATCCACCTTCTCTCTAACTAAGAACACAGCTGCCAAACCTCCACCAACCACCTCCCTCCCCATTCTCCCGAAGCCATGGCAGCTCCACCCCAAAATTTCACCAACCCATGCCAGATCATATCCATCTTACTAACCTTATAAAGGAAATTTCACCCATAAGAAAATTACTAAGGTGGTTGAAATAATTTGGGGGAAATTTGGGCTTATGTACTGCCCCTGCCAGACGATAGAGAAAGGTTGGAGGAGAAGTGGGTGGCACCGACGGATGAGACCATGGCAGAAGCAAGGAGGAGAGAGGTAGAAAGGGTCCCTATTTTCTTTCTTCTCTATGCGCGGTCATCTTCTCCAAGAAGAAGACAGCCACTACAACCTGCAACCTACAACCTGTACAGACCTCATGCTGGAGTATGAGGGGTCCCTGGAAAATTTCTAGCAGTGATTTAGGATCACCAACGGGTCCTAGGACCTCCCAGGTCCCTATGTGGATCCGCCACTGACTGCCAGGATGGTGTCTTGTGTCAACGTAAATATAGTTGTGTTTGTATTTCTTCACAGTTTACAAGCAACTCCACGTAGCAGTACAATGCACTCGTGTTATGTAAGTTATTGTTATTCTCCTAGTTACCTATATAATCCATATATATCAAGTGAGCACATAGTAAAGCGGCTGATTCAGGACGATCGAAACAACGACTGATTAAAACAAAAAGAAAAAGAAATAAATTTGGTTCGAATAAGGCATATTTGTGGGAAGTCCATCTTGAACATATCTCTTTGGGCTCAAGTAAAAGAGTCAGAGGCCCATTCCAATAAAGGAAACAAGGTGCCTAATTAGAAAAATCTTATCTCACTAAAGGTTAGAAGTAGGGGTGAGTTTGATCGGATCAAATTGGAAGCAAGCATTCGTATCATATATTTGTTCTAGTTTCGGAAATTTGGATTATCAGAATTTATTGGAAATTTTGGAATTAGTTTTCTCTCAGAATTTTCGGAACTTGATTCAGATCTCTTATATTTTGCAAGATTGAGAATATTTTTTTTTTTAACTTGTATGATTGCACTATGCAATATTTTTTTTCTTTTTTTTATACCATATTAGATATGATTAAATAGTATGTATGATTATACTCTTTATTTTTAGAATATACTAATATGATTAAATATACAAAAATATGAGATAAAACATACTAAATATAATAACAAACATGATAAAATAAGAATATGCATAAAATTTTTTTAAAGGAACAAGTTTGAGAAATTTCAAATCGGATAGGTACATTCCAATGGCCATCCAATTTTATTGAAAAATTTGGGAATCAATAAAGTTTGGACTCGAATTGGAAATTTTCTGTTTAGATTGGAATCTCTAATCCAACTTGCACCTTCTCGTTAGAAGGAAAGGAAGGTGACAATGAACCTCGTAGATAAGGAAGCAAAAGCTCATGCTGCCAAGCCACAATTCTAACGGAGTCATTATGACTAGGCCTGGCAAACGGGTCGTATCTGTCGTGTTCATGTCTTTTTCGTGTAACACCTGTTATCTTAACGGGTGGTGTCGTGTCACATCCGTTATCTTAACGGGTCCTTAACACCCGTTAAGAAAAATATTTTTTTACTTAAATTTGCACATACCACACATTGCCACATAAATATTACTTCAAAATATTAAAACACATTTTTCGTTTAAGTACTACATCTACACTCGAAAATAAGTGCCTAATAAAAAAAATAAGACATACACTACTAATCTATTACAAATATTAAATGTGCAAGGATAAGAAAAATGAAAAAGTTTTTGTTTTCAAGGTTGTGAAGTCTTTCTCAAAAGTTTAAACCTCAATTTACAAAATCCTCAATTTACATCGATCGTCATGAAATTGTATTGGAACTTTGGCTTGATCTCAGCTGATCCAATGGTCATCAAATTTTTAAATTTAATTTAATATATATATAATTATATTATATAATTATTATAGTTTTTAGGGGTATAAAATTGTTAAATTAACATATATAATTATTATAGTTTATTCATACTTTTATTAAGTATAACATAAGATTTTGTGATATCCACTAGTGTAAATATTTTAAATTGAAGATCGAATTCGTTCTTTGTATTCATATAGGGTCAAGGAGTGTAGTTGTAAAAAATCATCAAAATCAGAGTTAAAATAACCGTTAAATCGTGATATTTCGTTTTATAATCGTTGAAAAGTTTTGTCCCGTTACTTGATCTCTGAAAGTTTGTTTTTTCAATTTTTGGCGTATGCGATCTCGAAGTATATTTGATAAGCTCATATTTATATATATTTTACATCAAATTCACTTGTCTTTTCTTAGTTAGTTCCTTATATTTTTGAGCTATTTACTTTGTTTTTGTGTTTTCTAGGATTTGTCAAGCAAAGAAAAGAAAAATATCACAAGTTGGATATTAAGTAACAAATTCGTCAAAACAGCCTGTGCAGATCAGCTGACTTTGGAAGCAAGTTTCGAATATCTCAGAATGAATTAGAGAATGAGTCTTATATTCTTGGAAAGCTACGGATGTCTATTTTCTGGAGCATTTCACGGATTGTTAATATCATTTTTCTAGAAAAAGTTATGGCCGTTTTAACACTGAAAGGTTCCCAAGAGGCTGAGCAGTTTGTAACTGCAATGGAAGTAATAAACCCAATAAATCTAGCAGCCAAAACTAATGCAGCCAAGAACAAGTCAGCTGAAACTTATTCAAATATAAAAGGGAATGGAAATAAGAATGAGGATTAAGAGGGAGTAATTGGCATAAAGGCTACCTAAAATGTTACAATTGTTTTACCACATTTCCTCTCACTTATTGTCATCACTAAATGGCTATTAGTGGGTGAGTTAAGGAGAAGAAAATGATGCAGCAAGAATGGGTTTAAAAGCAGCATTGGGCAAGGAAGGAAGGGGGGAGGAGGCCTCGGTCGATTTCTTTCGGTTCTATCTTCTCAAACTCATGTCTATCTTTTGTTTTAACTTAAGGATTGTATGTAACTAAATTTTTAGTAGTTATGGGCTGTTTTGAAGCCCCGAATATGATTGCAAGTTTGTTATGACATTTCGTTTGAATTACTTTTATGAATGGATGAAAATTGGTTCACTACTTGTCTCATTGATGAATTCTTTATTTGTTTTCTATGGATGCATACATAGTAAGCATATCTAGGATTCTAATGCTATGAATATGTGTGTGCCTACCCTTGTCGAATGAGGACCTACATATATTCTAGAGTAGTACTTGTTAATTGCGATTAACATGTGAATCAATTTCTAGGATAAGTAAGACAACGCCAGTACTTACGATGCCTTGTGATGACTCAAACTCTTTTCGTTCTTAATGATTTCTACTTGTTAAATCTATGAACACGCCATTCTAGATTGCATGCTAGGGACTAAGTTAAGTTGAAAACGTCATTCTCTTAACATACTACGTAAGAAAGAGTAATAGGTTGAGTTCTAATATTGAGCCAACTTGAGCATCTTCATCCGGAAATAAAAGGAATTTGAGTGAAACATAACATGTTTGCATGATTATTTGGTGGTGGATAGCAATTCTCCTAACTCGTTTTTCTTAATTTATGAACTATTTAAAATTTGTTTCTGTCCTGTTTTTGTTCGATTTAATTTAAATAGCAAATCAACTCCAAACATCCCAAAAATTTGTGTGAGTGTAGCTCTTTGTGTCTAGTATCTGCATATAAAATTTCGTAGAATTTAGATAAGTTTAAGTTGGTCTAATAATTATGTTTCGGTGGCTGGTTAGTAGGGACAGCAACCAGTTTTTGTGACATTTTAAGTAGTTAGATAAAACAATCTTCTGCGGGAAAAACCCTTATTTTCATATGCTACAATTGACAAATCTTATTGTTAATAAGGAAAATCAATAGGACATTTGTGTGCTACTTTGTAGTGTGCTTTTAATCCTATCAATATACAAACATGTTTGATGGTTGGATCATTGAAAATAGTTTCGTAGAATGCGTGTATCTCATCAAAACAATAGATTCACTAAGACTTAAAAGTTTATTCATACTTTCATTAAGTATAGCATAAAATTTTTTTTGTATGCACTAGTGTAAATATTTTAAATTGAAGATCGAATTCAATCATTGTATTCATATAGGGTCAAGGAGAGTAGCTGCAAAAAATCATCAAAATCGGAGTTAAAATGACCGTTAAATTGTGATTTTTCGTTTTATAACCGTCGAAAAGTTTTGTCCCGTTCCTTGATCTCTGAATGTTTGTTTTTTGCAATTTTTGGCGTATGTGATCTCGAAGTATATACAAACATGTTTGACAGTTGGATCATTGAAACTAGTTTCCTAGAATGAGTATCCCATCAAAACAATAGATTCACTAATACTTAAGAGTTTATTCATACTTTCATTAAGTATAACATAAGATTTTGTGGTATCCACTAGTGTAAATATTTTAAATTGAAGATCAAATTCATTCATTGTATTTATATAGGGTCAAGGAGTGTGGCTATAAAAAATCATTAAAATCAGAGTTAAAATAACCGTTAAATCGTGATTTTTCGTTTATAACCGTCGAAACGTTTGTTCTGTTATTTTATTTCTGAATGTTTGTTTTTTGCAATTTTTGGCGTATGCGATCTCGAAGTATATACAAACATGTTTGACAGTTGGATCATTGAAACTAGTTTCCTAGAATGAGTATCCCATCAAAACAATAGATTCACTAATACTTAAGAGTTTATTCATACTTTCATTAAGTATAACATAAGATTTTGTGGTATCCACTAGTGTAAATATTTTAAATTGAAGATCAAATTCATTCATTGTATTTATATAGGATTAAGGAGTGTAGCTATAAAAAATAATCAAAATCGGAGTTAAAATAATCGTTAAATCGTGATTTTTTGTTTTATAACCATCGAAAAGTTTTGTTCGGTTACTTAATCTCTGAATGTTTGTTTTTTGCGATTTTTTGCTGATACGATCTCCAAGCATATACAAACAAGTTTGACGGTTGGATCGTTGAAATTAGTTTTGTATAATTCGTATCCCATCAAGTTCAATGGTGTGTGTATATATATATATATTTATTTATTAAGTAGATTTAAATCTATTTATGTTGTACGTGTAATTGACCAGTACACGGAGTAGTACATCACGTGTCATTATCAAAATAGTGGGATATGTCATATGTGCGATAAAAAGTTAATAACTTAAAAAAAAAATAAATTCTCACCACTTTTATTAATTTTCATTTTTCCCTCTCTTTTTTGTTTCCTTTTCAGCTTTTCTTATAATTTTCATTTCCCTCCCTTTTTCTTCAAATGGTGTGGCAGGAATGGAATGGAATTATGGATCAATGGATGCATATTAATTAATAATTATTATAGTTTTTATAAAATTTAATTTAAAATTTAATATATATATATATATATTTATATTTATAGTTAATATTTTGGGGGTATAATTATTATAGTATATATAATTATTATAATTATTATAGTTAATTAATATATATATATTTATTATAGTTTTTAGGGGTATAAAATTGTTAAATTAATATATATATATATATATAATTATTATAGTATTTTTTTAGGGTTATAAAATTATAAAATTAATATTCTGCTTATCGTGTATTGTGTTACCCACGTGTATACCCGAATCAACCCGTTATCTTAACAGGTGCTTATCGGGTTACCCGATAATGACCCGATTCGTTATCGTGTCGACTCAAACACCTGTTAATTTCGTGACATATCGTGTCGGGTTATCGGATCGTGTCAGGAATTGTCAGGCCTAATTATGACTCAGAGGCTTGTGTGAATGTCATGAATTGGGTAAATTAGAGATTGTAAGAGCCCGAAATTTTTATTTTCCGCTTGTCCATTTAAAATACAAGAGAAATCAGTAATCGGAATAATTTTAGAACTCGTTTCAACCCATTCTAAGTTAGCATGCCATAAAGTTGAAATAACGCAATTAGTCCTCATTATACTTGACGCGCCGCAGTTATCTTATGGGAAAGCTTTTGATCCAATTTGACACTTCATCTATTCCAATTTATTCAATGCATACCATCAGGTTGCCTACATGTATGTTGCGATAATGTCAATAAGATTAATGGAAATATTGTGAGTCTTTTCGGTCATCGGAATGGGTGGATAACCGTGGCTTACTACCAGCTATTCCTCTTTTAAAATTTAAAAAAAAAAATTAATAGAAACTTGGCCTCCTAAGACCATCTCCAACCCTTGGTTAAAACCTAAAATGTTTAAGCCCCAAAATTTAGGTTTTAAAAATATTCAGATTCTGAAAATATAACATCCATAGTCACTTACATATGGTGGGTGTCAAGATGATAACACTTATACCCTTTCTAATGAGTGGAAAAACCAACAAATACACACCGAAGTGCACACTGATCAAGTTTACTTCAATGAATCTTTTGAATATGAACATACATTACACACCCAAACACTCGAGGAATGAGCGTATTTGTTGACACTACCAAAGCATGTTGGGTGAGTTTTTGAAGAGGTCTGAAAATCGACAACTCGGGATGGCATACGGTTGATTACATAAACTGCATAAGTGACTGCTTCAGGCAAAAAACGCTTAGGAACAAAAGGACCAATGAGCAAGGCATGGGCAGTTTCAAGAATATGGAGATTTTTCCTCTCAGCCACCCCATTTGTGGAGTGTGAAGACATGTCGTTTCATGAATAGTTCATTGATTACGAAGAAATTTGGACACCTCAAAATTAATATATTCACCTCCATTATCAGAGCGAAGAACTTTAATAATGAAGGAATATTGAGTCTGAATAATCTGAGAAAAAGACTGAACCACCATACTAACATCACTCTTATTTTTCATCACATACAAGCAAGTCATATGAGTGCAATCATCAACGGACGTAACAAACTATTTAAGTCTAGAAGAAATACTAATAGGGGATGGTCCCCAAACATCAGAATGCACAAGATCAAATGGAAACATTCTTTTATTCATACTTGGAGGAAACAAAGCACGATGGCTTTTAGCAAGAATACATATTTCACATTGTAAGTCTGATTCAATTATTTCACGAAATAAACTAGGCAACATACGCTTTAAATAACCAAAAGACACATGGCCCAACTGGCGATACAATAACCAAACTTCTTGTAAATTACTAGCACGAGATGCTCAAACCGCATTAGCTTTTCGAGGAACGACGTCATCCACATAATACAACCCCTCTCTCTTAGTACCACACCTAATTATCTCCTTGGTCTGAATATCCTGAGGTGGACAAAAGGACGGATACATTATACAACACAATCCAACTGCTCAGTAACTTGTGGTATAGATAATAGATGATGTAACGAAAGAGAGGGTGTAAGACACACTATTCCTGCTCCAATAACCGGAGCAGTAGTGCCATTGGTAGTAGCTATGCGCTTTTTAAGAGATATTGTCATATATTGAAACAAAGTTTTATTATAAGTCATATAATTCGTTGCATTAGAGTCGAGAATCCAACCTAAATGATGATCAGTATCAAAGGCTAAAAGAACATGTCCCACAATACCTGTATTAAACGATGATTCACCAGTACAAGTCAACAGAGACTGACTCAAATCACTAAAAGGTAACTCGGTTTCCTTAATACTGCTCAGTGTGGTTGTGGCTAAGGATGACGTCCTCCACTTGTTCCATTATTTGCACACTCATTTTCTCGCAAACGTTTCTTCAACTCTGAAAACCATTCGGGTACTCTATGCTTCGCAAAACTTGTATCCTCAGTGTGGCAGGTTTGACCACAGAAAGCACACTTTAAATCATCTTTGTTTTCTTTTCTCTCTTCGTTTGCCACGTGGCATCACCCCAACTCATCCTCTATCTCTCTCTCTTGCCTCGAGACTCACTCATCTCACTTTTTTCTCTCACTCTATCACTCTCCCCATTTCTCATAGATCAAAGCCGCACCCATTCACACCCTTATAAGCACCCCGATGACGGCGTATCACCACCACCACCCTCGTAAACCTCTCATTCCTCTCCACCATCTTCGTGAAGCTCTGGAGTACCCAGAGAACACCAAACCCAAGTCCCATGAACTGTGGGTGTGCAAGTCCAAATCCGGCCATCTTTGGCAGTTTCACGGTAAACCTCAGGTACCAACTTCTCCCTCTCACCTCTACCTTTAATTTTGTTGGTAGATCGTAAGTTATGGTGACCAAATGACGACGATCGGAGCTCGAGAAGCTCTGGCTTCCTTCCCCAACGAGTAACGGGTCGAATGACCCAAGCTCAATGAACAAGGCCCTTTGGGCCATTTAGGAGTCGGGACTTAAGCCCGTTAGCCATTAAGCCTAAACCCAAAATCCTTTTACCTATTTATTTTCCTTTTATTTTTATTTAAACCCAAAACCCTTTTGTTGGGCCAGGCCTTTAGCCCAAGACCAAAGGGTTTCGGCTCGTAAGCTCTTAAGCCCAAAACCCAAAACCCTTTGCTTTGGGCCGGGCTTTCAAGCACAGGCCCCTTGAACCAAAACCCCTCAGATAAGGCCTTTGGGCCTTAGAACCCAAGCCCACTCCTTTAGGCTTAGCCCTGTCCAACCCTAAGCCTAAACCGGTTGACTCGGTTTGACCCGACCTGGTTGACCCGTTAACTTTGACCCTGTTGACCAGGTCTGGCCTTTGACTTTGACTTTGACCCAGTCAACCATCCGCGTTGACTTTGACTTTAACCGGTCAACAGTCAATGTTGACTTTTTGGTAGTTTTTCAGGTTTTCGTTTGGGACCCCTCATAGGCTAATTTCGACGTCTTAAACCCTTTTATGACATCTGTTTTCCCAAATTCATTCGTTTAAGTATAGTTTTATTAATTGGACCCTTTATATGCTTAGGTGCATAAATTATAGCAAATCCGTCTTCGCTAGTTTGCGTGGCTCTTCGGCAACAATGTATCTGTGAGTCGACACTTTCTAAAATGCATGTTTTAATAGTAGAAATGCATACATGAAAAACACGATTTAATGATTACGTTGTATGAAATGTTTTATGAGATATTATGTTTACTTAGAATATTTTGGAATACCATATTTTCTATCGAACCTATGTTCTTTGTAGGGTATCTGATGGATGACAATATACTATTGTTTGGACCCAAATTTTTACCATCAGCCCATGCAATCATGGCCGTTGAGTGAGCATAGCTCTCAATCGTTGGATGGAAAAGTGGAGATAATTTTGGTCATTATTAAAGGATAATATTATGATTTTTTTATCATAATAATTATCTTTTAATATGCATTATCCTAGCGTTTTCTTCAACCAGATAAATATGATGTGAATTATATCCCAAGCGAGCAGTATAGTTTAAGTTGATTTGGGATATCTGACGGTACATGGAAGCTAAAAATGAATTTGAAATGCATTCAGATATGGTCAGTATGGATGCAAATTTCTTCCTCCTTGATCTTGGACAATTTTGCACCTACAAAACAATTAACACCTTAGGTTAAGGCCAAGAGCCTCACGCGCCCACGATGAATGGGGGGGGGGCTTTGGCCGAAGAACCTCCGATGCCAAAATTAGAATTTAGAGAGAAAGAGTGTTTAGAGAATTTTGGGATTTTTGCCAAAGTGTTGGAATGAGTTTTTGGTGAAAATAGGAACCTATTTATAGGGTTAGGCTTGTCCATTTTTTGAGAAGAAATGGCCGGCCTTAATGGGGATTTTTAGGTTGAAAATTTGGTTTAATTAGCCAATTTATTGGCTAATTAACCCTAAAGGAATAAATTGGTGGTTACCAAATTGATTAATTTGCATAAATGGGATAATAAAGAGGGAAAAATGGAAAAAGGTAAAGTGAAAGGATGGTGACCGGTTTTGACTAGCTTTAGGGTTGAATTGGATGTATTTTGTGGTTAATTGGGTGATAAATTTGGTGATTAATGAATTAATTAGGAATTAATTCATTAATTAGCCAATTAATCTTTATTTTATGGGATAACTTATAGGTTATGAAGTAATTACCTATAATGAGGATGGATGAGATAAATTGGAATTGGTTACCTTTTTTGGAGCATTTTTGACTTGGTTGAGGATGATTGTCCGCCGCTCGCGCGTAGGAATCTCGGTATGCCTCAAGGGTATTTTTGTCCTCTTTTACCCAAAAATCCATGTGTCGCCTTGTGATTATTTTTGGCTCCACAGTCAGGATGCATGCCACAATAAAGGTGATGGCTTTGGGTGATGATGAGACAAGCCTAGAAAGGCTAGTTTTGTAATGATGACATAGGAAACCTAGGAGTCTTGGATGATGGGATGGCGTGATCAGATGGGTTTTGAAGGGATAATGAAAGAATATTTTTTTTATTTTCCAATATGGTCAAAACAAATGTATCAGATAAGAGGATTAGGAAGTGAAGATGAGAATGATTAGTCAAAGAATGGGGTTGCATGCAGACTGCAGGTCTGGGTCTGTGATGATGTGATTTCGTTGGTGCATAAGGCTCCAGGAAAGCTTTGAAGTTTTGGTCACGTGGAAGGTGTTATAGTTTGGAAGTTTTCAACATTATCTTTAAGAAATTGGAGATATGTGCAATGAATTTTCTTGGAGAAAGTGAACGGCAAAGGGATATGGCGCGCAGAACTTGGGATAGAGTTTGGTTATTATTAAAGGATAATATTATGATTTTTTATCATAATAATTGGATGGAAAAGGATAATATTATGATTTATTATTAAAGAATAATATTATGATTTTTTTACACCATCGGGCAATCAAGGCCGTTGAGTGAGCATAGCTCTCAATCGTTGGATAGAAAAGTGGAGATGATTTTTGTCATTATTAAAGGATAATATTATGATTTTTTATCATAATAATTATCTTTTAATATGCATTATCCTAATGTCTTCTTCAACCAGATAAATATGATGTGAATTATATCCCAAGCGAGCAGTACAGTTCGAGTTGATTTGGTATATCTGACGGTACATGGAAGCTAAAAATGAATTTAAAATGCATTCAGATAGGGTCAGGATGCATGCCACAATAAAGGTGATGGCTTTGGGTGATGATGAGACAAGCCTAGAAAAGCTAGGTTTGTAATGATGACATAGGAAACCTAGGAGTCTTGGATGATGGGATGGCGTGATCAGATGGGTTTTGAAGGGATAATGAAAGAATATTATTTTATTTTCCAATATGGTCAAAACAAATGTATCAGATAAGAGGATTAGGAAGTAAAAATGTGAATGATTAGTCAAAGAATGGGGTTGCATACAGATGTGCGGGTCTAGGTCTGTGATGATGTGATTTCGTTGGTGCATAAGGCTCCAGGAAAGCTTTAAAGTTTTGGTCATGTGGAAGGTGTTATAGTTTGGAAGTTTTCAACATTATCTTTAAGAAATTTGAGATATGTGCAATGAATTATCTTGGAGAAAGTGAACGGTAGAGGGATATGGCGCGCAGAACTTGGGATAGAGTTTGGTTGGACTCTATAGACACTATGGCCATGCCAAGGAAATACCCAACCCTATAAATACAAGACTCGGTGCAACGGAAGAGCCTCATTTAACTCAACACACAAATTGCCCTGCGCAAACCCTCGCTCTATGCGAAACCTCTCAAACATCTTAAGATTTTTATTTTCTTTTTCGCCAACACATCTTTAGTTTGGATAAACAACACTGTGAAGGTAACCGGCCAACATCTTCAGTTTGGATAAACAACACTGTTGCCGTAGAATCAGCCAACCACGGAGCACCTTCAATTTGGATAAACAACACTGTGTCGAGGCCGACTGGTTATCTATCCAAGTCTCGGTCGAGAAGGATTTTCGAATCCTTATTGGCAGATGTCATCTCATTAGCCTTCTTGATGAAGTGAGGTGTTACAAATTATTACATTCGGCACATTGAAAGCCGAATTTGATATTGAACTTCGCATAACTAGTAGCCTTGTCTTCAGGCTCTAAAACCCAAAGGCCGAGAAGTGTTCGCTCATCGGTCGCAGTCGAGATTCAGAAGTTAGCAGCACACCCAACGCAACATCAACAAATTTTACTCACTGGCCAAGCTCGGCCGTCTAGTTGGCATGCCCCGCACATAACCAAATGATGTAGTTAGCTTATTAATTACTCGGTCTGCGCGCCGCATAGGCTTGGTAGTTTTTAGGGTCAACAACTATTTAGAACATGTTTTTAAACACTTCTTTATAGTATAGATGATGGATGACTTTATACTATGAAGATGTTTTTGAGATATATGTACTTGTGTTTGGAAAAACTATGTTAAATGGTTTTGTGCTTATCTAGTGGTCACTATTTCGCTACGGGTGAGGTTTATGGTGTTGGCATGTGGGCCGGGAGAAATAATCCCTAGCTTCAGGTAGAAGGACATGGAGCTGGCAAGGGGCCTGGAGAAATAATCTCTGGCTTCGGGTCGAGAGACATGGAGCTGGCAATGGGCTAGGAGATATTATTATTTGATACCACTATTTATCACACTATATACGAGATGTGTTTTATGTGATGTTTTATTGCATGATAGGGTTTTCGAAAAAACCTACCACTTATTATGCTATTAGTTTTCATAAAGCTTTGGGGGTTAGTATGTTGATAACTGTTTTATTATATATGTATATCAACTTGGTCCACTCATGTTTGTTTTGCACCGCTTCAGGATTTAGATTCAAGGCATACGATCCCGGCGTCAAGGCACATCCATATCGGCATCTTCGATTCCTCTCGGTGTAGGACCCATTCTTTTATTCATTCAATTTTATATTATTTCTTTTAGTGTTCTTGTTAGTTGTATGCTCTGAACACGTTCCTCATTTGCATATTAATTATATTTAAATTTCTTTTATCTTATTCATATTTTAGTTCTCATATTTTCAATAAATGGCTTTCATCACCCTCGGGTATCGGCCAGCATGTGACCATTCCGATGTCCCACGAACATCAGGATCGGGACGTGTCAACTACAAACCTTATCAAACATATCATCTAGATCTACTAAAAAGCATAAACTCGGTCCAGTTGGATTTCTTCTCGAAGTGTCTTCAAATCATGAGCACACTTCATCTTTATTGGTCTGCTTTAATCCAACTCCTGCCACATTGACTTGAGATCAACGTAGTAAACACCAATAGGACATCCTTCCTGACGAAGTCGGAACGACTTAACCTTCAGTTCCTAAATCTGGGAGATGTCAGAGCCATCGTAATATGTTCGAGCAACCTCTTCCCATACTTTGGCTGTGCAAAGGTGAATGAAAAATCCCATGACAGTAGGATCCATAAAATTAATCAACCACCCTTTCACAATTACATTCCATGTCTCCCACGTCTCATACTCAGCACTGCCTTAATTCGGTTCCTTGATACTTCCTGTCACGAATCCCTTCTTACCGTGTCCACTGATATGCATCTCCAACACTTTGGATCAAATGGGATAGTTCGATCCATTGAGTTTGATAACACTCAGCATAGCAGAAGCATCATTCTGAATTACCACAGAGTTAAGGACAGACTAACTGGTTGAACCAACGATTCCACCCCCAGATTTCTGTTCTGAGCCTCTCTCTTTATCGTTTAGCATTGTTGTATCGTAGCACAGTCACGGAAGCACAACATCACACTCACGATAGCACAACAGCACACACACAGAGCAAGAACAGCGAACATAGTTCTTGCAAACACAACAGCGGCATGATGAAATTTTTTTATAGTTAAAGTTACGACAAACCAAGGTCGAATGCCAAATGGAATTATATGGCTGAATTACTTATTTCTTATTATTCACAAGATTAAGAATATATACACAATCCTTGTTCCACAAGGAAACATAAAAGGACACAAAATATATTCTTCCTAATAAAGGACTCCTAAAATATTTACATAAACTTTACATCCTTAATTAAGACTCATGTTAACAGGATTCATATGGGAAGTGAGGGAATATATTGTCCAAGTTAGTTGCTGAGGAAAAAAAGAGTCAGTCAATTTGATTTTGTAGCAAGTTTTATAGGTCTCTTGGGAATTTGCCTCTGCATCAATTTTGAAGTTTGCAATTTTTAATGCTTATCTCTAGTTGCCGAGGAGGAGTTACATAGTATGAGTATACTGCCAGGATGGTCCTGTGTCAACGTAAATAAAGTTGTGTCCGTATTTATTCACAGTTTACATGCTAACTCCACGCAATAGTGCAATGCACTCGTGTTATGTAAATTATTGTTATTATCCTAGTTACCTATTGTTTAGGCCCGGTTTTACACTATCGGTTCGTGCGATCAAAGTCGTTGATGAACATGGCTCTCAACCGTTGGATGACAGGATAGTTGAGATAATTATTATTGAAAGATACATTGTGGTTTTAATCATGATATTATCTTTTAATAGTGAATTATCTTGACATTTTTTATACGGAATAAAAAGTTTCAAATTATCTCTAATTTGGAAGCGATGACAGAGTCCAAGTGTGAGGCCGCGGAGAGACTTTTATTTGGAGATCGATTCCGTGCAAAAGAATCCAGTTCAGATAAATTGGCAATGGGAGTGGTGTTTGATGAATGTCGTGCATGTCCTTAATGTGTTATTAGTTAAACACGTGGCCCAGTTTGCGAGAAAAGATTATCTGGAGTTAGGCTTTTGGGTTAATTCAGTTGATATGCATGCACAACAGTAGAGATTGATGACTTGTGGTGTTGGTGTTGTCAAAATTGATGATGGGGTTACAGTGTCCATGCCATGTGAAAGACTACCAACTATATATATATATATAAAGCGGATTGATGAAGGACGTGATGTCTGAAGGCCTAGACCATATATATATATATATATATATAATGGATGGTTGTTTAGATAAATATTATTTGTTCAAAGCCTAGCATGTAGGTTATCTTGGGAATCTTAATGGGATAAAGCATGGCTACGAATGGGTTTTTGATAAAGAGATGAGAAGCCTAGGTGGATTAGAAATGTGATGTGATAAGCCTAGATGGACTGTTAAGTTTGAAAAGTCTTGGACCAAATCTCACGGCTCAGTTTAAAGGATAGCCCTGGTTTCTGGGTTCTGGTACGGATCAGCTTCAAGAATTAGAATTGCAATTAAACTCTGCAACATCATCTGACCGTGCCAAGCAAGTACATCAGCCATTATAAATACAGAGTCACGAACAACGGAAAGGGGACCCCTGCAAATCAATACAAAATTGCCCTGCGCAAACTCTCAACAACTTGAGATTTTTTTCCTTTTTCTTTTTCGCTGACACATCTTCTGTTGGCATCAACAGCACTGTGGAAGCAACTGGTGATACCTTAAGTCAGCATAGATAGCTCTGTCACCGTAGAATTAGTCGTTCTCGCAGTATCTTCCGTTGGCATCAACAGCACTGCGGCGAGAGCGATTGATTACCTATCCAAGTCTCGGTCGAGAAGGGTTTCTAAATCCTTATTGGTCGAGGTCATCTCATTAGCCTTCTCGGCGAAGTGAGGTGTTACAGTTATTACATTCGGCACATTGAAAGCCGAATTTGATATTGAACTTCGTAAGAATAGTAACCTTGTCTTCAAGTTCGAGAGTCCAAGAGGCCGAGACGTGTTCCTTTCTCGGCCGCAATCGCAAGACGCAGAAGTCAGCCGCGCACCCAACGCAACATCAACAAAATTTACTCCTCGGCCGAGCTCGGCCGACGAGTTGGCACGCCCCGCAATCACCGAAGGACGTAGTTAGCTTTTAGATTACTCGGCCTGCGCGCCACGTAGGCCTATATAATCCATATATATCATGTGAGCACATAGTAAAGCGGCTGATTCAGAACGATTGGGACAACGATTGAGAAAAACAAAAGGAAAAAGAAATAAATTTGGTTCGAACAAGGCAGATTTATGGGAAGTCCATCTTGAACATATCTTTTTGGGCTCCAAGTAAAAGAGTCAGAGGCCCAATTCCAATAAAGGAAACAAGCTCCCTAATTAGAAAAATCTTATCATCTCACTAAAGGTTAGAAGTAGGGGTGAGTTTGGTCGGATCAGATTGGAAGCAAGCATTCGTATCATATATTTGTTCCAGTTTCGGAAATTTGGATTATCAGAATTTATTGGAAATTTTGGAATTAGTTTTCTCTCAGAATAATCGGAACTTGATTTAGATCTCTTATATTTTGCAAGACTGAAATTTTTTTTTTAACTTGTATGATTGCACTATGCAATATTTTCTTTTTTATGACATAAGACCATATTAGATACGATTAAATAGTATGTATGATTATACTCTTTATTTTTAGAATATAATAATATGATTAAATATACAAAATATGAGATAAAACATACTAAATATAATAACAAACATGATAAAATAAGAATATGCATAATTTTTTTTTAAAGGAACAAGTTTGAGAAATTTGAAATCGGATAGGTACATTCCAATGGCCATCCAATTTTGTTGAAAATTTTGGGAATCAATAATGTTTGGACTCAGAATGAAAATTTTCTGTTTAGATTGGAATCTCTAATCCAACTTTCACCTCCTAGTTAGAGCAATTCCACCCCAGTGGAAATTGCCCAGCACCAAGTCCAAAAAACAGCCCAGCCCCTTGTCAAGTTGCTCCAGCCCGCGAAAGAGCCTGGGACACAGCCCAAGCTGGGCAACGGGCCAACCTATTTCGGACAGACCCAGAGACCGGCCTGTTTAGAAGGCGCGTGCAGCACAAGCGCGCAGAAGAGCGAGTAGGGAACCGGGTTGCAGGCGGGGGGGCCCGCTTGTCAGCCCACTTGTGGAGAACCCGGAATAGGGCTACGTGGCCCTCCTCAGTGCCGTTGGATTTCCAACGGCTAGTTTTCTAGACCGTTGGATTTCCAACGGTAAAAAAAATTTAAATTTTACTTTTAACATGGACCGTCAGATCAAAAATCAACGGTCCACGTTCTTTTTACAAAAAAGTAAAAAAAAAAAAAAAAAAAAAAAGGCCCCAACGGTCAGAAATATGACCGTTGGCCACGTGGCAAGTCCCTGGCTCTTGGATTTGAATATTTTTCAAATCCAACGGTCCAGATTAATTAACTATATTAAAATTCATTAAAAAATATTAAAAAATACAGAAAAATTATTAAAAAATACAGAAAATTTTAAAAAAATTACAGAAATAATGGAAAAATGTTATTTTTTTTCCTATAAATACCTAACCCTCATCTTTCACCTTTACACCACATTTCAATTATCGAAATCTTATCGAAATCTTGGCTAAATTATTGTACCACGGAAGTGACACGTGGCGTGTCGGGATTGGTTGAAAATAATATCGGAAATCTATTCACAAAATAGTACGTTCAGATAATGACACGTGGCGTGACGAGATTAAAACTATTTTATTTTTTTATTCTTTATTTTAAATGGGTTAAAAATCTTATCCGAAATAAACTTAAAAAAAAAACACACCAAATAAATGCGCTGGGTGCCAGCGCATTTTTTTAGGGGTGGAGATGCCTTGACCTATTACTGTTCACTCCAGTCTATTACTGTTCATTTGAGTGGATAAATGCGCTGGGTGCTGGCGCAAAGTCCACAGGGGTGGAATTGCTCTTAGAAGGAAAGGAAGGAGACAATGAATCTCGTAGATAAGGAAGCAAAAGCTCACGCTGATAAACCACAATTCTAACGGAGTCATTATAACTCTGAGGCTTGTGTGAATGTCATGAATTGGGAAGAGATTTCTCTCTAACTCAATTTAGTTCAGTAGTAAATTAGAGATTGTAACGTGGGAGCCCGAAATTTTTATTTTCCGCTTGTCCATTTAAAATACAAGAGAAATCAGTAATCAAAATAATTTTAGTACTCGTCTGAACCCATTCTAAGCTAGCATGCCATAAAGTTGAAATAACGCAACTAGTCCTCCTTATACTTGACCCGCCACGGTTATCATATGGAAAGGTTTTTGACCCATTTGACACTTCATCTATTCCAATTTATTCTATGCATAACATCAGGTTGCCTACATGTATGTTGTGATAATGTCAATAAGATTAATAGAAACTTTGTGAGTCTTTCTTGTTTCCGGAAGGGGTGGATAATCGTGGCTTGCTACCAGTTATTTCTCTTTTAAAATTAAAATACAAAAGATTAATAGAAACTTGGCCTCCCAAGACCATCTCCAACCCTTGGTTAAAACCTAAAATGTTTAAGCCCGAAGATTTAGGTTTTGAACCCAAAAAGTTTTTCTGCTCCAACCTTGCTAGTTAAATTTTTAACCCGAAATTAGGATAATGTTTTTAGTAAAGTAACTTTAAAAAAAAGTTATGTAGGCTATTGTAATTTATTTTTATGAATATTTTAACTTAAAAATATTTAGATTCTGATCAATATTGAAAAATTACTAAACCGACACCAAAAAACTCGTGGAACACTATGAAAGAATATGAAACACATGAAAAATTAAATTAAATTAAATTATGGGTAAATTACATAGAAACCCCTCAAGTTTGAGGTCTATTACAACCTCATACAACATCTTTAAAACATTTCACTTTCATACCTCAAGTACTATTTTATTTCAAAATAACACCTCCGTTAGATTTTCCATCCAATGGTCTGTTAAATGCTGACGTGGCTGCCACAATTGCGCTGATTTGGCTGCCACGTGGCAAAAATAATAATTTTTATACATTAACAATATTATAATATTAACCCTATTAAAAATAATTAAAAAAAATAAAATATAAAAAAAACCACAAAAACCCGAACCCAGATCCCCTTCCCCGCAACCCCACTCCCGCCGCGTACTCCGTCACCTGGTCCAAGATCTTCATAATAGTCTTCACCAGCAGTGGCACAGTCAGATCTTTCGTGTATTTCTCTCTATCTCTCTGTTTTTCTTTTCGAAGTCGAACTTTTGTGAAAAAGGATAAAGGAAAGGAAAAGAAAAGCGTAGCAAAAATGTCGGAGGCAGCAAAGGACCCAGCGATCAAGCTTTTCGGGAAGACGGTCCCGGTGCTGAGCTTCGATAGCGACTCGGTCGGAGTCGCCAGAGCTCCGGAACTGTCGCGGAAGAGATTGTCGATCAGGACCGCGCCGCCCCCCCCCACCCATCTTCTCCCTCCGAGCCTCCCAACTTCGACCTTACCATCGTCGGCGACGACAGCAGCAACTAGCTCGCCCGAGTGGTCTCCATCGGCGATTGGGAACATCGGAGTTCTCAATCTTAAAAACCCATATCAGAGTTCTCTCCATTTTCCATCTTAAATTCCATTATTTTTTTTTTAAGTTGAACCATTTCAAACCCCCAAGCCCTTGAATCAAAGAGCCCCGTCGAGGAGGAGGAAATGGAAACCCAAATCTCTGCAGCAACGCTCACTCTTATTATCGCTGGAAACCGAAACCGTGGAGCTCCTGAACTGAATGCGACACAGCCGTATTGAAATTTTGGAGGCTTCGAACAAGGTGATATGGAGGGAGAGAGAGGTGAGGTAGTCGGAGAGGTCGGAGGAGTGTGAGCGTGAGGAGGAAGGCGCCAGCAGAGTTGCATTGTGTGGGTTTTGGATCTGGAGATTTTGGGGGGTTTGGGGTTCGAGAGAGATAGTGAGGAGAGTGGAGGAGGATTGGGGAAATGGTTGCTAGGTTTCAGCTTCTTTTTTTTTCTTTTTTTTTTTTTTTTTTTTTAAAGGGTAAATTATTATAATATTTTTAAAAATTAAAAAATTATTATTTTTTCCACGTGGCAGCCACATCAGCATAAATGTGGCAGCCACGTCAGCATTTAACAGACTAATGGATGAAAAATCTAACGGAGGTGTTATTTTGAAATAAAATGATATTGGATGTATGAAAGTGAAATTTTTTAAAGTTGTTGTATGAGGTTGTAATAGACCTCAAACCTGAGGGGCTACTATGTAATTTACCCTTAAATTATTTTAGTTATTGAATTTAAATTTGGACAGTTAGATTTTTTTTTTTCTTGATCGTTGGATTTAATCATAATAAATTTTAGCTATCAATGAATTTATAAATATAAAACTATGCCCACTAACCCAGGGGAATACTGGGCTAAATTTTCCCCCAAAATGAGTCTTGGTTAAAAATCATATAACGCTCAAGGGTTGAAACAAGTTAGGGTAGGTTTAGAACCTAAAGTTTGTGTTTTACACAAAGAGTTGGAGTAAGTCTAAGAGCAAAAGGGATCTTGATGATGAGAAATTCCTGTGTTTTGGAGCCGTTGAATCACATTTATCGTCAATGGAGCGGAACGGAATGGAACAGTGTTGCGGCCGGAAGCCCTGGGTGCTTGGGGTGATGGATGATGTTTTATAGCAGCAGCAGTAGTAGCAGTAGCAGCAGCAGCCGCAGTAACTGCTTGCTTTATTTCGTTCTTTCTTGTTTTCTATGCGTACACGATTTGAACTAGACCCAAACAGGAATAGGGAGACTGGGAGTCAATGAGAAGAGAATTCCTCTCTCTCCCTTTCCGGTTGTTACCATTTACTTGGTTGAGAATCTAATGACTCAATAAATACAAGAAAACTTGCCTAACTTTGACCGCAAAACCAACTCTTCTTTCAAACTCTTTGACCCAAAAGAAAAACTTGGACTCACTGATGTGACAAATAAAGAAAAATAATACGTCCCCTTTGAAAGGTGGACGTATCTCTTGCAGAGGATAATGATTCGAAACCAATCACGCGTAACTGTGTGAACAAGTCAAAGCAAATCACGACGAGATGCGTGGAGCTTAAGATATTATGGTTGCATGTAAGTTCTTCTCTCGTGCATCGTGTATGTGATGTACAACAGTACAAGATTTAAGAATGAGGAATTTTAGATTAAAGCATGCAAAGCCAGCCATCCAGCATCAACTAAAGCGGGGGGAATCCCATACATCGATGCACTGTAGAATTTTTGACAATAAAGATTCCTTCAGTGTATCGGTGTACGTAATGCAATGTATAGGAAGAATAGTTGATGGCAGGCAAATCTAGCACTTTGAATATTGGTGTTGATAGCATAAGGAACAAGCAAAGGGTACATAAAAACCATCACATATATAGATGTCTTCTGTGTACACATTACATAACTACACATGCCAACATCGACTTCAGCAACCGGAAAAATGTTTCCGGCATTTCAACAAAAGTACGGAACAACGGATTGGGTTTTCCAGTCCTTTATTGGCTCTACTCAATACCGCAACTAGATAACCTATATACTTAGATGAGGAAGTTACAGTTCAAGTTTCGAGGGTTATAAACATCTAACAAGTTCGACAGATATAAGCAACTAAACGTAATCCATAACACACCCCCCCCCCTCCCACCAACACATAGGTTGGAGCAGTCATCTAAACACCAAACAAGTCCGACTGATAAAAAGTGCAACTAAACTTAAAAAGAAGCTTCACCTATTCGGTCCGCAACTGTGTAACTCCAACACATTGGAGCAGTCAATATAAGAAAACCCCACTTCATTGGAACCAAGGGGGTGCATCTTGCTTCAGCGGAGCGTCCATAACATTATAATCAGCTGGTGCCAAGTGCAAGGGGGAGTCGAATCTCACGTCGACATTTTCAATGGGATTGTTTCCAAATGGAGAATCAAATGCGATGCACTGATCAAACTGAACTTCCTGGGATGCGAAACCTGGATGAAGCATAGGCATGGGGGCCGGTTCAGACATGTTGATGTTGCATCCTGTATCCACCCCTTGACCAAAAAAGTTATCATTCATTGGAAATTGATATTTCGACTGCTGCTGGTTGCGGTTATCTACGATATGGAGGTTTCCAGGATTGCAGTTCTTGTTCTGCTGAACATTACTATCATAGAATGACATAAGCTCAGATATCATTTTCTGCCCATCATCAACTCCCGAAGCATTAAACCTACTTGCCTGGTTCACTGATTGTTGAATTGTGGGTGCAGGTGGTTGAGCAATGGGTAGAGATAAGCCCACAGATTTCTCATTGTGAAGCTGAAAGCTTGACATTCCAAACACTTGAGAAGAATTACTGCGGTATTGACAGTTCATCTGGTGATTGTTTCTTGCAGTTATGTTGAGAAAGCCTAGGCGATAATCATGATACGGGCACTGCGGGTATTCGCAGGTGTAAATTTTCTGATTTAACATCATTTGTGGCTCTTCAGACAGCTGCTTCCTCTTTTGACCAAAATCTGAGTTGATCTCAATCAGCTCTCCCTTAATCTGAGGTACCAGCATCTCTCTTTGACCAGCGGTTCCAATGTTGAAGTGATTTACAAGAGGTTTGCAATCCTCTGTTTCAACATTTTCGTCATCATCAACACCTTCGACATCATAATCACTGGTACCACTGATGGTGAGAGACCCACCAGCAGCAGCCAGTGGAGGTGGACATCTATCAGGATATAACCTTCGGGCCAAAGCTTCCTCCTGGTTTATAATAGCTAGCCAAGTGGCGCTCTCCTTAGCAGTCATTTTGTCTTGCAAACACTTGGACTGACGAACTAGCTTGCGGATCTTGGCAATATCTGGTGACATGTGCTTTATCACAGCTGTGAGGACGCCAACCTTCCAAGCCTTCTTCAGATCATGAGGCTTCTTGTATGGGGGAGGACCCTGATCCTTGGGCAGATTTAATTGAGGCCACCAATCCTCATTACCAGTAGGCCACCAAGGTGGGGCAACACCTTTCTCCAATGGGAAACGTCTTTGGGGTGGATCGCAGTGCTGCATCAAAGCCGACAAAAGTGAACCAAGAGTGGTGTCTTGCAGCTCCTGTAAAGTGTGAGGAGTGGATGCCACTACACTGCAGTCTTCATTCTTCCCAGGGATTGAATGATCTGCCTGATACTTGGAAATTGCAGCCGGGCCATTACGATCAAATCTTACTTTTTCCTTCCACCATGCTCGCAGATTGTCTGAGGCGCCACTCACTGGTTTTCCTTTTTCTGGGATAATTCCATAAACAAAACCCTGAGCTTTGCAAACTTCCATCATTTTCAGCATATATTTCAGGATCCCATCTTGTGCCCGTGACATCTTCT
The DNA here is from genome assembly GCF_916048215.2 of Malus sylvestris. Taxonomy (NCBI): domain Eukaryota; kingdom Viridiplantae; phylum Streptophyta; class Magnoliopsida; order Rosales; family Rosaceae; genus Malus; species Malus sylvestris. Next base: position 32,369,430 of record NC_062261.1, read on the forward strand.
TCCTCCGAGCTTGTTCCTGTGATTGACGCTGTCTCGCATTGTCAACTCTTTCCTTTCCCTTAGTTTGTTCCTTCAGCCTCTTCAATAGCATTCGGTATCTCCACATCCTCCTCTCCAGCTCATCAACATCCATTTCTTCATCACTATAATCCTCCTCCACAGTTGCCTCAGGTTCATGCTCTGGAGCTGCTTCGCCTTCCCCAGATGGAGCCGAAAGGAAGTCAAGATTACCACAGAAACCCATTTCTTCAAAGATCCCCATTAGCACCAACACAAAAAACAACCCTGACTATATAAACGGGTAATCAAATGCACACCACGTCAACTTCTCTGCCCTTTTCTCACTCTTTAAAAGATTTCCAATCTTGCGCACAGTTATTAGCTTTAAAATCTCTGAAAGCCAAGGTCCACCGATAAAGGATACTCAACCCAACGAAATCAAATCTTCTGCAACTACAATAAATTACAATAACTCAGTTAACCACACAATTGTCGCAAATCATAAATCAGGTACATTGAACTAGCAGTAATGATAATTCAATTAAGTAAATAATTTTATAAATACAATTAATCACAAACAAGTAACACAATAAACAATTCGGATTCACTTACACAAACATACCATAAATTATATGGGCAACAAACCAAACAAATAATGCATGCAAGCAAACAAAGTAACGTGACGGATCTCCTTGTTTTCACATTCAAAACGTAAACAAAAAAGAACCAGAAGATAATCCCAACACATGGCCCTCGTCACTACAAGCAACAAAAGAAGTGACTCTCAAATAACCGAGCAAAAAGAGAAAACAATAAAAAAAGGAAAATAAAATATCCATCATCATCCCGAAAATCAAGAGGTAGTCACAAAAAAAACCAAATTTAAGTTACACGTAACATCTGCAACTTCGAACACCGCTACCATGTAGAGAACCAGGCACCTCCAGATCTACTATCATCCAGATTCATTTTCCTTACAGTAACACGTTATTGATGAGTATTGAGAGGACTAAGTTTTGGGTTTTTAATTTTTGTTTACACAAACTGATATAGCTTATAGCACAGGTTTACAGCAAATTTATCACATATCTAAGCAACATAATTCACTTATTAATCCTTTTTATCATCATTTAATATAAATCCGAAAATTCAGGGTAGCCGACTTTCGGATCAAAATTTCCAGGTGCTCCTAAGTACGGGATACTCCGGGTGTTTTAATCATTAGATCTTGGTTTTTGTATTTTTAAGCAAAGATCTAGCAGTCACAACACCCGAAGTATCTCGTGCTCAGATCAAAGGCTGTTCATACGCATCCCTCCGTTCAGATTCAAACTACTCACATCCAAATTTTGTGAAAAAAACAGATTAAAACAAAACAAAGCAGAAAAAACCCTGCAACTAAAAAGATCAAACAGAAAATACAAAAAACAATATATATATTTATATGGTAAACAACAAAAACAAAACCCAGATAAACATGTAGATGCAAGTGAATAAGAGAAGAACCCTAGAGTTTCTACAAATCAGATGCAGTAGGAGCAATCAGATCAACCATCAAAACCCTTGAAAAGTCACAAGATTTAACAACAAATATATCTATTTATTAATTAATATGCAGATAAGAACATGTTAACATAAACCCAATATACACAGAACAATCACAAACAAAACAATCTAAGAAAAAAAAAAAAGCAGAAAATGAAGGTACCTGATTGATGGATATCAAGCGGTGGTATAAGGCATTGAAGCTCCTCAAGCACTCTCTGATTACTCAGAGAGGGGGAGAGAGAGAGAGAGAGAAAGACACAGAATTTTTATCCTTACTGGTCAGAGGAGAGATAGAGTTTAGTGGGTTTTCTTTTCGTTTGTTAATGGCAGAAGAAAATGAGAGAAAGATAGAAAGTTGGCTGGGTGGGTGGGTGTGTTGGGGAGGGACAAGGATATGAACAAGCAAAGCAACGGTAACAGTAACTTTTCTTTTTGGAAGGTGAACTATCTAACTAGGGTTAGGTTATCTTTTAACCGTGGTTAATACGTGGGAAGGAACCACGTGGGGAGACTTTATTTTTCTTGTCGTTCTTTTTGTTTGTACACTTTTCCCTTCCCTCAAGTCACTTGCTACCTTACGAAACGTGCGCAAATACTATTCAATTCAAATAGTCAAGTCATTGATGTTTACGTTTGGTCAAACCAAATTTTACCAAATGTTCTGTATATCCAATTTTAGCTTGTAATTATAGAAAAGGATCTGATCCTTTTCCTAGAGATCCAAAGAATTCCGTAATCGTAATCATTCATCGTACATTGTGCAACTGATAGCAAAATTTAAATTTTCTAATTAAATATAAATAGTACCCTAAATCCTTTTCTAGTAATTATGTTTTGAATCTCATCACAAAAGACTAGACTTTATATTATTTTTAAAGGAGAAGTTAAATATGTCAATTAAGACTAAAAGACATTAAGATTTTTAAAGTGAGATGTCATAATTGGCGGATAGCTGAGTTTTTTTTTTTAATCAAACGATTATCTACACTAAAGGGCCGAGAGAATATGTTAAGTCTCAAAATGAGCTAGCAATAATATAGTTCAACTTCGCATTTAGCAAAAATCAAACTTAAAACCTCTCACTTACAAGTGAAAATGAATACTACTAAACAGTAATAATAAGTGGGGACAATTGAGTTATCTGATTTCTTACTTTCAAACTGTCTTTATTGATAACAAACAAAAATAGAGTTAAACGCCTTTAATTTATTTTTACATAAATCACATTGACAACCAATGATTATGATAACTGAAATCAATTTTAGTTATATTTTAATAGTTAATGTGACCATTGGCCCAATGTATTAATAAAAAAGTATTTGACACATTCATTCGAGGAAGAAGATTTAACATATATATTTAAGATAATTTTAACGAAAATATCTTGGTACTGTTTATTTTAACAAAAAATCACATTTTTATACTAAAAAGTCAATCATGGTACTATTCACTTTACCCTTTATTTTGTCCTTATCGTTAAAACTCAAAGTTTTCAAATATTTTTCATTAGTTTTCCTTATATTTAAGGGATGTGCTATCCACACACCCTTTTTTATTTTTCACACACCCCTTATTAATTTCTGTCCGTTGATCTTTTTTAATTCATCAAATCCGACGGTCAAAAACCAAAAAGGTGTGAGAGAAGTAAAAAAGAGTGTGGATATCACACCCCATATTTAATTGGCTACATTAATCATTAAATAAAATTTTGACATATTATATTTAACATCAATTTTTTTTAATATAATGATATACTAAATTGTAGTATTGAACAGTAATCCACACATTATGAGTAATACTACAGTTATCGCATATTTTTATCATCTCTCTAATAGAGATAGGGTCCACAAATACATGTGAGTCGCATCTCTATTAGATAGTACCAATGATTTTATAAATATGTGGTAAGAGTAGCATTTTTGAAATATTATTATTAGACCTACTACAACCCTTGGAGTAAAATTCAAATTTTAAGTCCTAAACCTACCCAACTTGCTCCAACCCTTGGGCCAAATATGAGTTTTAATCCAAAATTCATTATTTGGGCAAATTTAGATCAAAATATCATCGGGTCATTGGCCTGGCGCACCATATATATGTTTTTAGTTTAATATTTATAAATTCATTGAATTCAATGGCTAAGATATAATATAATCAAATTTAATGGTAAAAAAAGAGCTAAATGTCCAAATTTAAATCCAATGGCTAAAATATTTAAAAATATTCTTTTAGAGCAACTCTAGCGTTGCAAATGCCCTAGGGCTATTCACTATTGAATCCACCCAGTAAACAGTAACTGCCCTTAGTGAACAGTAACTGTCTTTTGCATCTCCACCCATACACTAAATAACACTGGCAATAGGCAATAAAATATTAGTATTTTTTTATTTATAAAATAATACAAAATAATTTTATTTGTAATTTCGGATAAGGTATCATGATCGTCATTGGTAAGAATACACACGGATTCCACACCCATCCATAACCACCTGCTCGAAGTCTCCACTGATTCTGGCCAATATTCTATTGTCGGCGCCATTTTTAATTCCAATCTCCGTTTACCTCTCTCTCCTCCATTCTCTCTCATCGTCTTCCTTTTTTGTCTCTCTTGTTTGTTTCTCCATCTCCCACCATATCCACCGCACGGGTGGTCGGAATCTTGCAGGCCTTCGAATCAGAGTCGATGTCGTCGATTTTAGTTAGAGAGAGAGCGATTGTTTGAGGCAAAATAGAGGAGGATGGAGAAACAAACAGAGACAAAGAAAGAGGAGATGGAGGGATGCCAACGTCGGTGAGAAGATCGGAAGTAGTGGCGTCAAGATCGATGGGTGCCTTAATAACATGGATGACGTTGCCTTGACGTCAGCCTTGCATCATCTCCACCTCGGGCTCTCAAGCCAGCGATTCCTGCCAGGCCTCTCCCTTGGGCCCCCTTTCATCCACACGCCTTGCATGGGTAGGAGCTTGTAGCTCTGGCTATTGGGTTGGTGGAATGGCTAGTCCATCGGGCTAAAGAGCACGGTGGAGTTGCTCTTAGTGTTCCACCAATTTCATTGTGTCAGTTTAGCTATTTTTTTAATATTTATCAGAATCTAAATATTTAGGTTAAAATGTTCATAAAGTTAATAGACATTGAAGAGCCTTTGACTCACACCACACGGTGTGACAACGTCTCACTAATTTTTCCTTTGTGGTTGCAAGAACATCAGAATGATTCTATGCTTGTGGAATTCGTTCTCCACATTGTAAAGAAAGAAACTCCGATTAACTTCATAGCTAGACTAATGCAGGTGAGCATGGGGCAATTTGATTTTTTATTTTATATACTAAATTATATGTTTGGCTTTTTTTTATATAAAATACAGAAAATGAAATGACATGAACTTGGGTTTTACTTTTAATTGTAAAAGCTTATTCAAATGTGCGAAATTACTATTTGAACTACATTATTATTATCTTATTATGATACTTAGCTCATTTTTTTATTCTCTTAATATAGATAATATTGTTCATTCAAAAGAAGAAGAAAAAATGCTTATTCAAATGTGTGAAATTACTATTTCATCCTTTAAATTGTTTTATTCTAGAAACTAGAGACAAAGTTTGCCTCTCCCCTTATACGTAGAGAAGACGCCCTCATCTATAGTGGTAAGCAATGCAGTTGACTCAACCATGTTATTCAAATTTAATAAAAATGCGTAAATAATCACATGTCAACAACTACATTAGATATGGACAATAAACCTACCTCATTATTTGGCTTCTTCTTTTTATAAAAGGTGACAAACAATATGAACATTTAGTAATGTAAATAAAGTAAATTACCAATTTAGTCCTTGAATTATTACCTTAATGAAAATGAGATCTCTAAACTATTTTTTTAGAAAAATCAATCTTGAAATTTTAACGATCTGCCAATTCATCCCTAATATTATATTCAAACCTACTATGTTCAATTTTCCATCAATTTAAGTCACATTACTTGCATGTGATACACATTGGAGGGTAAATTGGTAGTTTTACATAAAGAAATAGTGTATGAAGTTAACTTTGGAGGGTAAATTGGTAGTTTTTCATACAAAATAGTGTAAGTTAACTTCAGAGAGTAATTTATTAGACATTAGATTCGCAACCTATATGAAGTGTTAAGGGCTTGTAGCCGAGAAAATAACGATATTACACTTTAAAGTGTGCAAGTGACTTAAGTTGATGAAAAATTGGATAAAATAGCTTTGAATATAATAGTATGGATGAAATTAGCAACTTTTAATGAAGTTAGGGATGTATTTTACCAAAAAATAATTTAAGGACTTAATTTTCATTGAGGTGATAGTTCAATGACTAAATCGACACTTTACCCATGTAAATAAGGTATAAGTGGTAATTTGTCAAAATGGTTGACGATATATCTAAAGGGGTGTGATATCTACACACCCCTTTTTACTTCTCTCACACCTTTTTAGTTTTCGGCCGTCGGATCGAATGAATTGAAGAAGATCAACAGACATAAATTAGTAAGGGGTGTGTGAGAAGTAAAAAGGGCTGTGTGGTAAATTAGTAAGGGGTGTGTGAGAAGTAAAAAGGGGTGTGTGGATAGCACACCCCTATCTAAATTATCCATTAACAAAACTAAAGGAAAAAAAAATACTAAAATATAAATTATGGCCAATATGGTAAATTAAACACAACATTTTTTTTTAGAAAGCCTCACAATCAGGTAATCATATCAGTTGCCTCATTTTCTCTTCCACATTATTCTTCCAAATAAAATAAACTTTTAGCGATGAAATAGTTATTTCGAAATAGTCACTAAAGATATGAACAACCTCCTCATCGATAAAATCGTTTGAAGGTCATACCAAAAAAACTTTACCGACTATTTTATATATATATATATATATATATATATATATATATATTTGTAAATTTTATTTTTAAAAATTTTAAAATCACATGCTTCGTCACTATTCTAAAAAGCGGTCTAGACACCCGCTTAGGCGATGGCCATTGGGCCGCCACCACGATTATCCTAAAAACGTTCAATAAATCGGCAAGGGTATTAGGCGGTCCCTAGGTGGTCGACTTGGCATGCTAGGCGACCGTGGTGGCGGACTAGGCAGTTTTGTTCTGTCTCGCCATTTCACTACATGTCGTAGAAAAGGAATATACATCATAAGATTTGAAGAGAGAGCAAGATAGTGTGAGGGAAAAGATAGAGAATTGTAGAAGAAATTAAAAAATAGATATGTAATATCATGAAAAAAACGAGAATTTGATTTGGACGCTTGAGGTTTCTTTGCCTGGACATGCAACGTTTGGGGAGTTTCTTTGCTGCTTAGGAAATTTTGCAGAGCAAAATAAATGGAGAATTAGGTGGAGCGATCGAAGAAACGAGGAAGAGGACACGGAACAAAACCCAAAATCAAAAGCTTTCGGCTTTTCAAGTCTCAAAAACCAACTCTCCGGTTTCCAAGGCCTTATCTACACCACATATTAATAAAACCCTGGTTGTCAACCAAAACTTCATGAAATTACCATTTTAACCCCCTCACTAAGACTGAACTCAATTAAAAAATTAGGTAATTTAGTAATTACATGAACATAAATTTTACTGTTTTTTACAGCAACCTCACAGCCAAGTTAGTATAACATGCCCTATTTAAAAATTTAAAATAAAATAAAAAGTATTCACATGTTAGAAGAAACCACTCATCATTATCCCAATTTTCATAATAGAATTTTTTTTTTAGAATTTTAAAAACTAATTCCTCTTCATAATAAAAAAAAAAAAGGAAATGAAATTGTTCGCACATAGTGTCACAGCCCGTCCCAAATTTCTATTATCGGTGATGTAAATGACGGTTTTAACCTTGGACGTTGAACCTTGTAGTGTGTGTGTGACTTATTTTGGAGACTTAAATGTTAATTTTTGTGGTTTTGGATTGGTGACCCACGTGGACCACACACACATACATATTATCCCTATCTCTTTCCTCTCGTGCTCTCTCTCTCTTTCAGACTTTCTCTCTTCTCTCTTGTACGAACGACACCCTAGACCTTTGAAACGTGACAAATCGGGGGACTTAAGCACACCATTGTGTTCGTGAAGCTCAGACGAATCGATTGGTACCATTTTTAGGTAAGGAAACCTTCGATTTCACGTGGAAACCCTAGCTCCAATTTTGGTCACTGTTCATGTGGACGTAAAATCTTATGTTTCAAGGAATTTTAAGGACATAGGAAGCTTTAGGACGTCCTTGTGAGGCTCAGAGAAGAAAAATGGAGTGAATTGGACGTCGGAGGACTGAGATCGAAACACTACAAGTTTGGCCGAAATTATCGAGCTTGCTCAGGTGTGATTCAGTGGTTTTCGAGGCTTCAAACAGGTATAATATCGTTCTTCTCATCTCCAGCTTTCCAATGGTTCAAGTTTCATGAAAAATGGTGAAGAAACGAAGAAGAATAAGCTTTTTAAAGATTTACCCAGAAACTGGTGAAGTCGCCGGCGTCTGGTGACTCGTTGGAGAAGAAGGTGGCATATTCCGTCAAAACTGACGGAATATGCTAACGGCGTTAGCTGATGCCGTTAAGATTCTAACGGAATATGCTAGAAGTTAAAAGAATATTCCTGACGGCGTTAACTGACGCCATCAGCGTGCCTGGCATGTGCCCGCGCGTGGGCGGCGCGTCTAGCTGTGCCTTGGTCGACGCGTGGCCTGTCATACAGACCTTTATTATGATTCCAACTCCTAGATGACTAGCGATTTATCGCCCAACTATTATGTGTGAGTAGTATTGAGCATGATTATATTACACCCATTATTGTCGTACAAACCTTTTCATTTGGTTCCGACTCTTGTGCAGTATAATGCCGTATAGGTCATTGTAGTGACTCCGACTAGATTGACTTTTGAGCTATGAATTCAGCCGTACAGACTACCACAGGGGTTCCGGCTAACATGTTATATTTATATGAAATTATTCTCACCTGAATTGCTTACTCTGTTATATCTTGACATGGCATACATATGAATATGATATTGTGAAGCATGATTTGAATTAATATATATATATATATATATATATATATATATGTATATGCTTATATTCTGATTCTGGGAAAAATTATACAAGTTTTACAGCGAGGGGTTAGAAATGTTGATAAATGAAATGGTTTTGTAAAACATTTGTTTTTGCCCACTCATGCTTTCTGTTTTGCGCCCCTCCAGGTTTTAGGTAAGCTTGCTGTCGATGGCCTTGAGGATTTAGACGGCTCTGATTAGGAGTACTTACTTTTGTATCTTACTCCTATCACTTCTTGTTTAGAAGTGCACTCTAGTAGATTCGGTTCTAAATATTCGTATATTTCTTATCCTTAATGCTTCCTCACTTTGCACATGGCTACGTCACCCTCACGTGACGACCAGCATGCCTTGATCTCGGTCGGGGTATGTCAGTTTGGTATCAGAGCCTAGGTTTAACAGTCCTGTATAGTTCTTGAAATTCTTAGGAGAATGTTTTATTATTTTCTTTTTATTTTTTAGATCACACCATACCTAAAACTTTCACATTACATATATATATTCTTCACATAAAAATAACATATTATTCATGTTTATTTATATATTATAAGATAAATTTAGTTTATTTATACGATATATGGTATATTTACTTAAATCTGCATAGACCGTCTAGTCGTTAGGCGCTAGACCCCATTTCGCCTCCTGACTAGCGCCTAACGTCTTTTAAAACCTTGTTTATAGTATGTGTACAATTACTAGTTATTACTTCAATTATCTATTAATTAGAGTTTTTTTGTGTATCCTTCATCTTTCAAATTGAGAGAGTTTGTATTTTTTTTTTTCACAAGCGACATTAGAAAATATGAAAAATCAAACACAAGACTTTGAGTGCAAAACCAAATGCAGATGCGTCGAAAAATGGGTCAATGAGCTCACATGACTCAAATAACTCTATATTACTCCTTGTAATTCCTACCAGTGATGTAAATTTGCCACTAAATCATATTTTTAAGGGCAAAATTTTTACCTCCAAAGCTTTATTTAACCTTTCATTTCATGACTTTTCAATCATGAAATCAGCTTGAGCTATAAGTCTCTTGCATTTGAAAGTGTAGGCAATTAGTGGAACTGTAAAAAAAATAAAATAAAAAATGCAATGGTGAAGGGACGCGTCGAAACGTGCGAGAGAGAGAATTGTCAAAACGTGAAACAACCAATTACATAGATTACTTTAAATAATAACTAGTATGGGCACACACAAAGGGCTCCAGATCCGCTGTCCCGAAAATGATGTCTCCTTCATGTCTCCTTCTTTATTTTTTGACATGTGTACTACCACCTAACTCTAATTTAACTCTGTTAAGTTTTACTAAATTAAAAAAAAAAAAAATTAGCAGAAGCAACTCCTAGTTTCCAGTCCCTCTGTCCACACCCACGCCCACCCCTCCCCCTCCCTTACGCCAGCCCACAGCCAAAACCCCTCCCTTTCCCCCTCCCCTTCCCTTACTCATCGCAGCCTGACCGTCGTGGACTTGAAACCTGGTACGAACGACGTCAAGGCGGCACATCGCGACGATGGCGGCGAGTCCAGCGATGGCACCGGCACCAATGGTTTCGCATTGCCACTACGATGTCGACGAAATTTGTATTTCACGACAGATCTAGAAGATTTCAGTGAGATTGGTGTTTGAAAATTCTAGAGAGATTTGTCCCAAACCTTTTGACTTTTCGACCAATATGATTAAAAAAGCTATGTGAATCTTAAGCCAAGTGAGAAAGGGGTTTGGCTGTGGGCTGGCAACGAGTAAGGGAAGGGGAGGGGGACGGGCTTTGGCTGTGGGTTGGCGGAAGGGAGGGGGAGGGGTGGGTGTGGGCAGGGACTGGAAACTGGGGAGTTGCTTCTGCTAATATTTTTTTTTTTTACTTTAATTTTTTTTAATTCAGTAAAAGTTAACAGAGTTAAATTAAAGTTAGTGGTAGTACACGTGTTAAACAAATAAAGAATGAGACATGAATGAGACACCACTTTCGGGACAGCACATCCGAAGCCCACACAAAGTGTGTGAGAAATTTTTTTTTATTTTTGTTTTTGAAATAGAAGGAGATAGGAAGAGAGTGATAGAGAACGTGGGAGTGAGATTTTTTTTTTAATTAGAGATATGTTAGGATTACATGTAAGTGAGACTTTGAAAAGAAAAAAAAACAGCAAAATTTGGTTGTGTGAAATTACATTTCTGCCCCATATTTCTTATTCATGTTCTGTTTTAATTAGAGGGTTAAACTGGGGGTTAAACTGGTAATTTCATAGGGTTTTGGATGACAATGAGTGTTTTATTAATTAGTAAATATAAGAGTACTATTAAGTCCACTCCAGTGTCTTATTTCCCCACCTACTTTGAAATAATAATTTTATTCATCTATCCTAATGTTGCTAATTGCTTAATTTGTTTATGACTTTAGGTACTAGACTGGGATGAAGGCAATTTGATGTATGAAATGTTGAAAACAAAAAAATTTCAGGGTAGTAAACTGAGATCAACCCTAAAAAATAATTAAATAGAGAAATATTGCCGCTTAGCACTATGGTATAGTATTATTCCTCACTAGTAAGTGAGAGGTCTTATGTTCGATCTCTTTAATACCAAATTATCTCCCCACCTCCCTAGTGTAAATATAAAATGAGTTATATATAAGTAAAGGGAGTGTGCGTGCTATGATTTTAATTAGAGAATTGCTTAGTATGCACCAATGTATATTATTTATCAAAATCTGTGACCGTTGAATCGTTGATGTGGATCTGTTAGTGCACATTAATGCTTCATGTACCTCATACATACTATACAACAAAACATAGTAAAATTTCGATTAATTAGACTAAAAAGTTTGAAATATCTCATAAAAAAAAGATTAAAAAAAAAGAGACAAATATACGTAAAAAATGACCCATTTTCTTAATCTTTAGACTAAAATAAGACAAACCAATTATGCACACCATACCATACACATCAAATTTTATTCATTTATCCTAATATTGCTAATTGCTTAATTTGTTTATTGTACAAACCTCTTGTGTGGAGCTTGGGCTGGAAACATTTTCTGCTTGGTGCCATGGCTGAGGATTTGAGGGTGTTGGTAGTTACAATTATGGGATTTTATAGGGAGGGAGCTGCTGCCTGCTGGTGATAGTTGAAGTTCTTTTTTTTAGTACATCGATATTTTTATATTATGGGAAAGGAGAGTTTTTTAGTAATGATGATTTTTTTTAAAAATTATAATAAATTTTCAAAGCAAGGAAAAATTGAGGAAAAAATATGCAAGGTTATTTTGGAAATAATGGTAGGTGGGAAAAGAGTTTATGTATTTTTCAACTTTTTATGGTGAATATAAATAAAGGGTAAAAGACTGTTTACTATCCTCATGTTTCGTGGTTTTCAACATTTAGTACATCAAGTTTTTTTTGTCTCAGATTCATACCTAAAGTGTAAATTTTGGGATAGTCTCATACATCCGTTAGTCAGACTGTTAAGTCTCCCGTTAACTGTGACGTGGCGCTCATGTAGACACTAATTGAGCGCCACGTGTCATCCACGTTTTTTTTTTCCTTCTTCTTCTTCTTCTTCCTCCGACTACAACTTTTTTTTTTGTTTTTTTTTCTTCCTCCTTCTCCTTCCTTCCTCCTTCTTCCTTCCCTTTCTTCCTCTTCTTCCTTCTTCCTTCTCCTTCTTCTTCTTCTTCCTCCGAATCTGGGGAAGGTTTTTTTTTTTTTCTTCTTCTTCTTCTTCCTCCTTCTTCCTCCTTCTTCATTCTCCTTCCTCCTTCTTCCTTCCTCTTCTTCTTCTTCTTCTTATTCTTCTTCTTCCTCCGAATCTGCCCAGATTCAGTTTTTTTTTTGTTTTTTCTTCTTTCTTCTTGCTTCTTCTTCTTCCTTCTCCTTCTCCTTCTTCTTCCTCCGAATCTAGGGAAGTTTTTTTTTTCTTCTCCTTCCTCATTCTTCCTTCCTCTTCTTCTTCTTCTTCTTCCTCCGACTACAACCTTTTTTGTTTTTTTGTTTCCTTCCTCCTTCTCCTTCTTCCTTTCTCCTTCTTCCTTCCCCTTCTTCCCCATCTTCCTTCTTCTTCCTTCTCCTTCTCATTCTTCTACTTCTTCCTCCGAATCTGGGGAAGTTTTTTTTTTCTTCTTCTTCCTCCTTCTTCCTTCCTCCCCTTCTTCTTCTTCTTCCTCCGAATCTGCCCAGATTCAATTTTTTTTCTCTTTTTTCTTCTTTCTTCTTCTTCCTCCTTCTTCCTCCTCCAACTACAACTTTTTTTTTCCTTTCTCCTTCTTCTCCTTCTTCCTTCCTTCTTCTTCTTCTTCTTCTTCTTCCTCCGAATCTGGGGAAGATGAAGGTTTTTTTTTTTTTTTTTTGAGGAAGATGAAGAAGAAGAAGGAGAAGAAGGGGAAGGAAGAAGGAGGAAGGAAGAAGAAAAAAAAAGTTGCAGTCGGAGGAAGAAGAAGAAGAAGGAGGAGGAAGAAGGAGGAAGAAGAAAGCAGAAGAAAAAAGAAAAAAAAATAGAATTTGGGTAGATTCGGAGGAAGAAGAAAAAGAGGAAGGAGGAAGGAGGAAGGAGAAGGAAGAAGGAGGAAGAAGAAGAAAAAAAAAAAACTTCCCCAAATTCGGAGGAAGAAGAAGAAGAAGGAGAAGGAGAAGGAGGAAAAAAAAACGTTTATGTCGGAGGAATGAGAAGAATAAGAAGAAGGAAGAAGGAGAAGAAGAAAAAAAAAACGTGGATGACACGTGGCGCCCAGTCAGTGTCCACATGGGCGCCACGTCACAGTTAATTGGAAACTTAACAGTTTGACTAACGGATGTATGAAACTGTCTCAAAATTTACACTTTAAATATGAATCTGAGACGAAAAAAACTTGATGTATTAAAATGT